>NC_090248.1:8232005-8234505 GCF_037325665.1 Littorina saxatilis
CCTCTATTTTGCATATAAATGTACGTAGTTTGCGAAACAAGATTGATATTTTACAATGTGAAGTTAAAGAGCACGATATTGTGACTTTGTCAGAAACTTGGTTGTGTGACTCGATATCAAACGACAGTTTATGCCTCAAAGGATTTCATCCCCCAGTGCGTCTTGATAGGCCAGATGGATATGGAGGGGTAGCTGTTTATGTGAAAAACGATTTTATTTGCAAACCAAGGCCTGATTTGTTAATTCCAGGCCTTGAAGCAGTCTGGGTAGAAACTAAATTATTGCAAGAAACTGTGCTGGTTGGTTCATTTTACCGACCACCAGACTCTCGGATTGATTATTGGCACTTGGTTGACGAATCTGTAAAGCAAGTAATGAGAACACCACATAAATTTCTAATTCTTGGAGACTTTAACGAAGATTTTTTGAACAATCCATCTCCCCACTTTCTTAATTTAATACAAAAAAACAATCTGCACCAGCTCGTTACTGAACCCACACGTATTACAGAAACTAAATCCTCATGCATCGATCTGATCCTGACCACGAGTATAAACTTAATCAGTGAAGTTGTAGTGTTACCCCCCATTTGTAGTGACCATTCTGTGCCATGTGTAAAATTAACGTCACAGAGACTAAAAAAAGGTCAGTTCAAAAGGACTATATATAATTATGCCAAGTTAGATGTTGATACATTTTTGTTTGAATTGAACAAAATTGATCTTTTGAACACAGTTTTAAATGCGTCCATTGACGAAGCTGCTGCCTTGTTTTCTGAACATTTATTCCGTGTTGCAAAAACATGTATGCCTGTTAAGATAATAACAGTACGTGAAGATGATGCCCCATGGATGACTGAACATATTTTACAATTACGAAACGCAAAAAATTGTATACATCAAGTTGCTAAGCGCTTAAATACACCTGAGCAGTGGGCATTATTCCGCCTGACTAGAAATCAGTATACAGATGAAATTCGTAAAAGAAAAAGAGATTATTTTCTAGAACTTGATGAGAGGATAAATTGTAAACAGAACTTCGGAAGCAAAAATTGGTGGCAACTTGTTAATTCCTTCTTGAAGAAAAAAGGTGTTGCATGTAACGAAATTCCACCGCTAGAAGATAATGGAAAAATTATTGATAACATTTGTGAAAAAACGATTTTGTTTAATAATTATTTTGAAAGCCAGTCTAAAGTTGAAAATCCAGACGATCCCCTGCCCGAGGCAAATTGGTGTAATACATCTTTATCGACTTTTGAATTAACAGAAGCTGAAGTTGTCCAAGTGTTAAGGAATTTAAATTTATCCAAGGCTGTGGGCCCTGACGGAATACATAATAAATTGCTTGTAGATGGATTACCTGTTATCGTTCCACCGCTTACAGTTCTCTTTAACAGATCCTTGTCTGAGGGTGTTTTTCCAGTTGTCTGGAAAACTGCTCACATTACGCCCATTTTTAAGAAAGGCGATAGGAGTGCTTGTTCCAACTACCGTCCAATCTCTTTGCTGAGTTGTATTGGGAAGGTGCTTGAAAAATGTATACAAATCCGTGTGTTTGGTTATTTGAAAAATTATGATTTGATTACACACTGCCAATCTGGTTTTATTGCTGGTGATTCGACTGTTTATCAACTATTGAGTATATATGATGATTTTTGTGTTGCACTTGATAAAAACATTATGTCACAGGCAATATTTTTTGATGTATCCAAAGCTTTTGATAAAGTCTGGCATCGCGGTCTGCTCCACAAGCTTGAGGCGATAGGTATAAGAGGTCCCTTGCTTGTTTGGTTTGAACATTACTTGAGCGATCGCAGACAAGCAGTAGTATTGAAAGGAACCAAATCAAGTTATGCTACCCCTTCTGCTGGTGTCCCTCAGGGTTCTGTCTTAGGACCTCTTTTATTTCTCATTTATATTAACGATATTGGTGTTGGTCTTGAATCAGTGTTGAAACTCTTTGCAGACGATACGAGTATGTACTTAAGTTTAGATAACGATGATGTACGAGCAGAGATTTTGAATTCTGATTTGGATAAAATTCGCACATGGGCTTCTAAATGGAAAGTCACTTTTAATTGTCAAAAGACAGAATTGTTGGACATTTGTAGGCAACAAAATGTTTTACTTCCACCATTGTATTTCGAAGATGCACACTTAGTTGATGTTGAAAATCACAAGCACCTTGGCGTCATTCTACAAGGTAATTGTAAATGGGATTCCCACATAAAAAGTCTAATTGCTAAATGTAGAAAGTCAATTGCGTGTTTTGGTTTATTCAAGCATCGTTTAAACAGGAAATCACTTGAAGTTATATATAAATCCTTTATGTTACCATTGTTTGATTATGCGGACGTTATCTGGGATAACTGTACACAGTGTTTGGCAGACGAGTTGGAGACATTGCATCTCGATGCAATCCGAATCATTGTAGGTGCAGTACGTGGCACAAGCCACCAAAAACTGTATAACGAATCGGGTTTTGTGCCCCTGAAAGA
>NC_090248.1:8237005-8259505 GCF_037325665.1 Littorina saxatilis
AGGGACTCAAGACAGAGAGTAAATAATGCATTGACATGACTTCGAAGTCTTAAGACCTGATATCAGTGTCTCGGTGTCACTGATCAGTCTACATCACTGTCCTGGTATTCGCTGCTTCACATCCTCTTGACTGTCCCGAAAACGATTCTCCAGTGGAACCTTAATTATATCGATGTGTGATTTAGTTAAAAGTGTCTGCATACATTTCACAGGTTTTTTTCAAGTGTGATTTTTCAGCCTCAGAATCAATCTAGCGCACTTGTATCTCACGCGACTCCGTGCTGGAGAAAAGCGATGTTTGCAACAACAAAAAGCACAAGATGGCTGTAGAAATATTCCGTTCAAATATCATTGTATCATCTGAGTGATGAAGTACAGTTTCCAAAAGGCTGATTTGTTGAAAAATGAAGGGTCAATAGAAAAGGTAGGTTAAGTGGGGTTACTGTAGCCACACAATTTATTTTAGGCCTTTAATATTGATACTCATCAATGCTAGTCAAATATCCCTTGTTTCTGTGGTTTTTTGTTGTGTGTGTTTTTTTGTTCTAGTCAGCAGCTGTTTATAATTACATTTTCACAAGAAAATAGCTAGGACAATAGTTAAACTAATTCCAACGACGTTCAGCGTAATTGTGTTGTTGTGTTGTGGGAACCAATTGTTCACGTAGGGAAACACGAGTGGAATAACTCACAACATTATCAAGAAAAGCTAACGCGCAAAATGCCCAATATATCAAAATTATGTCCGGCATCGGGGGAGTGTTTTGCTGTCGTTTGAGCTAAACCAGACACCCTTTGCAACGTTTGAATAACGTTCGCTTCGAGAGCAGTAATGCTTGATTAAGCAAGACCTGATATCAGTGTCTCGGTATCACTCATCGGTCTAGATCACTGTCCTGGTTTTTCGCTGCTTCGCATCCTACACGATGTCCACGTGCGTACCACTTCGAAGTCATGTCAATGCATTATTTACTCTCTGTCTTGAGTCCCTGGACTCGGTTGTCGGTTTCGAATATAGTTTGATCGTGTGTTTGTGTGGGCGGGAGGGGGGGGGGGTGTGAGTGTGTGTCTGTCTGTCTGTCTGTCTGTATGTATGTGTGTGAGAGAGAGAGAGAGAGAGAGAGACAGAGACAGACAGACAGAGAGACAGAGACAGACAGACAGGAAGAGAAAGACCGAATGAGCGAGCCAGAGAGAGACACATAAATAAGTACACATGAATGATTCGTAGTACGTACATGATACAAATACAAAGAACAATTCAATACTGGCTTTAATAACGAATGACATGCAGACAGATTTCTGTTAGTGAGACGTCAGAAATAAAGCTTAATCTAAAAGGCAGGGACAACTTGTGTTCACATCAGTGTCTTGGTAATGGTTTTCCGTCTGGATGACACTGTCCCCGTCTTCGTTGCCTCGAGATTCTCACGTGCGCGACATCGAATTTCTCTCAACGAGGACTTTTCTCCTCCTCAGCGAAAACAAAAGCGCATGTTCCATTGTTAGGGATTTTTGTGTTGTCCTTGTGGCTTAGCCAAACACCTTGAGACATTAAAATTAGCTTTCTGTCTTCTTCTTGGTGTTATGACAGCGCTCTTCCGTCAAGATTGATTCTAGTTTGTTTTTGTTTTGTGGTTTGAGGACTTGCAGCGAGATAGACAGAGAGAGAGAGAGAGAGAGAGGGTGGATTAGGAGAGTGGGATGGAATGGGGGTGGGAGGTAGAGAGAGAGAGAGAGAGAGAGAGAGAGAGAGAGAGAAAGGGGGAGAGAGAGAGAGAGAGAGGGTGGGGTGGATTAGGAAGGGTGGGATGGAATGGGGGTGGGAGGTAGAGAGAGAGAGAGAGAGAAAGGGAGAGAGAGAGAGAGAGAGAGAGAGAGAGAGAGAGAGAGGGGGTGGGGTGGATTAGGAAGGGTGGGATGGAATGGGGGTGGGAGGTAGAGAGAGAGAGGGTGAGAGAGAGAGTGAGAGAGAGAGGGGGGAGAGAGAGAGAAAGGTAGAGAGAGAGAGAGAGAGAAAGGTAGGGAGAGAGAGAAAGGTAGGGAGAGAGAGAAAGGTAGGGAGAGAGAGAAAGGTAGGGAGAGAGAGAAAGGTAGGGAGAGAGAGAAAGGTAGAGAGAGAGAGAGAGAAAGGGAGAGAGATAGAGAGAGAGAGAGAGAGCGAGCGAGCGAGAGAGAGAGAGAGCGAGCGAGAGAGAGAAAGAGAGAGAGAGAGAGAGAGAGCGAGCGAGCGAGAGAGAGAGAGCGAGCGAGCGAGCAAGAGAGAGAGAAAGAGAGAGAGAGAGAATACTTGAGACAATGTAAATGACGTCTTGTTACGAGGGTACTAGAGCAGAGAGCGAGACAGGGGGAGATGGGTATGTTTGTGCGTTTTGCCGTCTTGCTTCTGTTTTGCTACTAGTGTCAAGACTCATTAGTGCAATCGTCTTAATTTACTCGCACGTGCTCCGGCATGTCAGATCCTTCTTTGACAAATCGCACGCTTCCCCTGTTCTTTGTCTTACTCTATGCTTGGTTTGTTTGGATTTCAGTTCAGGGAGTGTCCGACATCATAATTGTCATGTCAATTCTTCATCTGTCCAAGGCATGTAATATGCATTTTTTATAACACTTAAAAATACTTGTTTAAAACGAATGGTCAAAACGACATAAAAGATCTATTTCATGCCGGGGGGGGGGGGGGGGCACAACGAGAGATGGCAATGGCAATGAGATGAAATCTGGAAGTGCGAGAGTAAGTGCATAGCTGTGTCAGCCCTTTAGCATATCTGGAGGTAGTCATCACGTTGATTCACGGAACCATTTCACTTGCCAGCTACTTTCCTTGACGATCTCACTCCAGGCGCTATCTCGATATCGGTGTTACTTCCAAATATAGATCATGATGACCACATTCTGTTATCTTCATATAAACAAAGCAAAAGCAACGGAAACAAGCTAACTGAGAGTGGCCATGCTGTTTATAGAGCTGATGCAAGAGATAAAAGCAACGGAAGGTACAAAGTGCTACAGGAACCAAACAGTCCCAAAATGAGACATATGGACAAGTACTGGCACATTATTTGTATACAAACAGTTGTTGTCATTGTTGTTGTTCGTAGTGGTGGAGGAATTTGTTTCTTTTCTAAGAAAAGTTGAAGCATCTATGTCAAGTTCAATGTTAGTGGTACCGGAATAGGCAACGTGAATGTTGCATTCTGGCCAAACCGAACTGGCGCATCTCGACTGTCCATTTCAGACCATTCCAACTCAGTTCTACCACAAAGAAGTTAAACGTATATACTGTTTACGACGCCTTTTGTGTGGATATTTTCTGAAAAAAGTCCCAGGGACATTTGTAATTGTAATTTGTGATTTGTAGATCATGAGATGCATCTGCAATGATTGTTTTGAAACACTAACTCACCTCTCTGTCCCCGAACCCTTGCCAAGGGTCTGTGCCTCAAATATTGAAAAAGAAGGACTCGTACTTGAACCAATAGAGGATTTTCGGATATAACTCCGTCGGCTTCGTACGGGTTGTGAAGGAGTGAATGCCCTTGCTTTTCCTCTGACAAATAATTTCACAAGTGTTCCTGTCCACGTGTGTCCGACACACCCCTCGCTAGTGATTGGCCCCTCCAATGTTTGTCCGAGTAAAAAGCAAGGGCATGCCTTCTTTGACAACCCATACACACCCGAGATTATCATTTTCAGAATGCGTCTATTGCGGGATCTACATACATTATGTACTGACGGACAAGCGTAGTCCTTAATTGAGTCCGAAGTCGACTTCGCGAAGTCTTTTTACCGACAACTCAGTGCTAAAGCTCCATGCGGCCAGGTTCGCCAAGTAAACTTCCCAGTTAAGAGGACAGGCTTTACAGCCAGGCACCGCAACATAAACGTTGAACACTCAGACGTAGTATTGCAGGGATCAGAGGTGTACCATGGGAATCCTTATCATAGCACTGCAGGTGATATGAACAACTGGAATAACATACAGCCCAAGGCCTGTATTTACACCCCCGGTATAGGGGTGTGTATAGGTTTCACTCGATGTGTTTGTTTGTTTGTGTGTTTGTTTGTTTGTGTGTTTGTTTGTGTTCGCAAGTAGATCTCAAGAATGAACGGACCGATCGTCACCAAACTTGGTGAACAGGTTCTATACATTCCTGAGACGGTCCTTACACAAATTGGGATCAGTCAAACACACGGTTAGGGAGTTATTGGTGGATTTTGGTTTTTTTGGGGGATCAACTACGGCATAACTCTTCCTTATCTTCTCCATGTTTTCAGCGTTTACCTCCCTTCCTTCGTATGGTGCACTATAGTATGAGGGGGGCATCTTCGGATATTCCCGGCGTTCTGTTACTATTTTTAGAAGGTCACCGCAGTGTCCAGAACGTAAATTGGACCCGTAAATTATCCTCACTGTAAAAGTGCAAAGGTCGAATCAATTTATAGCCACGCGAAAAATACACTCTTATCTATCTCTATATATTTATACAATAGATATAGATATATATATACGGCTTCTCTGTGTGTGTGTGTGTTTGAGTGTGTCTGTAGAAAACACCTGTGTATTGCACAGTTCTGTTTGTGATGTGGTACCTAGGGCGTCGTCGACAATTCTCACCAGTCTCGCTCAAGTGCAAATAAGATGCACTATACCAGAGGCAACAACGGAAGGTGTCATCAGACCCATCCCACTCTCTGAAGACCTTGATAAACTTCAACAATCTCTTGAGAAAGTAAAATCTCTTCAGCGGTTAAAAAACCAGAAGGGGGAACTTACTCAAGCTGTCAAAATCACTTTTTTAAAGAAAACGCTACCAGATACAGTGAAGATAGTGAAAACCTTCTTTGCTGTCGAACCCTATGTGGCCCCAGTCAGAAGGTGTACTAAGTGCCAGAGATTGGGACATGGCTCCAAACAATGTAAAGCCAGACAAGACAAATGCCCAAGATGCGGTCAAAAGAAAGACCACCCAGTTGACAACTGTCCAAATGACAAACATTGCCTAAACTGTGGCGGTCCCCACTCGGCAGCTTACTTAGGCTGTCCTGAGCTAGTGCTCCGAAGAACAGCAAACAAAATCCGAGCAGCCAAATACATCCCATATGCAGAAGCAATAAGAAGAGCAAAGTTTGAAATAATGAAAAAACAAAAGAAAGACCCAGATACATCTAATGACTCTGATTCAGAAGTCGATGAGTGCTGGGTGCTGAAAATGGCAGGGGGGAAAAGTGCTCCTCGCGGTGCCAGCAAAGCAAAGAGAAACCTGGCTACCTCCCCAGCTTTCGTGGCTGAGATTGAAAAACAGGATTATAGCACTATCTGGCCAGAACCAACAACAAGCCGCATACGCACAGGAAATCAAGGCGGACCAAGCAACCCTCGTGGTGAAAACCCCATTTCAGAGCAAAATATCGCCCTCCAGAGACCTGGACAAAGAACTGACATAAACCCTACAAATAATGAGTCTACTGTTGCCCAGAAACTAAAATCAACACACAATGTAAAAAAGGCCCCCACAAAAGCAGCAGACAAAACAAAGACAAACAAACAGCCAACAACAAACAATGAGAAAAAGGTTGCTGATGCAGAATCTCAAACTTCTCCCACACACGATTATGATGACTTGTTCATGGATGAACCAAAGTTGATGATTGTTGAGGAAGATGAAACACAAAACACACCAAAGCCACAGTCCGAAGACTGCCTCAGACAACATATTTTAAAAGAAAGCTATGCAAAGATGAAGATGATGAGCGCCGAGAACTGCGGTGAGGTGTTCAAATTCGTCACTGGCATCCTAGCTGCACTTATTGAAGCAAAAACGAATGAAAGCCCCGAAAATGTTCTGACACTTCTGACAGGGCTATATACTGAAATATTTAAGCCAAAGGAAAATCCAACTCCACCAGCCTTAAATAAGATACTTACCACTCAATGCGCTCTTCTCGGCATTCAGGGAGGCAGATCTGTAACAGAGTCTCAACCCCTTGACAACACAATGACATAGAGAGTTGAGGGGCAGATCAAACTGTCACAACAGACTTTAGGTCTTCTGTGATTGAAATGGATCCAAGAATAAATATACTGCAGTGGAACTGTCGTTCCCTTAACACTGCTCTACCGTACCTTACTAATTATCTTAACCAAAACAACATGTTCAATGTATTATTGATACAGTCCCCACTCTGTCATGCGGGAAAACTCCCCTTCATATCTGGTTTCTTTTACCCACCCGTCACAGATTATCAGGTTGATGATACGAGCGGAGCACAAACTATCAAGTACACAGTAACCTATGTCAGAGACAATCTGAAGTACAATGTTCACCCAACCCCTGTTCCGGCCGACACAAAAATACATTCAAACCTAGTTGAACTTCTGCTGAATGATGGCCCATCCATCTTCTTATTAAACATATATAACAGAAACATTACCAAAGGCCCGATTTTTAGCTGGCTCCCAGAGCTCGACGGAAGACGCACCTGGGTGATCGGAGGAGATGTTAATGGCCGAAACCCCCTGTGGGATGCCAACTTCCCCGATCAGACATGTGCCGTGGGAAAGAGCCTTGCCACCTATATAACGCAATCAAATGTGTACTTACTAAATGACGGATCAGCAACCAGAATACCCGATATCTCAAACCAACACCCCTCCGCCATTGACATAACCTTGGTTAGTCCCACTCTCGGATTAACAACGGACTGGTGCGTTGTGTCAGATAAATTAAAAAGCGACCACTTACCAATCATGATATCCATTATTGGGAAATCACCACACACAGAGCCAGGTCCAAAAGCCTTAAAATACAATTATAAAAAGGCGGACTGGGCAGTTTTCAAGGACGCTGTCACTAAGTCTGCCGATGCACATACCCTCTTGGATGGCAATCCAGAGTCCCAAGAAAGTATCGACAACAAATATAAACAGCTAAGATCAAACCTGCTGAATGCAATGGAATTTTCAATCCCCAAAACAAAACCTTTTATCGGACCCAGTAGAACTGATCAGAGCCCATGGTGGACAGAAGAATGCAGAACAGCCATCAGGTTAAAAAGAACTGCAAAAGAGAAGTATGATCGCTTCAGGTCTGCACAAAACCACAACAATATGAAATCAACTGAAGAACAATGTGACAAAATTATAGACAAAGCAAAAAAAGAATATTTTGAAAACATGTCCAGCAAAGTGAGCGATTACAGAGATGCTGGAAAAATTTGGACCAAAATAAGGAAATTCAAATGCAGACACAAGCAGGCTGAACGTCCTCTTATGCACGAAGGAAAAAAATATGAAAGCCTTCCTGAAAAAGCAGAACTGTTTGCAGATATTTTTGCAGCAGCAAGCCAAACAGATAAACTGTTATGTGAGCAGGAACTCTTCCGTAAGAAGTGGGAGGATAAACAGGACTTAAACGACCCAGAACTCAACCCTTCCTTAAAAATAAATGCTCCCTTATCCATTCAAGAACTGAAAACGGCTATAGCATCGGTGACAAAAGTCCGATCCGCCTGTGGTTCTGATCCAATAAACTATCAGGTCATACAACATTTACCAAACCAAGGATTAAATCTTTTACTGGATTTTTATTCAACATGCTGGAAGTCTGGCCTGATTCCCTCAGCTTGGAAAGAGGCTGTTGTGATCCCCATTTTAAAGCCTGGAAAACCAAGAGCTGACCCTTCCAACTGGCGCCCTATATCTCTGACCTCCCATCTGAGCAAAATCTATGAAAGAATACTAAAATCCAGACTAGAAGATGAAATGGAAAGAAAAAAGGTAATACCCCTGTGCCAAGCCGGTTTCCGTCGAGGCAGGGGTGTCTCGGATCACATTGTAAAACTGTCCTCCAAAATTAAGAAAGCTCTCTCACGCAAGAAGTCTCTCTTTGCTGTCTTTTTTGACATCAAAAAAGCCTACGATACAGTATGGCACCAACGATTGTTGTTCAAATTGAAGCAATTAGGCATCAGTGGTAATATGTTTCAATACATAAAAAGCTTTCTACTGAACAGATCCTTTCAAACTGATTATAAAGGTGCCAAATCATCCACTCGCAAAGTTGACATGGGAGTGCCACAGGGCTCAGTAATAGCACCACTGCTTTTTAGCATTATGCTGCATGACATATCGACAATTAAAACACATGGAGCCGAACTGACGCTTTATGCGGATGATATTGCTCTATGCAAAGAGTATCAAAACAAAACCTATAAAACAGAACACAAATTCTCTAAAGAGTGGCAAACAGCTATAGATAACATTGCGAACTATATGCGGGAGAATGGCTTCACTCTCTCTGCCGAGAAAACTGTATTCGTTGTCTTTACAAACCGAAAACTGGAAGATCGAGAAAAGATACAGTTCTCACTAGATAAATCTGTTGTCTCACCCAGTCAGCAGGTGAAATATCTGGGCGTACTTTTCACCTCAAATGGACTATGGACTGCTCACTTAAAGTATCTCTTAAGCAAAGCAAATAAGACCATCAACCTTCTTAAAATACTGGCTGCCCAACCATGGGCAAAGTGCCCAGTTATTCTAACAAACATCACCAGAGCTCTTATAAGATCAAGACTATCATATGGACAGGAGGCCTACTTCTCGTCGGCTCGAAAATGGCTTGATAAGCTACAGTCAGCGGAGTGTCGTGCCCTTCGGCTTGCCCTCGGACACCCAAGGCATTCAAAGCAGGCCATTGTATACCACCAAGCAGGATTCCTCCCTCTTGACATGTGGCGGCGTAAGTGCTGCGCAGATTACAATGTTCGAGCCAACACAGTGCAAAACTCAACAAAAGAGGAGCTACAACCGCATTACAATCATATCCAAAACAAAAAGGCCCACTTTGGCACTACTTTCTCCTCACTGGCTCAATTCAATGCTTCACTCTTTAGTGAAATCAGTGTCGACCCAAATGATGTGGCCCAAAACCCCATATCTCGTGATCCCTCATGGACAATGAAAGAAATGAATTTTGACACAGAATATTGCACAGCTACAAAGGATGATCAGTTATTACTCAGGACACAAGCCCTTGAGCACATTGATACTGTATACAAAGGCCATGTTCATGTTTACACAGACGGGTCAGTGTTGGATGACAAGAAGGCTGGCGCAGCTTTTGTAATCCCCAGCGATGACATGACTGGGAAATTTAAACTGTGCAACAGAAACTCGATCTTCTCAGCTGAGCTCCTTGCCATCTGCATGTCGCTTGTTCATCTCAATCTCAAGAACACTCCTCCTCAAAAGATAGCTATATTCTCTGACTCCAAAGCAGCCATTGAAGCATTAAGATCTAACAAAAGATCAAAAAGACATGATCTTGTCATTGCCATAAAGGAGCTGGCAAATAAAATTATAAAAAAAGGAAGCGAGATTAACCTGGTCTGGTGTCCAGCACACGTGAACGTGCCTGGCAACGAGAAAGCGGACAAAGCCGCTAAAGAAGCTGCCCAAGGCATAGGCGCCTCCGAGGTAGACCTGCCATTGTCTGCTTCTGAGATCAGTAGCCTTACAGACTCTCTTCTCTGGAGAGAATGGAGGAACAAATATATGCACAAGGCTATAAGCTCTGGCTGGCTCACTCGGGAAGCCCCATCAAAACAGATGAACACCTATAATGCATGCCCACGTGTAATAAAAAGGATTAACCGCCTAAGGGCAGAAGCTGGGAATTACCAATTTCTAGAGCTTAAATGCACCTGTCAATCCGACCTCACCATTGCTCATTTGACTTTGGAGTGTGATTTGAACTCATGCCACTTTCAACCCCTGACTCAGTTTATAAACTCAAATAGAAATATTCTGCCAAATACCTCAAAGGAAAAATTAAGCTATCTTTTAAGTTTTAATAAAGACCTTGGGTGGCAAGGTCCCAAACTTATCGCTGGACTTATGCACACGCACCCACTTGGTCCCTGGATATGAAGAGACGTTGCTGCGGCTGACGCCATTGCTTCTCATACAGCTATTATATATTTTTATCAGAACTTTTAAAAATACCATTTTATATCCAAGTATCTCTTAACACCATTTTTAATTAGATGAGCGAGAGTGTGCGGGGGGCGGGAGGGTGGTGAACCACTGTACATAAAGGGAAAGTTTGTGTGCGTGCCTGTGTGTGTTCTTAATCTAAGACAAATGTCGCCAATGTTTTTACAGAGTGACGTTAAATAAACGATTTTATCATCATCGACAAGTATGGGACTCGACATGATATGATCAGGAATGGCATTATGGCCCCTGAATCATGTTCGTGCTGTTCCCATTCCATGAGTCTGGAAGGGACCTAAGCTTGACGGGTCCATGGTTCGAAGCCGGCGTACAGTGCGCCACTCAAGCCGGGTATTCGGCTCTACTTGCTACCCGGCGAAGCGGCAGATACACCCCGGACAAAATCTGGTCGATGAGATATTTCAATACCTGCTCTCAGCGCGCAGCGCAAACCGATTTTTTTTTTCGGGATCTTTTGTTTTCTGTATGCGGTCAGTAGGTGTTACAGAAAGAGTTATATTGATTTGTCTTTTTCTCCGCCTGTCTCTTTGTCCACTCAATCAACTTATTTTAACCACACTTGTTAGCAGTGCCTTCTCAGTTGGTGGCAGTGAGAATGGTAAGGACGGGGGTGTTTTTCCTACCTCGGAGGAATTTCTTGTTTAGTCTTGACCTGCACTAAAAGGTGTGATGCAACAACTGAGATAGACCTTTATAAACACGCCGGTTATTCATAGAGCTCAGTGGATGCAACAACTGAGATAGACCTTTATAAACACGCCGGTTATTCATAGAGCTCAGTGGATGCAACAACTGAGATAGACCTTTATAAACACGCCGGTTATTCATAGAGCTCAGTGGATGCAACGATGTTTAGATGGAGACTCAATTTACTCATTGGGGTTCACGGTTCTGCAGTGAAGAGGGTGCATGCAGGTGTCTGAGGGGAGAGGGGGTGACAGGGGAGGGTGAGGGGGGTGGGGGTGGGGTGGATTGGCGTGGTTGGGGTGGGGGGGCCTTAGTCAGTGTATACATAGACCAAATAGCCTGGACCGCCAACTCGTCACGTGACCCTTCGAGGTTACGACGCTCGACTTTCACAGGGGCGCTCAGCGTCCGGTTTGAAAGACAGTGAAAAGAAAGCACGCTCCAGTTATTTGTGACAATGGGAGGTGACAATGAACTGGATTTTCCAAAACTTCAAACTAAACTTAACAAAACTCATCGAAAAACATGTTCCATATGCACTTTAGCTGAGTTTATTTTAGCATTTTCAGAACTTACCTCGGCAACTTCGTCCATGTTTACAATCGACACCGGATATGACATCCCCCTGATTTCTGAAAGGCCAAGAAGAGCGGGGTAGTAGTTGCGCTGAGAAGGATAGCACGCTTTTCTGTACCTCTCTTCGTTCCTAAATGCGAGGGGCCGCTACCTCGTAATATAGAGAAAGAGCGGAGAGAGAGCTAGTTGGCGGTCCAGGATAAATGGTCTATGGTGTATAGGACTTGTACTCTGTCAAAGCAAATTGAAAGTTAACATGCCGTAGTTTTTGTCTCCAATGGCATTGCACACAAATATGAATATATATGTGATTGGACTGTAAATGTGCAAACAGTGAGCAAATTTACAAAGATTATTTTGATTGTTGTCCCTGTGTTATAATCAATGCAATGTGGTGCCTAAAGAGACAATTCCAAAAGTCAAAATGGACATTAAAGTTTGCTTTATGTTATCTTATCTTATCTTATGTTATCGTATCTTAAGAAGTTCCACTGTGTTAATCGCACCACACAACAAAAGATAGCAAATCGTGATCTCAACACGCACGTGCAAACAAATATCACCGGGCATTTACAGGTGCGATGATCACTGATCCGTTGCGTTATCAATCATTGATACTGCTTGCAGTTCCGACACTATCGACACGGTGAACAGTCATGCTCTGAGACACCAATTAGCAGAGAGCGTTTAACGTTGCAGCCAGCACCAGTTAGCCTTGAGCCTTGATAGGTAGTTAATTAGGCCTTTGATCACCCACGCGAGGGTGAGAGGCGGCGAGGAATTCCGGTCATCATTCATGAATGATGGGTTACTGCCGAGAATGCTGAGATATTTCAAGGAATGGTAGGACTGAAACCAAAGTAAAAAGAGGAAGGCAGTATGAGGCGACAGCGAGGAATGGAAGGAGAGAGAGAGAGAGAGAGAGTGAGAGTGGGGAGGGGGGATAAAGGGAAGAGGGGGAGAGACAGACAGACAGACAGACAGACAGAGACTAAAATAAAGAGACTGAGAGAGAGCGACTGAGAAAGAGAGAATGAGTGAAAGAGAGAGACAGGTATACAGAGAGGGAGGCGAACAGAGAGACAGACAGAGACAGACAAGGAAAGAGAGACAGACAGCCAGACGGAGAGAGAGAGAGAGAAATAACCAAAGTAGCTGTTACTAGCGAATTAGTTGCTGGTCAAATTGACCGTGCAAATGGAAACGGGATCATGCAGTGATCCGTCTATCCTTGATTAAAGACAGCCCGAAAGGTCACACAGGGGACACTTCAGACTGACAGGAAGAATAGGGCGAGACCGGAAGAAGCACATCGTTTGATCAAAACGAGGCTTATTATCCGTGAAGATGAGGCTTGGCGTAGATCATGCGACATGTGTGAGAAGACGGTATGTCCCTAATTATCTTTGAAACACATGGCAGGAAAAGTGCGATAAAAGGTATTCAGACGTTTGCTGTTATGGAGAAAGTAGGTGCCTGATCAGTCCATCAAGGCTGTATGCAAAAAAAGGACGAAAGAGATATGGAGAAAATAAGTCCAGATTAGCCCATCAAGGCTGTTTAAAAAAAAAAGGGAAAAAGGTACAACCTTACCATGCTTCGTTAACGTGCATTCTCTGTTAACTCGGTTCATCTTTGTACCAGATACAAACAAAGGCATCTGCGTTCATCAGTCGTCTGTGTCGATCATCACGGTCATAGAATCGTTCATGAAGTTGTGCACACACACAAAATAAAACAGGCGTACGGACAAACCCACACGTCACAAGTCTCAAATTACTGCTGATTATAAAGGCGTGCATTTAGTGCATGTCGGAAGAAATTATAATTCATTGAATGACGACAACCTGTACAGAAAAATAGCCCCTGGTGTATGTGTGTGTGTGTGTGTGTGTGTGTGTGTGTGTGTGTGTGTGTGTGTGTTGTGTGTGTGTGTGTGTGTGTGCGTGTGTGTGTGTGTTTGTGTGTGTGTGTGTGTGTGTGTGTGTGTGCTTGTGCGTGTGTGTTTGTGTGTGTGCGTGTGTTTGTGTGTCTGTGCGTATGCGTGTGTATGTGTGCGTGCGTGTGTGTGTGTGTGTGTGTGCTTGTGTGTATGCGTGTGTGTGTGCGTGCGTGAGTGTGTGTGTGTGTGTGTGTGTGTGTGTGTGTGTGTGTATGTCCGTTTAAAACAAAAATGATATAGTGATATAAATTCCCTGTTCGTAAAACAGCCAGCCATACAAAGCGACCTGTCAGCAAACCAACGTTGTAATCTTCCAAACAATATGCCTCCCTGCGTTCTTGGCCTCAATATTGAACCGCGTTCAAACAGATAGAGCATTCTGGCTTCATATCATTTATCCAAATTTGACAGATGACGTCGCTATTGGTGTAGACTCAGGACTCATTGAAATCCGGGTTCTTTTCTCTTGCGCGTGCGTCGTCCATACTTGTGTCATGGCTGTCTATGGCTTCCGCGTGGTGCATAAAATACCTGTGATGGAAGCATTACGGTCGCATTATGTATTCGTATAGGTAATGTTGTAATTAGTAATACTGTATGATTGCGATTGACAATTATCCTTTTATTGTCTTTATTTTTATGTCTTAGTTTAGCAGGGACAGATTGTAAGACTAGGCGTGAGCCTAACATCTCCATCCTTGAGTAATAAATTTCGTTCGTTCTTTCGTTCGTTTGTTCGTTCCAACATGAGCTAATGCTTCATTCAATCTCTCGCTCCAACACAAAGGCAAAGACACGAACACTTCGGCTTCGCCAAAATAAAAGTACTTTAACTACTTACACAGCTGAATGAACGATCCCACCTGTAAAGATTATAAACACAAATCCGCGATGACAATACTGCCCCCGCCCTTCTTCTCCCCACCCCTTCTATTGACCCCTCCCAGTTTGAAAGCGTTCACGCCAGCTTACTTAGTTCCCTTAGTTCTTCTCGACTCTTGAACTAAACTCGTGTTGCAATGTGAGCTAATGCTGCATTCAATTTCTAGCTCGACCACAAAACGCGGAAATCCATGTCCAGGCATGTATGCCAGTGACCCCACGATCTGCGTATTATTATATAGCTAGTTAGAGGAGCGTGAACTAACATTGAATTGTGTCCTGCGTAACATCCTTACGAGCAATGGCATTGACACACAGACTCGCCCAACTGGGCAAAACCCTTACCTTTGTGGGTCGTGAAGGTTCAACGTTGGTATGACGTTTGATGAAAGAGGGTACGTGGTTATTGATTATAGGCATTAAGTCATTCATGTAGAACTATATCTGTCTACGCCCGTTTGTGTTGTGGGTTCTGACGGGTCGACTCAAGATGTTCATACTTTCACATGTTTTAGTGTGCATAATTATACGAAAGTTGAACATAATTCAGAAGCGTAGAGTTTGGACTGTATGTATATTTTCTTATTTATTTATTTCTTCTTTTTGAGTGAGAGCGAGAGAGAGGGGGAGAGAGATAGGCGGGGGGGGGGGGGGAGACAGAGAGAGGGAGAGGGAAATATAAAGAGTGAGAAGGAGGCAAAGAGAGAGGGGGAGAGAGTAAGAGAGAGGGAGAGAGAGTGAGAGATGGAGTGGGATAGAGAGGGAGAGATGGAGAGAGAGAGGGGGGGGAGAGAGAGAGAGAGAGAGATAGAGTGAGAGAGAGGGGGAGATATAGGGTGAGTGAGAGAGAGAGAGGGATAGAGAGAGAGAAAGACAGAGAAAGACAGAGAAAGAGAGAGAGAGAGAGAGAGAGAGAGAGAGAGAGAGAGAGAGAGAGAGAGAGAGAGAGAGAGAGAGAGAGAGAGAGAGAGAGAGAGAGAGAGAGAGAGAGAGAGAATGTTTCAGCCATCAAAATTTGCCCTCATAGAAGTAGCGCATAATGAAACCGGTGTAACAGGAAATTTTTATTCCACGAAAAATGTACTCCGGAGTAAAAATTTCGTACACAATTCTTACTCCGAGTACACCTTTCGTGCGAGAAAAATCACCCCAAGGTACGAACAAATTACTCCCTCCACGAAATTGTGACTCCCCAAATGTGTACTTCCAGTAAAAATCTCGTACGCGAAAATGGGATGCAGGCGAAGGGATAATTCCAATATGCATAGACCTATATTAGAGGTCCCTGCAATATGTGATCTCGCGCAAACAAATGTCGCGCTACCCTCCCTCCACCCATTTCACCACCAAGACTAACAGGGGACAGGGGAGTAAAAGTTGCGTACACCTGGCGTGGGCAATAGATTACTCGTGTTTGGGTGGACTAATTTATTCGTTATTCATTCGTCGGGGGAGTAACATTTTCGACCGAAATGTTGACTCGGAACACACCCGTCAATGGAAGTTATTTTCTCGTGTTATGGGGGGAGTAGTTTTTTCGTAATGGGAGTAAAATTTTACTCCGGAGTAAATATCTCGTGGGAGTAACTTGCTCGTGTAACACCGGCAATGCCGAGTATTCCGACCCTACTCTGTTTTCCCAATCAAGTGATACATTACATTAAAGTTGCACGTTCCCGAAGATCAACATCTTGTTTATTTACGCTGTTTCACACCTTCAAGGCAGAGCATGTGTACCCATAGTCCGTGCCACAGAAATACGTTGAATTATCAGACGTACAGATCTTTATCGCACGTTTCCAGAACACACCGACTTTAGCACATGTAGAAGTGTATCTTATTGTCCTCCTTTATTACATCATACACCCCATGGCTTTGTATTTATGTATCTGAATAAAATATTGTATAAACCAACATATCGACTTCTACGTTGTGTCACAGTGCATAATTATGCAGCGTTCGTTATCTGCGGTGGAGTTCGGTAGACAGACAGAAAAGACTACAGCCGCGCCGGCGGAGGGATATTTTATCCGTACTTTCACTCTCTCTCACTTCGCGCGCGCTCGCGCTGTGTTTGGACCAATCAGAGATAGTGGTGTTGTTGGTGTCGGTGTGCTGTTGTGTTTGGCGGCGAGGCCCGAGATTCCACGTGGTTTCATTCACACTACTTTCCCTGCCTGTGTGATTCTGGCTTTGTACCGAGCTTTCCCAGGCGTCTTTGGCCTTGTCAGTGACGTGTCTCTGTGTCTGTTCTAGCACCCCAAATTATCGCCGAGGACTATTTTTTTGTGTCTGAGCCGGCTTCCGGCTTGCGAGTTTCACGGAAGAGTAGCAGTGTGAATTTCATTGTACGGGTTTTTTTTAGGTTTTTTTTTTCAAGAGGAGTTTCTTCTGTGGTGATTTTTGATATGTGATGCTGTGATTTTCTTCTCGAGTGTGTGGTTTTCGTGGATATTTCAAAACAACGGTGCAGTACGGACTTATTGGTTTGTGTTACGGATAATGTCTACTTACTTAGATGTCTTTAAGCAATACTGGTGTGCCTTTTTTTTTTTTTTTTTTTGCAGACACAAATTATATAACTTTTTAGTTCGCAGAAAGTAATACACAGTTGCGAAGATATATAAGATCAATGCCTTGTGTAGATATACCATCGTGTATTGTATTCCTTCCTTGCAAAGAGTCCCTAGATTGGGGTGTGCACGTTAACTATCCCACGATTGACAAAAGGGTCTTTCCTGGCAAAATGTAATAGGCATAGATAAAAATGTCCACCAAATACCCGTGTGACTTGGAATAAAGGCCGTGAAAGGTGAATGCTCGCCCTAATAGGCTTGAGCTTTGCTGGCCGATGTGAATGCGTGATATAGGTATTGTGTAAAAAAAAGTCCATCTCACACGGCATTAATAGGTAACATGCGCCTTGAGTCGCCTCGTGTGGTGAGATATGTGCGCGATATACATTCTCGTAAATAAAAAAAATAAATAGATTTATAAGGATTACCATCAGACTAATGTTGTTTTTTACTGCTTCAAAGGGTTGTGTTGAAAACAAAACACAGTATTGGGAGAATACTGGTGGGAAAAACAAAATACAATCTGGGGGGCCCGGTAGCTCAGTTGGTAGAGCACTGGACTTGTGATCGAAAGGTCGCAGGTTCGAATTCGGGCCGGGACGGACACGGGTCAACTTTATGTGCAGACCCAGACGAAGCCATGTCCCACCCCCGTGTCATCACAATGGCACGTAAAAGACCTTGGTCATTCTGCCATAAGTGCAGGTGGCTCAATACACCTAAACACGCAGACACCTGGGTAGCGCGACTCCGTTGCTGCTAGCTTTCCACTGGGAGGAAGCGACCCGAATTTCCCAGCGATGGGACAATAAAGTAATGAAAATGAAATGAAAATGAAAATGAAATGAATACTGGAGGGAACAAGACAAAAGTCTCTCTAACAAATAAAGGATTAAACTGGATTAACCTCGTTAATAGCGATAGCGAATTATGCTTGAAAGAACAATCCACTATACGGACAAGTACTGGCTACCAACGCTGTCACTGAATCTGTAAAAAGTGGTATTGATCTGGCAAGATAAACAAAAATCACTGAATTCAAAATGTGACGTTACCGGAAGTAACAGCCGACAAAATAAAGTACCTATGCTGTGTAACAACAATGATGACTTTATATTTCGTTTTAAAATATGGGTGCCGCAGGCCAAAACATTGTTTTTTGTTCTTATATCTAATTGCTTTGTAGCTTACGCCTTTCTCAGACTTGCCATTGACGTCAGATAGTCATCTTCGCTAATGATATCGTATTATGCAGCATCACACCGAAATAACAGGAAAATAAAATAATCCCGGAGAAAACTCGAGTCACAGCTACACCGAATGTAATCCGACCGGCAAATAACAGTGCGGGATTTATTAATTAACGTTTCACGCAGAGAATTACATTTGATTATCGTCACTGAACCGTAGCCACAGAGACAGGTGTATCCATTTACACAATGACATCAAAGCCATTCACAACTAAAAAGTACATGTTCATAGTCTTAAATACTGCATACATTCTCTTCGTTAACAATCGATTGCAAGCTAGTGAGTACGAGTAAATATACTCTTCTGGATTTGCTTTCAGTGTGGTTGTCTTAACCAGGCAACACCATTGCTGCCATTTCAGCCATTGTTTTCCTTCTGATGAGTGGGTGAGTTCGAACTCTTAGGGAAGTTTAGTCTTGCTGAATATTCCGATCAAGAAACAGGAAGAAGAAGAAGAAGAAAAAGAAGAAGAAAAGCAAACAAACGGTCCAAGAGCTAGAAAAATGGCGAAAACATTTATTCACATCACACACACATTTCGCAACAGCACATTGACTCTAGCACGCGTTCCAGCTATCAGACAAACGAACACAACAAGAACAGAAAGTCACGGAGTAAAAAACAAACACACACAAAACTAAATAAACAATGAAACGGACAGTGAAACCCACGCTCTTTTGCCTTATTTGGTGTTTATTTCTTCCGGGTTATTTTTGTCTGTTATTCTTTTTTTTGGTTTTCTTTCTGTGTTTGATTTGTTTGTTTGTTACTCTTTCTTTTATTTATTTCATTTGTTTGTTTGTCTGTTTTATTCTTTCTTTCTTTCGTTCGTTCGTTCGTTCGTTCGTTCGTTCGTTCGTTCGTTCGTTCGTTCGTTCGTTCGTTCGTTCGTTCGTTCGTTCGTTCGTTCGTTCGTTCGTTAGTTCGTTTGTTTGTTTATTCGTTCTTTCTTTCTTTCTTTCTTTCTTTCTTTTTTCCTGCTTTTCTTTCTTACTTTCTTTCTCTCTGTTTGTCAGCCTGTAACTTGTTCTGTCTGTCTGTCTGTCTGTCTGTCTGTCTGTCTGTCTGTCTGTCTGTCTATATGTATGCGTTGATGGGTAAGTGGGAAGGTAGGTTAGTAAGTTGATAACTTAAAAGTAGCTAGCTGGGGAAGTAAGATATTCAGGTGTGTGTATTTTTTTCATTTTTCTTTCTTTCTTTCTTTCTTTCTTTCTGTCTTACTCTATTTCTGTCTTTCTTTCTCTTTTCTTTCTGTCTGTCTGTCTGTCTTCCTTTCTTTCTTTGGAGGACTGGGTGGCCGAGTGGTAACGCACTTGCGCTCGGAAGCGAGAGGTTGCGAGTTCGACCCTGGGTCAGGGCGTTAGCAATTTTCTCCCCCCTTTCCTAACCTAGGTGGTGGGTTCAAGTGCTAGTCTTTCGGATGAGACGAAAACCCGAGGTCCCTTCGTGTACACTACATTGGGGTGTGCACGTTAAAGATCCCACGATTGACAAAAGGGTCTTTCCTGGCAAAATTGTATAGGCATTGATAAAAATGTCCACCAAAATACCCGTGTGACTTGGAATAATAGGCCGTGAAAAGTAGGATATGCGCCGAAATGGCTGCGATCTGCTGGCCGATGTGAATGCGTGATGTATTGTGTAAAACAATTCCATCTCACACGGCATAAATAAATCCCTGCGCCTTGAATATGTGCGCAATATAAATTGCATGAAATAAAAATTTAAAAAATGAAAAAATAAATCCCTGCGCTTAGAACTGTACCCACGGAATACGCGCGATATAAGCCTCATGTTGATTGATTGATTGATTTCTTACTTTCTGTTTTTTCCACAACTGAACAAAGCGTTGTTAACTCTCAAGTCTGTATCCAGATAGCAACCGTGCCAATTCCAGTTGATGTTGAATGTTCGATTAGCACTTGTTTTAACCTACACTTTTGACATCCTCATTTCTCGCTTTTCACGAGTCTTAAACCCCTGTCACACTAGAGCTGCGTCCTCACGGCGTTCCCGCGGCGTTCAAGAAAAATGAAGAATACGAGGTGCGCGCAGTAGGGTCTCCTTCAGCGCCGGAGCAACGCGGTGGTATCTCCATTTGACACAGTGGAGTCGCCAAGAACGCCATGCAACGGCGCGCACTTTAAGCATGCACAAAGTACGCGCCGTCGCTCGGCGTTCTGATATGCGCGTGGTAGGAACGCCGTACGGTCGCCGTACGGTCGCCGTAGCAGCGCAGTAAGGTCTGCTACCGCGCCACAATAGCTCCGTGAGCACGCCGTGAGAGCGCAGTCAATCGCAGAATTGTCCTGCGATCCCACGGCGCTCTGAGAAATTTACAACGCCGTGAGGACGCAGCCCTAGTGTGACAGGGGTATTACGATAGCCAACCGGCCAACTATACATTGTTGTGTGTACACTCTGGAATCGATCAATCAATACCGTTTCAGGGGAAATCTGATCGTTTAAAGACACGTGTTCATTGTTCTTCCGACAATTGTCTACGCACACTGACATTCTGCTGCAGACGATAAATGGCTGATTTATTTAATTGAAAATGTCAGTCAGCGGTTTCGCTTTCGTATTTCCGACTGGAGATTGATTACCTTGGGTCCGAAGATGAGCTAAAAAGCACAGTGTTTTGAAATAAATGTGATTAAAAGAGAGAATATAATGAGTAATCGAAGTTATATGGAGATGCTTTTGCGGCAACGTAACAAAATGCTCTGACAGACAGATATTTGTGAGTGGAATATAGGCGTCAGCAATGCACGAAGATGGTTTTGTTTTACTTCAGTAGTGAATAACAGTCGAGTTAAATTTCGAATTGTTTTTGATCGATTGAAAGCATTATGGTGATCGAAAAAGTCTCTTTAAAACCACATCTGAACTTATTCAAATTAAGCAAAACACTATGGCTATCGGGTAACAATTCGAAACATATTTATCCATTTTCATATCGCCATGTAAGGCTTTTGATCTTTTTCAACTAATTTTCATCAGCTTCTCATACAAAACAGCAACAGTGATTTTCTAAGACGAGATCTTGTGGTGTTTTGTCTCCATAACCAAAATAAATCAAACATGGCATTTCAATACAGTGTGAAATGCTGACTGTGACAACAATTTGTGGATTTTTTTTTTAATTATTATTTTTATTTGCTAAAGAGTCCTGTTGAAAATATCGTCATCATGATGAGGCAAACACATCTATGTTTTATTCATGAGCTTGTTCATTCAGCTGAAATGTTCATTTTCAACTGTATGTAGAATATCCCCTTCTAAATTTAAGAATTCGCCGTTCACATTTCTCCTTACTTGTTAATGCAATATCTTTTTTTTTTCTCGGTCCAACTGTACAATTACAATCTTAACGTGGCATATTCTTATTCTATAAATAGAATATACCTCTTTACATTAATTATTCGTTCAACTTTGTACTTGCTTGGTAATGCTGTCCAGATGTTCTTGTTTCTCTGTATACGTGTCCTGACTTGCATCTTAATGAGATAACCATTTTCTTTTTTTCTTTCTTTTTTACATGTGTTCGTTTGTTTGTTTTGTTTGTTTGTTGTTGATTTTTGCCCGTACCTGTTTGTTTGTTTTGGAGAGGAGGGAGGGGGTTGAATAAGACGGTAATGCTAAGGGAGTTAACCCATATGCTGGTAAGGCATATGCTTAACACAAGACACAACTAATTTTGAAAACCCCAAAGGATACACACAAAAATAGGAACATCACAGAAAGAAGACAACAACTTATCAATAACTTAAAATATATAGTATGTGTCTTCGCGACACACAACCAACAATACAACGGTATTGCAATCTGGGTTGATGTAGCAACAAGACAAAGAAAACTGCTATGCAAAAGTGTGAACTGGCCAGAATCGAGGGAAGATTAAAACACATTTGAACAAATGTGGGTGTGTTTTAATCTTCTTTGGTCTGTTCGCTTCGTTTTCTTTTGTCAAAGCCGTTACAGACGTGCGGTTCCCAATGAGAATTGCTAAGTAGAATCACGCCGTGATTTGATTCTCAAAAGGTTCTAATTTGGCCAACTTTTCCGAGCCAGCGAACGAAAAAGACGCATGATTTCCCTACCCCTGACGCTCAGTGGCTTTGTTGATATCAAACGCCAGCCCGAAAAAAATGAAAAAAAAAAAAAAACTAGCATGGCCCATTCTTTGCTGGAGTGTGCAGTCATTCCCCACTGTACGGGTAACCAATCAGCCAAATCGTTAAAAGTTAATTGGCGAATCCATCCACCGTAGCGCTCAAGTCTACTGGTGATTTCCTGGCGGTGATCTCTCGGGTCGGTTTTACGACACCAGGGACTGAGAAGAAAGAAGTAAAGAGAGAGGGCGGAGAAGAAAGACCAAAGGGGGAGGGGGGAGAGAGACATGGCTAAGAGCATGAGTAGCTTGCATGATCACGGGCCGGACACAGGTCGTGGCATTGTGAGTGAAATGCCCCTTTCATTGTGCTTGACCGCTATGACGTCTACCTGCTGCCTGGTTCCATGGGTTGCATTGTCCGTGCTGTGCTTGACCGGAGTCTGTTTTT
>NC_090248.1:8264505-8274505 GCF_037325665.1 Littorina saxatilis
CTACTTCTTCTTCTTTTCTTCCTCCTTCTCCGCCTACAGGGGCTCAAAATAGACTGAAGTCGAGCTGGTGCTAGAATCAGACTGAGTGAAGTGGCAAAAGTCAGTAGTGGATGCTGATTAATTCGGACAATTACCTCGCATACTTCTGAGAGACGTGGGGTTAACTTGGTCAACGTGGAATATACATTTTATTCATATCCGTGAACTCTCGACAGATTTACTGTCACTTTTAGAATGGTGACGCTACCAGAATATGACTGTGCATAATTATCGTCAAGTTCCTGTGTTCAACAGCTTACAAATGATTCGGATATGTTTGCTCTCCAATGCGCTTCTCTCGAAACAGAGAAGGTGTGGGTGGGTGGGTGGACGGAGGGGAAACAAGAGAGTGGGTGAAGCAACCGGAGAAAGAAAAACAGAGGGTTGGGCGTTGAGAGGTCAGGGAGGGGGGGGGGGGCTTTTGTAGATGCAGACGGAGAGTTAAAGAAGAGACAGACATTACTTGGCACGGAAAGAGCCGGAGAGTTAAGAATAGGCAGACAGACAGACTAGCTGTGACGAAAAAAGAGACTGGGGTAGATCTACTTGGAGGATCACTGATCAGGCAGATACTGTTTAGACTGAGAAGAAGAGGAAGTAGTTGAACATAAAGGCAGCCACAGTATTTACCAATAACTATATAATTATATGCGCGTGTGTATACAGTGGAACCCCCATTTTAAGCCGGATTCCCCCCCCCCCCCCCCCCCCGTTTTAAGACTTCCCCCATTTTAAGACCCTGTTTTCAGATGTTCTGTTGATAACCTCTAAAAGTACCCCCATTTTACAAGATGACTTCCTCTTTTTTCAACACCTGATTTTCTCAGATTTGTTTGTTAGGTCTTAAAAGGGAGGTTGCACTGTATAGACAATCCATACACCTCACAGCACAGGTTCCTTTGTTCCCGTCACTGTATAGACACTCCATACACCTCACAGCACAGGTTCCTTTGTTCCCGTCACTGTATAGACAGTCCATACACCTCACAGCACAGGTTCCTTTGTTCCCGTCACTGTATAGCCAGTTCATACACCTCACAGCACAGGTTCCTTTGTTCCCGTCACTGTATAGACAGTCCATACACCTCACAGCACAGGTTCCTTTGTTCCCGTCACTGTATAGCCAGTTCATACACCTCACAGCACAGGTTCCTTTGTTCCCTTCACTGTATAGACAGTCCATACACCTCACAGCACAGGTTCCTTTGTTCCCGTCACTAAGTGGCAATGCCATGAATATAGCTTATACCCTCTCGCAGCTGGTGCGCTCCGTTTAAATACGCATGCATCTGTCCAGACCAAGCATAGGTCAATGCTGACGATTCCTTTACAGCTTGCCCATTGGCGGAATCAACAGCGTTTTGTGTTGCTTTTGTCGGTGTTTGTCGGTTTTGCGTGTGGCAATTTTTCATTTTGTTTTGTTTTGAGGTTTTGAGCGTCCGTGCATCTGTCCACACCAAGCAGAGATCTTAGCTGACGATTCCCGTACAACTTTCCTATTGCCATTGTGTTGCTTTTGACAGTGTTCTTCGGTTTCGCGTGGGTTTTTCACTTTGTTTTGTGGAGAGGTTTTGGGTGTCTGTTTAAAAATACATGCATTTTTCTACATCACACGGAGGTCACTGCTGACAATTGCTATTCACAGTTTGCCGATTGGACTAGTGAGCAGTGATGTGTGTTAGTTGTGTCAGTGTTCGTCGCTTTTGTGTGTAGCGATTTTTCAATTTATTTTGTTGGAATGTTTTGAGCGTCCGTTTAAAAAAAAGAGCATTTTTCTACATCCCATGCACGAACTGACGAAGGCCACTGCTGACAATGGTTATTCAGTTTGCCGATTGGAGGAGCGAACAGTGACACATGATAGTTTTGTCAGTGTTCGACGGTTTCGCGTGTAGCGATTCATCACTTTGTTTTGTGGAGAGGTTTTGGGTGTCCGTTTAAAAATAGTTTCATGTGTCTCCATCACACGAAGGTCATTGCTGACAATTGCCATTCAGTTTACCTATTGGTGGAATCAACGGTGCTTTGCGTTGCTATTGGCTGTGTTCTTCGGTTTCGAGTGCAGCGATTTTTCACTTTATTTTTTCGGGATGTTTTGAGCGTCTGTTTAAAAGTACGTGCAGTTTTCTACATCACACGAAGGTCATTGCGGACAATTGCCTTTCAGTTTGCCGATAATAGGAGTGAGTGCTGATTTGTGTTGAGTTTTGTCAGTGTTCGTCGGTTTCGGCGGCAGCGATTGTTCACGTTGTTTTGAGCGTCCGTTTAAGTATCAATGCATTTGATTACATCACACGAAGTTAATTTTGCTGACAATTCCCAATCAGCTTGTCTATTAGCGGAATCCACCGTGTTTTGTGTTAGTTTTGTCAGTGTTCGTCGGTTTCGCGTGTAGCGATTTTTCACTTTGTGTTTTGTTTTGTCAAGAGGTTTTGAGCTGCCGTGCATTTTTCTTCATCATTCGGAGGTCATTCTTGACACTTGCTATTCAGTTTGCCGATTGGAGGAGTGAGCAGTGATTTTTGTCAGTTTTGTCAGTGTTCGACGGTTTCCTGTGCAGCGATTTGTTCACTTCGTTTTGTGGGGATGGTGTGAGCGGCGTCCGTTTAAAAGAACTTCACACTTCATCACACGGAAGTTATTATTTGCATCTGTTACCGCGTGGGGTTGAAAAATCGCCCATCGACGGAAGAAACAGTCATCTGTTGTGTCCTGTGTGAGATCGTCGGTATACTGTGCGCACTGTTTTTGTGCATGCGTTTTTTGTGTGAGGTTTTGTGCGTGACGGGGGATTTTGGTTTCTTTTGTGCGAGTGTTGACAAGTGAATCGGCAGTGCAAGCAGTTTTTTGTGTGAGGTTTTGTGCGTGACGGGGGATTTTGGTTTCTTTTGTGCGAGTGTTGACAAGTGAATCGGCAGTGCAAGCAGTTTTTTGTGTGAGGTTTTGTGCGTGACGGGGGATTTTGGTTTCTTTTGTGCGAGTGTTGACAAGTGAATCGGCAGTGCAAGCAGTTTTTTGTGTGAGGTTTTGTGCGTGACGGGGGATTTTGGTTTCTTTTGTGCGAGTGTTGACAAGTGAATCGGCAGTGCAAGCAGTTTTTTGTGTGAGGTTTTGTGCGTGACGGGGGATTTTTGTTTCTTTTGTGCGAGTGTTGACAAGTGAATCGGCAGTGCAAGCAGTTTTTTGTGTGAGGTTTTGTGCGTGACGGGGGATTTTTGTTTCTTTTGTGCGAGTGTTGACAAGTGAATCGGCAGTGCAAGCAGTTTTTTGTGTGAGGTTTTGTGCGTGACGGGGGATTTTTGTTTCTTTTGTGCGAGTGTTGACAAGTGAATCGGCAGTGCAAGCAGTTTTTTGTGTGTGGAACATTGTTCTTTCTGTGTCGAGGATTTCTGCTGCAAAGATTCTTTCTTTATTTGGTGTTTAACGTCGTTTTCAACCACGAAGGTTATATCGCGACGAGGGAAAGGGGGGAGATGGGATAGGGGAAAGGGGGGAGATGGGATAGAGCCACTTGTTAAGTGTTTCTTGTTCACAAAAGCACTAATCAAAAAATTGCTCCAGGGGCTTGCAACGTAGTACAATATATGACCTTACTGGGAGAATGCAAGTTTCCAGTACAAAGGACTAAACATTTCTTACATACTGCTTGACTAAAATCTTTACAAACATTGACTATATTCGAAACAAGAACCACTCAACAAGGGTAAAAGGAGAAACAGAATCCGTTAGTCGCCTCTTACGACATGCGGGGGGCAGAGAAATAAGGATGTGGAAAAGAAGACTTTTGGTAAGTGAAATAAAGGTGATGGATCCAGTCAGGTAGAAATAAGACAACAAGAAAAGAATTGGAAAACTGCAGGGAATAGTAGGGAGAGTTTTCTTGGAAGGAAATATAGGTGAAAGGACTGGTAAGGCAGAAATAAGACAAAAGAAGAGAAGCAAAGGGGTGGGGTAGCTCTGTGGAAATACTCCCGCCGCGTGAAGGCGACCCCATGGCTGCAAAGATTGAGCTCGTGGGTTGGTGCTTAGGTGGGGTTTTTTTACCGTACAATTTAAGCCGTGCGTACTTCAAAATAGTTAAGCTATGAACAAATTGCCATGAAGTGTAAATCGAACATTAGAATTAACTTTTTGGTACCAGGAATTTACATGACTAGACAATTAAGTCTGTGTTCATAGATCTATCCAAGAATGTACCGCTGGCGTATTGTGGAATTTGCAGGCACAGTTAAAGGATTCAAAACACACATGTTGCGCAGAGAGCAAAAACTAACGGTTGTCCTGTTTGTTAAACACATTCTTCAGCCAATATTTTAATTACAACCACCGTATTTTGTGTGTTCGCTTCCCCCGCCGGGAACCGCTTGAAATATAACTTTAACTAAACACATACATAGTAGGGTACCTGGTACGAAAAACAAACTCAGGACGTATCTTGGTATATTGTATTGGGAGAAGGGGTTGGGAAGACCAAACATTAGTAATTGTATCTGGGCAAACAGAGATGGTTTTAGCGCGTGATAGGTGTTTTTGTTGTATACATAATAACGAAAGTAAAAAGGGTACTTTGTCCTTAACATGACACTGATGTCACCCCCCGCGGGTTAGGGGGAGTCCCATATTGGTTGGGACGAGAAAGAATTTACCCGATACTAACCAGCATGTCGTAAGAGGCGACTAACAGGTTCTGTTTCTCCTTTTACCCTTGTTAAGAGTTTCTTGTATAGAATATAGTCAATGTTTGTAAAGATTTTAGTCAAGCAGTATGTAAGAAATGTTACGTCCTTTGTTCTGGAAACTTGCATTCTCCCAGTAAGGTCATATATTGTACTACGTTGCAAGCCCCTGGAGCAATTTTTTGATTAGTGCTTTTGTGAACAAGAAACAATTAACAAGTGGCTCTATCCCATCTCCCCCCTTTCCCCTATCCCATCTCCCCCCTTCCCCCGTCGCGATATAACTTTGAATGGTTGAAAACGATGTTAAACACCAAATAAAGAAAGAAAGAAAGACACTGATGTCATTCATTATTACTAGTACAAGTCACAACGGAATAGCGACACCAGAGTGACACGATGTCATTTTGTTTGCAGATAATACAGGGCGCGTTTGGGTTGGCACGCAAGCAGACTGATTTGACGCTTATCATACTATACGGCACAGAAAGAACAAACAGAGATAAACTTCTGCGTTGAGGCATTTATTCGCTGAGTCAGCAAGACCGCTCTGATACGTTGCATATTGGTTTCCAGTGCGAGTTTAGGTCGATTCGCATGCTAACTGGTTTGACGGCTGATTGTACTCTCTGACACTGAGGCAAACAGTTGATTCCGTGGTACGTGATTAGCTGTGTCAGCAATGGTGTAACAGACGATACACATTTGTGGAAGGATGTCAGGGGCATGCATTGATGATTGCGATTGGCTGAAAAGAGTTGAAGAAGTATGGTTGACGATTTTTGGCCAGGGTGCGAGGGATGTTTGAAAATAAAAATCCGAACCAGACAGACAACAAACGTTCTAAAATCAGGAATGAGAAGGAAAACAAGAAATTCCTCCGAGGTAGGAAAAACACCCCCGTCCTTAGCATTCTCACTGCCACCAACTGAGCAGGCACTGCTAACAAGTGTGGTTATTTCCCTTTGACCATTAATATGTGCCTCTATAAGTCCTTGTAGAATCTTAATCCACCAATAACTCCCTAACCGTGTGTTTGACTGGTCCCAATTTTTGTAAGGACCGTCTCAGGAATGTATAGAACCTGTTCACCACGTTTGGTGACGATCGGTCCGTTCATTCTTGAGATCTATATGCGAACACAAACAAACAAACACATCGAGCGAAACCTATACACACCCCTATACCGGGGGTGTAAAAACACACACCAATAAACAAACATAAACAAGAAAGGTTAGTTTGTGGAATGTTTATATATATAATTACACTTACAGACAAAACAAAACACAAGTACATCGATCTAGTTGTCTTTGGACTGGGTGGACAAACATATATAATAATGAGACTATCAAAAGAAAAATAATTCAGCTCAGTAATGCGTTGACTTTTCGATATCAAAATATGTTGAAAATAAAGCTCTCGTGTTTCGCTCCCGCAGTATGTATGTCATTGTAATTGGTTGCCGACACTAAAGACAAACAATAGCCGATCAGATCAAGAATATGTTTTTGTCTTTTGCGTATCGTTGTGTACTCAAAGTTTCCATTGATTTGATATTTAAATGGTATGTTTTATCGTTGTCATTCAGGGCAGTTCTTTTTTCATCTCCTCGTCTGTGCATTTAGTTCTGAAATGTGATTGGACATCCTGTCCAAACTTTACACCGAACATTGATTTTCAGTCGGCGGTGGTTCTGTATGTGCATGCGTGTACGTGTGTGAATATGTTTGCATGCGTGCCTGTGTGGCTGTCAGTGTTTGAACGTTGAGATCGATGCAAAGTGTACGCTTTGAAGATGACTTGAAAGTGTTGAGCAATCGTCATGCCAGTAGGAGATGCAAGCTGTGACATAAGGCTTCAACCCGCAGTGCAGAGCTAACATTACTAATTCAAACTAAGCCAAGGATAAAATCAAAGCTTTTGGCTCAAACCTGAACTAAAGTCGCACTTGAAGCGTGTTTTTTTTTTCCTTAAAGAGAACAGTAAGAACGCTGTTTTTTTGTGTGCACAGTTTAAACACGTTGACTCCGCAGAACCGTTGAGAGAGACTTTCGTCAGTGGCACGCACATGGCTTGTTACACACAACGTGTGTGTGTGTGTGGGGGGGGGGGGGGGCAGCAGGGTTTAAGTTCTGGGCGGAGGGGGGGGGGGGGTGTAGGGCGGAGGGAGGGGGGTGGGGGGCTGGGGAGTATAATTATATTGGTTGTAGATCTAGTAGAAAGATATGTAGGTAGTGAGCATACAAGGGTGAATTAGCTGGTTGTTACCTACGTACGCACATACGGGACGAAGGTGGCAGGGCCGCTACTTAAGAGGTTATATATTATATACATGAACGTAAGTGCGGAGATAAGCACATCTACAGGTGGACACGGCAAGGTAATATACAAAACTAAGACGCTTTAGAGGTATTTATATATATTTATTTAATTTTCTGAATACATGAACAGGATCATTTTTACTAGCGTTCTTCGTCGTCAATGTTGCTACAGAATACTCGCTGCAAAAAAACGTTGGATTTGCGGAGACAATTCCATGGCCTAAAATATATCTGCCACTGCCCGTGATAATACCCTGATAGAAAGCAAACATAACATTATGTCTGATGCTGTGAGGGAATAATAATGTACTATCGTGTCGGGTGATGTCTCTCAACCTCCAACAGATCACTATGCTTTGCGTACCCATCACGTAACCGTTGACAATGGGCGCACTGCACTCGAAATCGCAGCTTCCGTGTAGGTACGTTGCTACTATCGATGGATGTACACTGTCTATGTTGCCGTTTTATGCAGACAACGGCTGTTTTGGTTCAGGCCCATTAACAAGCGGCTTGAGTGATACCATTTGTCCTAGGCATGGGCACATGTTGTGACGTGAGCTTCACATGATGCCTATGTTGCCCACGTTGATTGGATTTTTGGGAAATCGATGATCATGCATCGTTAACATCATCGTTTTGTCAACGATAGCAGTGTTGTTTGATTTATTGTTGTATTGTGACAGTGTTAAGCAGTCTGGTGGATATTTTCCGATTCGTTTGGAGTACTTATATCTTCAAGGAGCGTCCATCGTTTGACTATTCGCCGATGCATTCACAAATTGCAAACGGAATACGACCTCGCAATTATCAGAACATCTTTGAGGGTGAATCATGTTATCTTCTGTGACTTCTCCGAGAGAATTCAATCGTATGTTATTGGAAGGCTGCGACATGAAATCAACAGCAAGAATCGCAGCATCTTCATCAAGCATGTGAATGGCTGAAACATCGTGAAAGAACAATTAAGGCCAGCCAAGGTTTTTGGATTTTACCCACCAAGGAAACCATGGACGAACGCAAGTCCCCAAGTTTCCCCCTCCCCCTTCCCCACACCCTCCCCTTGCCCCTCCTCCTCTTAGCAACCCCTTTCCTCCTCTTCCTCTTCCTCTTCCTCGCTCATCCCTGCTCTTGCCAAGAGAACAAGAACATCACCTTCGGAGTCATCCTGCCTTGCAACAACACGTACTTCTGGTCCTTACCCAGAACTCGCTTCGCCGTGGAGTTCGCTTTGGAGCACATCGAGAAGAATCAGCTGCTACCCGCTTGGACAGTGCAGGCGGACTACCGCGACTCCAAGTGTTCGGAGACTGACGGTCCTCTGGAGGCCATCGACATGTACACGCAGAAAACGGCCAACGTGTTTTTAGGGCCGGCGTGTGATTATGCGGTGGCCCCGATTGCCCGGTTCACCAAGCGCTGGGAGATTCCGGTCATCACGGCTGGCGCGTTGGTCAAGGTGGGCGGGAGTTTGCAGACATTTTTTATTGAAATGAATAGGTTGATGAATGAATGGATGGATAGGTGATTGGAAGATTGGTTGGGGGATAGAGAGAAAGGGCCGGGATGGGGGGAGGGGGGGTTGTTGGATAGACAAGTATATGAATGTTTTAATTGTTACTTGTGTAAACATGAAGGTTACTATAAAATTATTCCCATGCCTATTTTAGATCGTAGGAGAGCGAGATGTTCCAGGTCTCAACTTGTCTAAAGCCAGCTTTATGAGGGCGGTGCCCATCTCCACTACATCGCTCCCTTTGCCATATCCGGCTCTATCTAGGGTCAGGTGCTAGTATGTCCTTGCAACAACAGAGAATAAGTTGCTAGTATATCCTTGCAACAACAGAAAATAAATGGCTAGTATTTTCCTTTCCACAACGTCGAGTAAATGGCTATATCTTCCTTGTCAAAACAGAGTGTTAATGACGAGTTATCCGGGACGCGCACACAATAGTTGGCTAGTTCTCATAGAATAAATGGCCAGTTTGCTCTGTGAACCGTGGACGGATATTCGTCACATACCACTGCATCCCTCCTACATCTAGCATAGATTGATGGCAAGAGAGACCCAGCCTCAAGGCCGTTGTGGCCACCGAAGTTTAAAGGCCCACTCCGCCTCGTTAAAACAGTTCGCTTCACTGTCCCAGGCTTTATTGTGGGATAATACATGCAGCCCTCCACTTGGTCACATACCAAAAGTGAACAGCCCGGAGGATTTTTTTGTTCAGTGGTATTTTGTTTGTATTTTTTAGAATTAATTTCGTAAAAAAGCACTGGGTGCCTTTTTCGGAAATTAGTTGATCAAACAATTTCAACTCACCACAGCAAGCAGCAGGTTTTTGATTTGTGACCAGTGCCATTTCGGAATTAATTCTTTAAAAAAAACATACGACTGTACAGAGAGAGCAACCAGGCTGTTCATGTTTGGTATGTGACCAAGTGGAGGGATAGCCATCCCTTGTAAAAGCCTGCCCAGCTCTCAGACAGTGAAGCAAACTATGTTCACGAGGCGAAGTGAGCCTTTAAAGCATCGGCACACACGTACCTCACTGGTTGTGGCCGCAGAGTTCAGCGACTGTGATCTCCCAAACGGCTTCCTGGTCTGGGAACACGCCACATTGTCGTTATTCGCCTTCCTGATCAGCCAAATAAATGCCGTTTCCGCACAGCGGATAATGTTCTCTCACCCTTGCTTGTATATATATTATAGACGATGAACCTTGTCTTTCTTGCCCAGTATTGATTTGCCAATTTATGTTAAAGCGGTCATTATTTGAGCCCGAAGTACACTTCGCGAAGACTTACCACATTCATATTTACCGAACATTCAGTGCCAAAGCTTCTTGCAAGAAAGTTCGCGAAGTAATCTTCGCCCAGTTAAGTTGAGGCTTACATGTCCTTTGGCCATTGCCATATATATGAGTACCGTGTCATCTCTGATTGAGCTGATTTAGTAGGATAAAC
>NC_090248.1:8279505-8287005 GCF_037325665.1 Littorina saxatilis
GGGGGTCTTTTCGGTCTGTGACACGCGCACGGAAGATATGTACGACAAGTCAGTGATTGATTTGCATCTCATTAGCTCATATAGCTGCGGTGCTTTTTTCATTACAGCGGCAGGAGCTAATCCCGGTGTTTTAATTAAAACTTTCTGCGGAAGACAGTGGTGGGTGGCTGGGGGGAAGGGGGGGGGGGTGAAAGGTTGCGTGCAAATGTGAAAGAACATCACACGACTCAACGCTTTGGAATAAGGCAGGCGTGTTTGTTCTGTTTGCTGCACTAGGGACACAATCTGTTCGCTTCAATCGAACCGTTAATGCGGTTGTATTGATACAATCATGCTTGCTGGTAATCCAGATTTATTGCGCCTTTTCGGCTGACAAGAAAATCAAAAAGCCTTATGATTCATATTCACAACAGCCTGCTTTGTGTGTTTGCTTGGAAAAGGAACGGGGATTAACATCTGAGAGAGAGATAGCTAGAGAGAGACAGACAGACAGACAGACAGACAGACATGCCTCTGCATATTCATATGTCTAATGTCTTGTTACAGTTGGAATGATGACAATCCTATTGCCACAATCCTATCCTGGCTGAACACAATGACATAATGTTTCAGTGTTTCTAACACTGCACATCAAATATTGTACTTGGTTTCGATGACTCTGACGGCGTTGTACTTTATCTTGTGTTTTCAAATACTCGGCAATGCAGTGATTTCAGCACACTCACATATACCACCAGCCCCCACCCCAACTCCCACCCCTAAAATCGCCCTGCCATTCTGTGTGATTTCAAACCCCCAACCCCCCCCCCCCCCACCCCACCCCCATCCCCCCCCCTCACCCACACCCACATACTTTTCAGAACAAAACAATTTCATACATTTCTTGTTTTTCTCCTTGTTTCCAAGAAGTACATGGTAGTTATTTGTCATTGCAAGGAGTGTGTTGGGTATTTCTCCATGTTTATGAGGCTAATGGAATAAAGTCGGGGGTGAAGTTTTGCTTTTGCACATTTGTCCCGAGTGCTTTGCGTTCCGCTGTCTCCAAGAGCGCTCGTTTCATGTCGCATCCATCATTTTTCCAATAATTGCAATGTCAACATTATTTTGAGGATTTGAGGCATTTTTTCGGCGATTCCCAGCACACACACGTCGTAAATATTCGGCTGCAAGGTTCAGCTCTTATGACTTTGAATTTTTTTGTTTCTTCTGACAAAATACGTCTGGGGATAAACCATTATGCAAAGAAACTGACGGACAGACAGGCAGGCTGGCAGACAGGCGTGCAGACAGATAGAGATAGATAAAAAGAGACATTTAGTATGCGCACACATACATATATAGTACGTACATGCACATCGCCTACAGAAAGAATGAGGAATACGCCCGCGTGTGCACAAGTCCCCCCCCCCCCCCCCCCGGGGCCCCAACACACACGCAGAAGCACAAGAGTAAGCAATGTTTCTGTCTAACTTAGTAGAATGTATACAACAAAACATGTTTGTCACGTGTTCCACATTCTAATTTACACTTTCTTAATTCAAAATCAGGAGTCTTCGATTCATAAGCACGAAAGATGTAATACGGTCATTGTGCTTTACACAATCGATGTTCACATATATATAGAGAGAGAGAGTGTGTGGAGCCGTTGAGGGCCATTGTTGGATTTCAGGGTGTAGCCCAGATCCAGAGAAAGCAGCAGCAAAGCGTTCTATATTCATCAACATGCTAGTTCGCGTCTTTGCATAACGTGTGTATGGGCTTAGATGGTTTATATCTTGCGTCTAAACAAGAAGAATCATTGACGTTGAAAAATATCTTGATTTGATTTTTGTTTCGGAATTATAACTTTTTGATCTGTTTTTTGCCCATTCCTTTGACGTTTTTCGTTTTTTTTGTTTTTTTTACATTTAGTCAAGTTTTGACTAAATGTTTTTTAACGTAGAGGGGGGAATCGAGACGAGGGTCGTGGTGTATGTGTGTGTGTGTGTGTGTGTGTGTGTGTGTGTGATTGTGTGTGCGTGTGTGTGTGTGTGTGTGTAGAGCGATTCAGAGTAAACTACTGGACCGATCTTTATGAAATTTTACATAAGAGTTCCTGGGTATGATATCCCCAGACATTTTTTTCTTGTTTTTAATAAATGTCTTTGATGACGTCATATCCGGCTTTTTGTAAAGGTTGAGGCGGCACTGTCACACCCTCATTTTTCAATAAAATTGATTACAGTTTTGGCCAAGCAATGTTCGACAAAGGCCGGAATTTGGTATTGCATTTCAGCTTGGAGGCTTGAAAATTAAATCTGAAAATTGTAAAAAAAATTTCTTTCAAATCGTTCCAAAATTACGTTTATCTTATAACCGGCACGGTTGGCCTAGTGGTAAGGCGTCCGCCCCGTGATCGGGAGGTCGTGGGTTCGAACCCCGGCCGGGTCATACCTAAGACTTTAAAATTGGCAATCTAGTGGCTGCTCCGCCTGGCGTCTGGCATTATGGGGTTAGTGCTAGGACTGGTTGGTCCGGTGTCAGAATAATGTGACTGGGTGAGACATGAAGCCTGTGCTGCGACTTCTGTCTTGTGCGTGGCGCACGTTATATGTCAAAGCAGCACCGCCCTGATATGGCCCTTCGTGGTCGGCTGGGCGTTAAGCAAACAAACAAACAAACAAACGTTTATCTTATTCTTCATCATTTTCTGATTCCAAAAACATATAAATATGTTATATTCGGATTTAAAACAAGCTCTTAAAATTAAAAATATAAAACTTATGATTAAAAGAAAATGTCCGAAATCGATTTAAAAACGATTTCATCTTATTCCTTGTCGGTTTCTCATTCTAAAATCATATAGATATGATATGTTTGGATTAAAAAGACGCTCAGAAAGTTAGAACGAAGATAGGTGTGCTATCCCGCTCAGCGCGACCATTACTGCACTATTCTGGCTTGTCGATTTCCACTGCCTTTGCCACGAGCGGTGGACTGACAAAACTACGAGTAGCCTATGCGGACTTGGTGAGAAAATGCAGTGCGTTCAGCTTTATTCTGTGAGTTCGACAGCTTGACTAAATGTAGTAATTTCGACTTACGCGACTTGTTCTTCTTTTCTGCATTTCTGTTCTTTCGGTGTGTATTTTTCTGTTGTTCTTTGTGCTGAAGAGGGTTCTGGAAAACCGGACGGTCACGAGCGAGCCTTTTACTGATTCTTAACTTTTCTTTCTCCAAATGTTGGTTATACGGCTTCACTTTTAACGATATTTATTTTCGTGTTTTCTCATCTTCTTCTTCCTCCTCCCCCTCCTCCTCTCCTCTCCTCCTCCTCCACCGCCCCCCTGCGTCCTATTTTTCTTTTTTTTTCTTCTTCGTTTTGCGTTTTTGTTTTCTTGTTTTCCTTCTTTCCATGATCAATCATCTTCAATATTGTCCATGTTCAGCCCATACTGATATATCTTCTCCCCATTACCTTGCTTTATCGTTTTATTTTGCTGCACTGCTCGTGTCGAGATAAGTGGCAATTGCGTGAGGTGCAACGCTTTAGCAGCACTGAATCCCAACCTGCAGGACAAATGCAGACTGGCCTAATTTCCACAACGCGTGGTCTGTCACTCCGGATATAACTGCACGTGCATATCCTGTCTGCTCTCTTGTGTAAGGTGACGCCTCTGTCTGTCATGGTTAGTGGGGAGCACTCGGTGCCCTCAGTATCTGACTGTGTTTGTTTCTTTTCTTGTCTGTATCATATAATGAAATATCATACGAGTTTATGCAAACTATCTTAAATGTATATATCTTACTAGATGATTACCCGCTTCGCCGGGTACCGGCTTCGCCGGGAAGAAGTAGAGCCGTGTACCCGGCTTTGCCGGGTACCCGGCTTCGCCGGGTGAGTGGCGCACCGTACGCCGGCTTCGCCGGGTGTGGCGCACCGTACGCGATTGACGCCACACGAGGGAAGGGAGATAAACGCGCAAAACACTGAAGAAGATAAGGAAGAGTTACTGGGAATGGATGTACAGAAAAACCATAAAAACCAAAATCGGTTCAGCGCTGCGCGCTGAGAGCACGTGTTGAAAAATTTCATCGACCAGATTGTGCCCGGGGTCTACCTCAATATGCCCACCAAATTTGAAGCAGATCCATCCAGAACTTTGGCCGTGCATCGCGAACACACAAACAGACAGTCAGACAGACAGACACACACACACACACACACACACACACACACACACACACACAAGCCGTATATAGATATAATGACCCCCCTCCCCCCTCCCCCCCCCCCCCTTCCGACGCTTCTTCTATGCCAACTCTTCCCCCTAGCCATGACATCCTTGATTCGCTCCTTGCTCTATTATTCGCTTGTTTGTGCGTATATGTTTGTTCGAGTTACAGCTCGGAAGGTGTGTGGTCGATTTGATTCGGTAAATTTTCTGCAAAGAATGCTCTTTGCAGCACCCAGTTATTTTCATACAAAGACTGATGAATGCCCGAGCGTAATAAGTGGCGATCATAATGTAAGCACTGCATGCGACCAACCACTAAAGCAAGAACAGGCGTGTCAATAACACCTTTTAATAAAAAACGCTTGCGCTGGACGCGAGTACTCTTCAGACTGGCTCGCTCCCCCAGTATGAAAGTTTTTGTCTTGTGCACGTGGATTTAAAAAAAAATATATTGATTTATTTTACACAATTAAAAAAATTATTTGAGTAAAATAAAACATTAAAACGTTCATAATAAACAATAGTAAACAAGAATTAAAAAAAAAAAATAGAACGCCCATGCCGGGAATCGAACCCGGATCATTTTGGCCATAGACTCTCTCGTGCTCTCTGTCTCTCTTTCACCGAGACCAAACCCTGCATTGTAATTTCTTTGCCGAGACCATTTCCTCACCCGTTGTCTGGCTTGCAAATGCTCAAGTCTCCCCTTTAGTTCAGGCTGTTCGCAAAGCGACCAGCCTCCCACCGCAAAAACTCCCACCGTTAAGAGTGGCTTTTGTGATTTATTTCGCATTTAGGTCCCAGGTAACATTATGAAGTTTTAATACGATCAATCGGACCTATTATCAAGTTAGTGTATCAACTTTTGAACGAACTGCGCCCAGTAGTTTCCCAGCAATAAGCTGTTAAGTCGAGACAGACAGACAGACAGATAGACAGACAGACACACACACAATTAAAGTCTGTTGGACCCTAGTACTGCGTACTCGGGGATAAACAGTATACCTAGTCTACTCTACACTGTTTAACATTCACTCAAAGGGAGAATCGTTCCGATTGAAAGATGGTGTAACCGTGGCAGGAATTTGAGCTGTAACGATTTTTCCCAATTACTAGCCTGGGCCTGTTGGATAAATATGCCATTGAAATATATTCTTTAGATAAAAAAATTAAGGGACTGTAAGGGAAATGAGGGAGATATCCACAGTCCGTTCATTCGTCACACTGTCTGGAACAACTGTCTGCCAGCTTGTCTGTCCGTCAGTCCGTCCGTCCGTCTGCCTCTCTCCCTCTCTCTCTCTCTCTCTCTCTCTCTCTCTCTCTCTCTCTCTCTCTCTCTCTCTCTCTCTCTCTCTCTCTCTCTCTCTCTCTCTCTCTCTCTCTCTCTCTCTCTCTCTCTCTCTCCTTTCCACCCTCCTCTCTCTCTCTTTCTCTCTCTCTCTCTCTCTCTCTCTCTCTCTCTCTCTCTCTCTCTCCCTTTCACCCTCCTCTCTCCCATCTCCTACCCTCGTCCCAAATTCCAATCTCATCCACACCACTTCTCCTCGTCTCTTTACAATCCATAGCGAAATAGTCCGGCGCCATGCGATGAGACTCTTCTCTCCGCCCAGCCGATAACCGGCTCAAGTCCAGCCAGGGAGGCTGCGACTGCCAAGCGGACAAACGATAGCACAAAGCAATTAATTTTTTCCAATCAAGGCGGGGATCGCTTGACCCCTGTCCGTTCCCGAGAGAGAACGGTCGCTGCATACTATAGTGGGATGGTTACTTCCTATGGCGAACGCACTTACGCTAGAAGTGTGAATTGTACAGATTACTGTGGTATCTGTAATTATCACTTATATATATTTATAAAGAACAGTTAAGATTACAACGTGACCATCTTGCAAGATGATTAAAGGTTGAATGTTAGGGGTTGATTAATGAGGCATATGAAAAGTTAGTTAAATGTGTTATATATATATGCACTGGAGTGTGGTATCGCGGATCACACTTGTGTGGTTGGCTATCAGTTTGAATTGTAAGAAAACACCCATTATATCCCTTGCATTTAACACTCTTTGGCAAATGTATGTCTTTGGTTGCTTTTTTTTTGCCAGAATTCTAAATCATTAATATCTTTAAAAGATATTAGTAATTTAGTGCTGATTTTTATGTTTGTTAATGATAATAACAATTATGACAAGTAAATCTCTTGTCTCGCTTTCTTATTGAGGAAAGGACGTATATAATTAGCAATTATTTTCAATCAATCAATCAATATGAAGCTTATATAGCGCGTATCCCGTGGGTACAGTTCTAAGCGCTTGTCGAAGAGTTGTCAACACATGACTAACAAAGAAACTAACATCTACAGACGGACACGAACCCTATCACACACTAGCAAACCCTGATAAACATACAACAAACAACTGTTTAACAACAATGTACACATCAATAGCTAGGTCCAAACAAAATAATATTAAACACAAAGAAAACACCTCTCACAGAGCACAGCACAAACACATGTCTTTTGGGGCACAACACATCACGTCGAACATGAAAGTCGCAGCCAGTTACGGGAAGAACTGAGTCTAAACCTTCTCTTGAACGCGTCAAGAGAGGGACTCTGGCGAAGCTCAAGCGGCAGGGAGTTCCAGACGGAGGGGCCCGCGGAGGGGAATGCACGCTGACCAGCAGATGCGAGTTTCGAGCGAGGGATGTGAAGGCGGAGTGGGTCAGCAGCAGAACGAAGGGGACGGTCGGAGGGCTGGGTGTACAGGTCCAGGGAGGATTGAAGGTACTCGGAAGCAGAGTCGTGGAGACACTTGTAGACCAGAGTGGACAGTTTGTAGGAGATTCTGGTGTTGACAGGGAGCCAGTGCAAGGAGCGAAGTAGGGGGGTGATGTGGTCTCGCTTCGTCTTCCTCAACGTCAGCCTGGCAGCAGCGTTCTGGACTCTTTGTAGGCCATGAATGGATGCGGCGGGGAGGCCAGTCAGAAGGGAGTTGCAGTAGTCCAGACGACTGAAGATGAGGGAGACAACCAGCTTGACACAGGCGTCGTGGGTGAGGTAGCGACGGATGGAGGCGATGCGTCGGAGGTGGAAAAATCAGGTCTTGCAATTGATGATGAAGGAGATGTGTGTCTGCATGGAGAGAGTGGAGTCGAGAAAGACGCCAAGGCTCTTGACAGCAGGGGAGAATGGAACAGTCGCGTCATCCAGCTGGAGGTCGGTCACAGTGAGGGTGGCAATCTTCTGTCGTGTTCCAACGAGAAGGGCCTCCGTCTTCCCACTGTTCAG
>NC_090248.1:8292005-8297005 GCF_037325665.1 Littorina saxatilis
TTTATTTATTTGCTTTCGCACTACTTTCAACACAGCCATGACTACGACCATAATTACATTCTGTTTGTTTGTCTGTTTGTTTGTCTAGATCCGTTTGTTCTTTTTTTCTGTAAAATTGCGTATTCCATGTCTGACTATCTGAGCAGTCTGCTGTGCTGCTAAAACCTGTTTACACAGAATGTTTTTGAAACATAAGTTAAAAGAATGACCACATGAGATACGTACTAGATGATTGTAGAGATCGATTTGAATGAGAGAAACAAATTGTGAACAGAGGGCGTGTTGAATTTCGTTTGTGTACTTTAACAATTCCGAGTGAGACGATCGATGTCATTTGAAAGCAATGCTAAGGGTTTCATGGAGAGAACAAATACGTAGTCTGTCTATTTGAACCGCCCCCCCCCCCCCCCCCCCTCCTAAAGTACAGGCCTGTTTTCTCCTTTTGAATGAACCAGAGTCGGAAGGCGGAATGTACCGTTGATAGTTATTGCTGGATGGAATATAGCCGACCTCAGAAATGTTTGCGTCTTCTGTAAATATACTCCTGACATACCATTTTACGTCACACTGGTCATCTGAGGGATTCTTTCGGATAATGCTGTTATTGGGAATCAAGGCTAGACTAGTGCCTGCTCGGCCTTTTACTCCTAAGAGCGATACGTTATGAATACGCTGCAGGAGAGGCATACATGCGTGGCTACTAGCACAGCCTTCGACAGATGCACCGCATATACTTGCTGGTTGAAAAGAATGATGGCATGTTTCCCAGGCATGTTTCTCAGGCATGTTTTCCAGGCATGTTTCCCAGGCATTGGACTCCAATGGTTGATTCGTTAGTTCGTTGTTTCTTTCATTTGTTGGGCCGTCCGTCCATTCTTCCGCGATGAGCACGGGAATGTGTGAGTGAGTGTGTTACTGGTTCATTTACCGTCCGTGTGTTACGGAAACGTTGCCGTTCTCGAGGGAGAAATCCTTTTATTATTTTGAACATAAAATCATATTGTACTTGTCTTGGGGATTATTTGTTTCTTTGTTTGTTGTTTTTTGTTTTTTTAGGTTTTCTTTTTCTTTTGTATGTATCGTCAGTGGCCTTCGAAGACCTCGTATCTTCAAAATCATAGTTCTGAGATTTCTTCTTCTTCTTGGCGTTCGCAGAGGTTACACAATCAGTCCAGCACTGGTGATAAATGTTGTCGTTTTCTCCAACTCCTGTCGACTGCCGTATAGTTTGGTCTGCAAGGGAGTTGGTGACGGCCACACTTCTTTTCGTTCCTCATCTAGTAAGGGAATAGTTCTGAGATAATGAGTGTTTTAAAAATCAAATTCCTCTTCACCAGATCAAAACGTGTAGATCTATACGAGGTTTTCATTTTTTTGTTTTGAACTTTTTTGTTTTGAATTTAAGGAACAATTACGAGGATTTTCAACAGACTCGCAGGGATTCAAACAGACAATACGAGGTTTTCCCGCTAATGTCGCTAATGTCTCAACACCCAACAGCAATACGAGGTTTTTAAAATCAGGGGAAAAAGACCTTTGCAAAATAGATAGAGTTACAAGCTTTTCACAGATGATAGGAAAAAAATCAAGGGACGGAACCATGCAAAAATCCGAAAATCGGGAAAATGTAAGTTTCGAGGTCTTCGAAGGCCACTGACGGTATACATGTTTGTGTGTTTGCTTGTTTCTTACTGTGTTTGTTCTCTCTGTATTCTCGTTTCCCAAACAGCTCTCAAAGCCTACCGATAGCCACCTGTTTATGCTAAGCTTGAGCTGAGCCAATGTAAACCTTGTGGTCCCAGCTGTTCGCAGATCATCTCTGGACCCTAGGTATTATAGCGCATAGCGGTCATGTATGGAAACACGATCAGGTGGTATTTATGAAGTATTTGTGAGGGAATTCCAGTGTAGACTGAAAGATTTGTTGTGACGGGTATATGGATGAAGAGTTCTTGCAGCATCAAACCCCACGAACCAACAGGTATTCTGACCCCTTGAACCTCAATTGAAATGATTTTGCTTCCTGCTCCATTCCGTAGTTCGACCAGTCTGTCTCAACGCTCTTCATTTTTGAAATTAGAACGTATACACAGAGACTGACACAGACAGACGGACACACGCAGAGAGCGAGAGAGAAAGAGCGAGAGAGAAAGAGCGAGAGAGAGAGAGAGAGAGAGAGAGAGAGAGAGAGAGAGACAGAGAGACAGAGAGAGAGAGACAATGACAATGACAATGACAATGACAATTCTTTATTTTGCGAGGGTAACAAAATAAGCATTGGTATACTTTCTTGCATCTGGCCCTCGCCCTAAAGAGAGAGAGAGAGAGAGAACTACTACTACATAGAGAGAGAGAGAGACAGAGACAGAGAGAGACAGAGACAGACAGAGACAGAGAGAGACAGAGAGAGACAGAGAGAGACAGAGACATACATACAGACAGACAGACAGACAGACAGACAGACAGATGGACAGAGGCAGAAAGACAGTGACTGAGACACGGAGAAAGAAGAGAGAGAGAATCAGACAGACAGACTGAGACAGACAGACACAGACAGAGACAGACACATAATTCTCTAGTCTGAAGGCCACTAATAATTGTTTCGGGTCACCGAACGATGTATGTACACTACTCAGCACTCTCAGTATCCCGCGTCATCTCCAGATACAGCCGTAGATGTGAAATTATTCCATTTGCCCTATCTGCTGGTAGCATCCACATCGCTTTATACGCACTCAGGCAGAAATGTTACGTATTCCGCACCATTAGCAGGAAAACAAACACAAGTGTGATGGACCTTTTACTGTCTTACACTGAAGAGATATAAATGCGGGGGTTCCAAGGTAAGCCACCGGTGATCGGCCATGAACATTTGAGTGGATGGATGGATGTATGGTGTATTCATTGAGGCCATAACCCCATATGGAGGGGCTTGAAAGAAAAGAAATATATGCTGACAAATAATATACACACAGAACATCACACTTAACGGATCCTACATCATGTAAGTGCATGATTAGAATAAGAAATAAACAAACACAAGTTAAAGTGTGTGGGGAAAAAACACACCCGCAGGTGTGATGAAATGTAAGTGTTACTTACGCTGTAGAGATATAAGTGCGAGATGAGAAGGGAAAACGCTGCCGCTGACAAGTATGGATCTTTTAAGTGCACGATGAGAGAAAACAACTAAACAAACGTAAGTGTGTGAAAACCAACACACGTTTGGCGAACCTAGTGATATTCATTGAAGAGATATAAATTCGGGATATACGAAGAAGGTAATCGCCTCGTGACTTGTGCTGACAAGTATGGCACTGTCACGTGAAGAACGAGGACCAGAAACAAACACAGACAACTATGCGAAAACTTTCATAAGTGTGATTGACAGAAAGCGTCGTTAATTGAAGAGATATAAATGTTGGCTACAATCGCAGATAAGCAATCGACAGCAGGCTGTTATAGTTCCTAAATACACGACGAGAGGAAGAAACAAACAACTGGTTATCTACCAACACTAAACATTTTGGGTTTTTCTGTGTAGATAATCAAGGTAACGAGATAGAGATATAGAAAACACTACTGTGGTAGAGCAAGAACTGAACAACTGTTTATCTACCAACACTATTTGGGTTTCTCCGTGTTTATAATCAAGGTAACGAGATAGAGATATAGAAAACACTACTGTGGTAGAGCAAGAACTGAACAACTGTTTATCTACCAACACTATTTGGGTTTGTCTGTGCAGATAATCTAGGTAACGAGATAGAGATAGAGTAAATACTACTGTGATAGAGCAAGAACTGAACAACTGTTTATCTACCAACACTATTTGGGTTTCTCCGTGTTTATAATCAAGGTAACGAGATAGAGATATAGTAAACGCTACTGTGATAGAGCAAGAACTGAACAACTGTTTATCTACCAACACTATTTGGGTTTGTCTGTGCAGATAATCTAGGTAACGAGATAGAGATAGAGTAAATACTACTGTGATAGAGCAAGAACTGAACAACTGTTTATCTACCAACACTATTTGGGTTTCTCCGTGTTTATAATCAAGGTAACGAGATAGAGATATAGTAAACGCTACTGTGATAGAGCAAGAACTGAACAACTGGTTATCTACCAACACTATTTGGGTTTGTCTGTGCAGATAATCTAGGTAACGAGATAGAGATAGAATTAATACTACTGTGATAGAGCAAGAACTGAACAACTACTGTTTATCTACTGACACTGGTACTCTTGGGGTTTCTCTGTGTAGATACTTGGAGTAACGAGATAGAGAGATAGAGAGATAGAGAGTAAGTGCTGACTGTAGCCGCGTTGATAAGATACCAAACAGACATGGAACTCTTGGTGCAAACGGAGAAGGACAAACTAATGAAAGTAGCTCGAAACTTCATTCAGTAATAACTTTGAAGATTTATGAACGTTGACGTAAAATTCTACTCGCCACCAACACAGAAAAGTTCCCTGGTCGTTTGACACGAACATACACACAAAATGTCCAAGGGGAACAGCAAGCGCAAATTAAGTGTTTCGAGAATGGCGTTTGTCTCGGTGACTTTCGCCTCATGAGCAGTAATAAGCGCGATACTGGAAAAAAAATGCAGAAACGACTGAATATCAGCACGGCGTATGTATTCACTTTGGGTTTGATTAAATATTGAATCGTAAGTTTAAATCTGTATAGTTTTCTTTCTTCTTCTTCTTCTCGATCGCTCAGACAGGGACTCCGGAACTTCTGATGAAGTATAGTCTTCTTTAAACTGGAAAACTCCTGGTGTTCGTTCGGCGTAATAATTAAAAATGTCGCACCTTTCTCTCTGATGGATGTCCGTGCCTTCGAAGTTCGAGCACTTTTAAGCTGAGCGCGAGGAAAATGATTTTCAAGGATATTAATTATTTTCCTTTTCACAAGAATTACAGTTTAGACCACACGCGGTTCTCCCCCCCTCCCCCACCCCCCCCCCCCCCCTACCCCCCCCCCCCCC
>NC_090248.1:8299505-8317005 GCF_037325665.1 Littorina saxatilis
AAAGCATAAACAATGTTGGTGAGATCGCTTATAACAAAATTGCAAGAACAAAACATACGGAGCTAGGGGCTCTTACAAAAGTCAGTGAAAGCGAGGTGGAACAAATCCCATTGCACAATATGGACAGCTGTAACTAGCATTGCGGAACAATTAAGTTATGTTCTTCTGTCGGAGCGAGTTGCTTCGAGTTTCTTCGATTTAGGCAGATTGGCGCCGTTTTGGGCATGCGAGCTGGTAAAACTTTTTTTTTCTTTCTTTCTTTTTCTCTGTATGCCATTAGTGCGTCCTGTACTTTTTACTTTCATTTCCCTTATGAACAGCTGAACACATTCCCTCACTCCAGCTGCGTTATTTATCTTTTCTTCCGCGTTATCATAATAACAGCAATTTCAGGCAAATGCAAACTTTCCGAGTGTTCCCGGGTGTCCCGTCGCGTCTCTCGTGTGCTCGACAGACACCACGCATTACTTGCGTTCTTGCATTGTCGGGGGACATTTTGATTCATAGCCGATCTCTGGCAACATCTTGTATTTACAATTATTGCAGCTTGTGACCCGCTGTGCTTTGCTAGCTCCTGTGATTTTTTGGCTGGTTAAGTAATGACAACGAAGATAGAGAGAGAGAGTGAGAGAGAGAGAGAGTAGAGAGAGAGAGAGAGAGAGAGAGAGAGAGAGAGAGAGAGAGAGAGAGAGAGAGAGAGAGATCCACTCAGGTATGCACAGAGCACGACATAAAGATAGACATAGATAAACTCTCGCACACACACACACACACACACACACACACACACACACACACACACACACACACACACACACACACACACACACACACACACACACACACACACAATAACTCATAAGGAGAGAAAGAGAAAGGAAGAGCAAGATAGACAAACAGACAGAAAGATGCACACACAGCGACAGTGAGGGTTCAGTGTTTGATCTGTGTCAGCAAAACATAAAAATCACCAGGACGGGCAGATAGTCGGCTTGAAATAACACCGCATCTCGATAAGAACGGAACACAATCAATAACTCAATGCAACAAGCACATGTAGACGTGTTTAAAGACCCGATCCGCTTCGTGGAAACACACACAAACACTTCGGTCATCAGTTTTTATTGAGTCACTTGAGAAAAAGTGACTCTATGTAATCGGTCAGTGTTAGTCTGTCCGGCCGGCCGTCCGTAGACACCACCTTAACGTTGGACTTTTCTCGGAAACTATCAAAGCGATCGGGCTCATATTTTGTTTAGTCGTGACCTCCAATGACCTCTACACTTTAACGATGGTTTCGTTGACCTTTGACCTTTTTCAAGGTCACAGGTCAGCGTCAAAGGAAAAATTAGACATTTTATATCTTTTCTCGGAAACTATCAAAGCGATCGGGCTCATATTTTGTTTAGTCGTGACCTCCAATGACCTCTACACTTTAACGATGGTTTCGTTGACCTTTGACCTTTTTCAAGGTCACAGGTCAGCGTCAAATGAAAAATTAGACATTTTATATCTTTGACAAAGTTCATCGGATGTGATTGAAACTTTGTAGGATTATTCTTTACATCAAAGTATTTACATCTGTAGCCTTTTACGAACGTTATCAGAAAAACAAGGGAGATAACTAGCCTTTTCTGTTCGGCAACACACAACTTAACGTTGGGCTTTTCTCGGAAACTATAAAAGTGACCGGGCTCAAATTTTATGTGAACGTGACTCATTGTGTTGTGAATAGCAATTTCTTCCTGTCCATCTGATGCCTCATATAATATTCAGAACTGCGAAAGTGACTCGATCGAGCGTTTGCTCTTCTTGTCTTTTTTATTAAAATATGATCATTGTGACATCAAATTATTAATCATGGAAGTTATTGGAGAAATAAAATAGAGACGGTTTATCTTATCTTATTCTGACATTATAGGATTGAAAAACGATACAATATAACTAGTTTTATGCGATCATGATATTCTTTTTCTTGCATTATATTAATTGAAACATGACAGAGTTTGATCATGCATCATGCCAGCAGCTATAATAACAAACCAAAACATGAGTTTAAATCGTGTTGAGCACAATATACGCAATATAACGATGTCTTTTATCATGGAGGCAATTAATTATAGTATGAAAGAAAATCAAGTGCCCCAACGATGGCAGTTATTTAGCAAATTATTTGTGAAAAGCGAGTGGCTGACTCAGGTTTCGATTTGTTTCTATATCCATGTTCAAAATTATAACATATAAACTCGGCAAAAACAGTTACTGCACCAATTTTCGCACCTGAACTGAAACATTCATTCCCGTGTCATTTCATTGACACTTTCTATGCCATGATATGCTACATCGTGTACACTACATTGGGGTGTGCACGTTAAAGATCCCACGATTGACAAATAATAATAATAATAATAATAATAATAATAATAATAATAATAAATAACTTTTCTATAGCGCGAGTCCCATCAATTGGCTCCAGGCGCTTTACAAATTCATTATAAAATAAACTAGCAAAAGGGTCTTTCCTGGAAAAATTGTATAGGCATAGATAAAAATGTCCACCAAATACCCGTGTGACTTGGAATAAAGGCCGTGAACGGTGAATGCTCGCCCTAATAGGCTTGAGGTTTGCTGGCCGATGTGAATGCGTGATATATTGTGTAAAAAATTCCATCTCACACGGCAGAAATTAATATGTAAAGCGCTTAGAGAACGTCAAGCGCTATATAAATCTCCCCATACAATACAATACAATGACAACTCATGCGATCAACACATGCATCAGTAAGAATAACATAACACAAGAAATATGCAAGATAGCGAAACAAAACAACCAATTCTGTTTAGATGATGGGTTTGAATATATCTTATCGAATGTCAAAATTAGCAAGCTATGCTTATTCTGAATTTGTATAGATTTTTTGGTATGGGTATCTCACGTTTTTGTCAGGTCGATTGTGGGGGTACCGGCCCGGTTGGCCTAGTGGTAAGGCGTCCGCCCCGTGATCGGGAGGTCGTGGGTTCAAACCCCGGCCGGGTCATACCTAAGACTTTAAAATTGGCAATCTACTGGCTGCTCCGCCTGGCGTCTGGCATTATGGGGTTAGTGCTAGGACTGGTTGGTCCGGTGTCAGAATAATGTGACTGGGTGAGACATGAAGCCTGTGCTGCGACTTCTGTCTTGTGTGTGGCGCACGTTATATGTCAAAGCAGCACCGCCCTGATATGGCCCTTCGTGGTCGGCTGGGCGTTAAGCAAACAAAAAACAAAAACAAACATTGTGGGGGTCCCCTGATTGGGAAGGCGGTCACGTGACCCCTGGAAAAGAAATCTTTGATTCGAAACGTGTGCCAGACTGCCAAGGGGAGTGCCTTTCATGGCGAAGAAAGTTTGAATGAAATGACTCGGGAATAAATCGATCGACGTTGCAGTACCGGAGCACCTGATCAAAATGCCTTGGCTATTTGGTACCTGACAAGGCAAAGCTCGAAAAATTGTTACGAACACATCTATGGTAATTCATACAAAAAATAATAACAACAAGCTTGCGACTGGCATTTTGACGTTGAAGCTGTAGAATCTCCCAACCTTCAAAGCAGAGACAAGCAGACATGCCCCTTTACTTGACAGGGATAATTCGTTGTTCACGGCAAAGTCTTGAAAGACCCAAAACATACTTCTGCATGCTTTCTTTCTTTTGGTATTAAGTTGTTTTGCAGCAATATACATTTTGATGCTTTTCTCAACACGTCAGGTCGCTCAAAACGCCCGCTAAACACAGTACTGAAAAATTGCACTGATTGGAATACGAAAAGAACTGGAACGACGAAAGCTCGTGGTCACACCTGTCTCGATAAATAAGCGTCGTACAGAACCAGCGTCAATCCATTACGACTTGTTTGAGCACTAACATTGTTCTCCTCATTAGTGACTTTCTTTTTTAGAAATATATACCAAGAAACTATATATACATGTTCACAAATGTAGCGCTTCTGACAACAAAGCTCTTTCCAATGATATATACAGGGCCGGACCCAGGGGGGGGGGGGGTTCCAGGGGTTCCGGAACCCCACCCCTGGAAAAAGCATGTACCTTGCTTTGACTTTTACTAGTTTTAGCACCAAAACAATGCTGCTCTTAACCCTCAAAACAAGGCCCAGAATGCACCAGATTGCACAGATTTTAACCGTTTTTCAAAAAATTTCCGGGGGAGCATGCCATCGGACCCCCCTAGTTCGCGCGCCTGCAAAGCAGGCGCGCGCTTGTGGCTTCGCCACTTCGCTGATTTGCCCCCCCAAAAAAGGAGGAACCCCCCCTTACAACTCATTTGGTCCGGCCCTGTATATATCAGGTTGTTCCTGTTGCTTTATACATGACATGTTTGTTTTTATTTTTCTTCTAGCAAATACCTTTTTCTCAGATCTCTTTTAAAAGCAGCCATTGTAGGAACAGCTTTTGCATACTTACACTTAACTTATACATAAAATATTTGGCATTTAATATTATAAAATCAAAAACTTTACTACTTTTGAAATATTGATCAATACTAAACAAAATAAACTTTTCACTAAAATATATGTTCTCAACATTGTGACATTCATTTTTAACATAGTTTAACAAATCATTCCAAAATGACTGTATATATTGACACGCCCACAAACAATGTTTAATACTATCCCTCTCGTCTCGGCATAAATGGCACATCGCGTCTTCTATTACTCCCATTTGTTTCAATATCACATTTGTTGCCAAAATCCTATGTAATACTCGAATTTGAAACCATTTAAGTTTCACTTCAGAAATGTTCGTTACATATTTAAAACATAATTTCCAATCAATATCGCCTTCTAATTTACCTTCCCATTTTGTACAACAATTTGGACGCTTTCCATCCTGTAATAGTTTTTCATAATAAAATGTTGCTCCTTTTATTTGGGAGTGAATGACTGACACTGATTTAATACTATCAATCATACTATTATTCTCCAAAACAATATTCAACGTTTTTATATATTTTTTGATTGCTCCCACGCATCCTAAATAACTAAAAAAAATGTGTTCTGATTTGATACTTTTCACAAAACTCGTTATAGGTACAACAACTTCCATTGTCATTAACCAACTGACCAATGAAATAAATGTTGTTATCAAACCAATTCTGAAAAAACAAGTCTTCTTCCCAATCTTTATATTATTATTAAAAAAAGTGGTTCTGCTAATATTTCTTTGGAGGTTTCTAAATCTATTTTATATCGAAACTGTTCATAAACATTAAACACATCCTTCCAAAAACTATTACAATGTTGTTTACCGCTATAAAGACTAGGACCACTCACATCAATGTTGTCCACATCAGGATATAAAACAGTTGTTATAACTTTCCATTTGTGGACCGTAAATCTCAACTTTTTTATCCAAGTCAATTTCAGGGCTAACATATAAGTCTTAACGTGAGGAACATCAAGGCCACCATCCTTAACACTTTTAACTACAACATTTCTACTTATCCGATCCCGTTTTCGATTCCACACAAAGTCAAAAATCATAGTCTGGAGGGTTTGGCAACAACATACACAAATATACAAGCTTGGACAATATTAAGGATTTCAAAACTGCTATTCTACCTAAAGGGGTTATCAATCAATCAAAAATAATCGTTTTACTGCTTGAAACTGCATATCAAAATTAATTTGTACACAATTATTTAAATCACTCGTAAACCAAATACCCAATATTTTAAACTTTGGGGGGTTCCATTCAAAATCAAGGTGTGGCAATATACCTTACATCACTACTTATATTACATCCTAACCAAACAATTGCTTTTTTGTCAATATACATTCTTAGTCATATTTTAGGTGGGTTACGAAAAGGCCGAGTTTAATTTTATATATATATTCTGCATGCATCTACCTTGTTTTATCGACGGCAAAATCAAAAGGGCTGTGAGTTATCATGGGATATTTTCGTTCATTTGGAAATGTGTTTGTTTGATAGTTTGTTTGTTAGTCAGTTAGTTAGTTAGTTAGTTAGTTAGTTAGTTAGTTAGTTAGTTAGTTAGTTAGTTAGCTACTCCGCCCCTTTACGTGTGTGTTGGAAGATTAACCGAACATTGCAATTAAAAAAAAAAGAATATTAATTTCTAGCGCCTATTGCTGATCAAAAACACCGATTTGATTAATTAGCACAGCACCACCGACAGAGGATAAGTAATTGTCCGGCAATCCAACCCAGGTCGCGACCTTGATAACTAGTGCACCTCTGTCACGTCCTCCCGTTCCTGAATTTGTGTCGCGAATCTGTTGGCAACGTCACGCGTCGGTTGACACATGATTCGTTGTGCAATATGATACCGCGCTTGTTGACTTAAGAAAGAAGTCGTTATGTAATACGATATGTGCGGCTAAGTGTTCGGTTATATGCTCCGATGCTGATGGGATAACAATGCGAGCGTGTTTATTTTCGTTCCCATATCCAAGCCTACTTGTTGTTGCTCCTTATTTTCTGTTTATGTTTGCTGTACTTCTTCTCCTTTTTTTTTTTTTTTTTTCTTTGACTTATTTTTGTTTTGAGTTTCTGGTCATTTTTAAAAATATTTTTTTAATATTTTATTCAGTCAGTGGTCATGTTTAGATCAACGTAATCATAATTATAACTAAAATATATTATAACGGAGCCAAATTTGATTATTAGTAAATGTAAGTAATGTTGCGGACGAGGATTCTCCGGCATTTGAACCGTCCTACCCCTCCCCCTCCCCCTTTGTTTTACTCCCTATCGCGGACTCTTCCCCCCACCTACCCATCTCCCCCTCCTTACCCCCCCCCCCCCCCCCCGCATCCTGTTATTTTGTTCCCCTTGCGTTGGCCTCGTTTCTAGTAGCTGAAGTCTCAAAATGACACGTACATGTAACAAAAGAGAGGACATTTACGAGTGAGTGCTACCTTCAAACACGGATCGATAAATGCAGCATTAGAAAAAACAAACACATAAAACACTAATGCGCCTGAAATGTACATTCGCTGCATTGATGTCACGCGACTGGTCATATAATCACACGTGCGTATCCCACACAAATCTGTCCCGTTGCGTGTGAACTATTTACAGATAGAAGATAAGTTTATTCCAAGCACTGATTTGTTATTCTCGCACCGTCACACGCACGTAAACATGTAAGTGAAGGTGCATAATTTGGTGCAATCAAACCTGGAGTGCGTTTCAAAAGCGATAACTGCACGAAGCTCAGGTATTATCAACGGCAAAATCAAAAGTGATGTAGGTAATCATGGGATATTTGCGTTCATTTGAAAATGTGTTTGTATGATAGTTAGTTTGTTGGTTTGTTAGTTCGTTAGTTGGTTAGTTGGTTAGTTAGCTTTTTAGTTAGTTAGTAAGTTAGTTAGTTAGTTAGTTAGTTAGTTAGTTAGTTAGTTAGATTGTTTCTTTCTGTTATTTCTTTCTTTCTTTCTTTCTTTCTTTCTTTTAATTTCTTTCTCTCTGTCTTTCGTTTGTCCTGTAGTTCTTTCTGTCTGTTTGTCTGTCTTTCTTTCTTCCGTTCTCTCTCTCTCTTTCTTTGTCTGTCTATGTGAGATGTTGTTAAGTGGTTGGGAGTACAACCTCTCAATAGTTACAGCCTCGTTTAAACTGTCCTTTCCTCCTATCGTTCCGTCTCTCGAGCTTTTTGTGGTGGAACATTGACCAGGCAGCGTCGAGTCGTCGATGAACCTGAAAGAAAGTAGAGGCAATGAAAACTTAGTTTTCTTTCTCGCGTCTTAAAACCACATTTATCTCCTGCAGTCGTCGAGGTCCGATGGGTGGGAGGGGGAGGGGGGTTCCCAGTAGTCTTCTAACGTTCCTATTCACAATCGGGCCATGTATTTTTAGGAATTAAAAAGTAAAGTAGGGGGGCAGGGCCCGGGCTTTTTGCCTAATGAGTGAGATCTACGGATCGTGCGGCGCATGTGAGGTTAGATCTAGGTCCGTCACACGGGGGACTTCCTATGTCCCCGAATGGAAATGGGGTTGCACAAAAAAGTCAGTCTTTACTTGTCTTTCGTCTGATTGTTCTGCTTCTGTGTATGTTTGTCTTCCTTGTACTTGTCTGTCTATCTGTCGGTCAGTCGGTCAGTGTCTGTGTCTGTCTTTCTGTCTGTATGTATGTCCGTATGTCTGTATGTCTGCCTGTCTGTCTGTATGTCTTTCTGTCTGTCTGTTTGTCTGCCTGTATGTCTGTCTGTTTGTCTGCCTGTCTGTCTGTCTGTCTGCCTGTATGCCTGTCTGTTTGTCTGCCTGTCTGTCTGTCTGTCTGTCTGTCTGCCTGTCTGTCTGTCTGTCTGTCTGCCTGTCTGTTTGTCTGCCTGTCTGCCTGTCTGTCTGTCCGTTTGTCTGTCTGCCTGTCTGCCTCTATGTATGTCTGTATGTCTGGATGTCTGGATGTCCGTTTGTCTGTCTGTGGATTTAAACAACAGATTCTGTGTTTTCCAGATGACCATATTTTTGTGTCTGTCTGTTTTTACATTTAGTCAAGTTTTGACTAAATGTTTTAACATAGAGGGGGAATCGAGACGAGGGTCGTGGTGTATGTGTGTGTCTCTGTGTGTGTGTGTGTGTGTGTGTGTGTGTGTGTGTGTGTGTGTGTGTGTGTGTGTGTGTGTGTGTGTGTGTGTGTGTGTCTGTCTGTCTGTCTGTCTGTCTGTCTGTCTGTCTGTGCGTGTGTGTGTGCAGAGCGATTCAGACCAAACTACTGGACCGATCTTTATGAAATTTGACATCAGAGTTCCTGGGAATGATATCCCCGGAATTTTTTTTAATTTTGTTCGATTAATACTTATGATGACGTTATATCCGGCTTTTTGTAAAAGTTGAGGCGGCACTGTCACACCCTCATTTTTCAATCAAATTGATTGTAATTTTTGTAAAGCAATCTTCGACGAAGGCCGGACTTTGGTATTGCATTTCAGCTTGGTGGCTTAAAAATTAATTAATGACTTTGGTCATTAAAAATCTGAAAATTGTAATAATTTTTTTTTATATAAAACGATCCAAATTTACGTTCATCTTATTCTACATCATTTCCTGATTCCAAAAACATATAAATATGTTTTATTTGGATTGAAAACAAGCTCTGAAAATTAAAAATATAAAAATTATGATCAAAATTAAATTTCCGAAATCGATTTAAAAACAATTTCATCTTATTCCTTGTCAGTTCCTGATTCCAAAAACATATAAATATGATATGTTTGGATTAAAAACATTCTCAGAAAGTTAAAACGAAGATAGGTACAGAAAAGCGTGCTATGCAGCACAGCGAAACCACTACCGCGCTGAACAGGCACGTCAGTCTCACTCCGTTTTGCACAAGCGGCGGACTACGGTCATTGTGAAAAAATGCAGTGCGTTCAGTTTCATTCTGTGAGTTCCACAGCTTGAATAAATGTAGTAATTTCGCCTTACGCGACTTGTTACCCGTCTTTTGGTATTTCTAATAATTATGTGTAATTCCTTCACACATCAGGCTAAGGAGACATTAATAATTGCTTCTTCGAGCTAAATTGCTGGCTGTCAGACATGGGTGGACTGGGTGGCCGAGTGGTAACGCACTTGCGCTCCGAAGCGAGAGGTTGCGTGTTCGACCCTGGGTCAGGCCGCAATTTTCTCCCCTCTTTCCTAACCTAGGTGGTTGGTTCAAGTGCTAGTCTTTCGGATGAGACGAAAAACCGAGGTCCCTTCGTGTACACTACATTGGGGTGTGCACGTTAAAGATCCCACGATTGACAAAAGGGTCTTTCCTGGCAAAATTGTATAGGCATAGATAAAAATGTCCACCAAATACCCGTTTGACTTGGAATAATAGGCCGTGAAAGGTGAATGTTCGCCTAATAGGCTTGAAGTTTGCTGGTCGATGTGAATGCGTTATATATTGTGTGTAAAAAATGTCTGTTTGTCTGTCTGTCTGTAAAAAATTCCATTTCAAACGGCAGAAATTAATATGTAAAGCGCGGAGAGCACAGTTGTGGTTCGCGCTATATAAGCTCCCCATAATAATAATAATAATAATAATGATTGCCTATTGTTTCATTTAATGGTAGATTTCTCAATTTGCACAAATACATGCATGCATCCGTCTAACCTTCTCACCCCTTCCCTCCCCATCTCTCTCTCTCTCTCTCTCTCTCTCTCTCTCTCTCTCTCTCTCTCTCTCTCTCTCTCTCTCTCTCTCTCTCTCTCTCTCTCTCTCTCTGTCTCTCTCTGTCTCTCTCTCTCTCTCTCTCTCAAGCTCTCTCTCTTTATTTCTCTCTCTCTCTTTCTCTCTCTCTCTTTCTCTCTCTCTCTTTCTCTCTCTCTCTCTCTCTCTCTCTCTCTCTCTCTCTCTCTCTCTCTCTCTCTCTCTCTCTCTCTCTCTCTCTCTCACTCCCTGATTGTAATAACTGTGATTCTTTTTGCGACACTGTGGTCATTATCGCAAGAGGCTGTTGCCTTCGATAATTGACATTTGTAATTGTCCTTGTCTCTCGGACATAATTATTTGGACACAAAGACCTTGCAATGCACGTGAACGTTTAGTGTCAGATATTTTCAGACCAGAGAACAGCACTTTCTCTCTCACCTTTTGAAGTCAGTCGCAACTAACAGCATCACACCGCCAAGGCTTGACACATCTGCACAAGAGAAAAATCGATGAGATGGTTAAAGCCCGTTCTAAATTGAGCCCGAAGTCGACTACCCGAAGACTTCGCGAAGTCTTTTTACCGAAAACTCGGTGTTAATGCTCCGTGCGGCAAGCTTCGCCAAGTATATTTCGCGCAGTCGGCTTCGCCAAGTTAAGGACAAATTTAATGCAATCTCTTCTTTATTTCGAAAATCATACCGTATTGCGTGCACTGGCGAACATCTTAGGGCTATATTTAAACGCGTATTTCTTTCGTTTTCGTGACTATCTTGGTACGTGCTTTGTGACTTGGAGCTTTTCTGTTATCTCGCTTGAATCGATCGAATCCGCCATGTGTTATTTTTGCGTGCAGCTTGCATGTTTAATGTTAAGTTTGCTTTGTCAATAATTATTGTGTTTGGTTTTGATTTGTTTCTTGCTTTTTGGGTTCACTTTTAGATTCTGGTCCCCTTTTCTGTCGAAAGTGTCTGGTGTCTTTGTCGATTTCAGTGTGACAAGGGCATTAGGTCTTTGTCGTTTTCAGTGTGACAAGGGCATTAGGTCTTTGTTGTTTTGGCCTTATCTGTTTGCAGTTCTCTGAATCTGTTGTGCCCTGTTTCGTCTCTGTGTGCGTTGCGTGTTCTGTTTGTTTTGGTTTTGTTTTGTTTGGTTTGATTTGATTTTGTTTTGCTTTGATTGGTATTGGTTTGCTTTGTTTCCCTTTGTCCGTGTTTTTCCTTTGTCCGTTTTTCCCTTTCTGTTCGAATTGGTTTGAGCGTGTGTATGTATGTGTGTGTGTGTGTGTGTGTGTGTGTGTGTGTGTGTGTGTGTGTGTGTGTGTGTGTGTGTGTGTTTTACTTTTATCATATGAACCAGGCGTTAGCTTTTGGCGTGATTTTTAATCTTGAATCTTTAGCTGAATCTGTTGTTGTTACTGTGTTATCTCTCTGTGTGCGTGCATTTTTATTTTATTTTACTTTGTTTTGCCATTTGTCTTAGTTTATTTTGCTTATCTAAGTCTGATTGGATTTGTGTCTCTGTTTCAATGGGTGCATGTCTGCTGTGACTCCAGTAGCTAGTCTCCCTTGGGGGTATGAAGGTCATCTTAACTTTCTTACTGGTACGAATTACGTTGGCGCGTGTAGGTGAAAAGACAAACGCAAAATCTTCGGTATTTACGGTAAACTTATTTAATCTTATTTTGATTAGATTAAATAAAAAAAATGGGAACCATAGATATGTGTGTGTGTGTGTGTGTGTGTGTGTTTGTGTGTTTGTGTGTGTGTGTGTGTGTGTGTGTGGTGGGGGGGGCATCGAAATGTACGATTTGTATCAAGTTAATTTTTTATTTTAATATTGGTCGAAATAAAGATGAATCAGGAGCGGGCCTTGGATGGGGTGGGGCATATGGTAAGAGTGTGTGTGGGGTGTGGGGGGGGGGCATGGTAAGAGTGTGAGTGGGGAATGGGGGGCGGTACGTTGGCGTGGGGATTTGGGAATGATGGAGGAAGAAATAGGATCAGGATTGTCTTTGACAGACAAAAGAGCAGTTGTTTTCGAAACAGGGTGAGAAGATAAGAGACGAGCTATCCCACACAGGCTCGTCGTCTGAGGACTGTCTACATTCACATTAAACTTTACAAAAAGAATGAACTTATATACATCTTTCTATTGGGTTAGTTGAGGAGGTTTTCGAAGAAGAATATGAATCAGACTCAGACGCAGAGAAAGTGCTCAGGAGACATGTTGGAGAGGAGGAAGAAAATGTTGATTGTTGTCGGCCTTAATTCCCGCTCAATCCTTGAAGAAGGGCAGCAACAACAAGAATAAGAATTGCTCACGAAGCAATGGAAAGAAGACGATGAAACGAAATCAGCTTCAGACACATAAGAACTGGAATTAAATTCGGACGCAGAAAAATTGGAATCAAACTCGGGCATTTTAGAATTAGAATCTGATTCAGACTCAGAAGAAGAAAAAAGCAGACCTGGACTTAGAGGAACTGCTGGTGTGGTACTAGGAAGAAGACAAAGAATTGTAATCCGATCGAGACGAGGACAAAGGAAAGGGAGGTAAAAATTCACAGCGACAGGAGAACCCAAACAGTACACACGCCGTCACAGCGTACATCAATATTCACAGCAACAGCGTGCACAAGCAGACTTTCAAGTGAAGAAGAACAAGTCGCGTAAGGCGAAAATACAATATTTAGTCAAGTAGCTGTCGAACTCACAAAATGAAACTGAACGCAATGCCATTTTTCAGCAAGACCGTATACTCGTAGCATCGTCAGTCCACCGCTCGTGCAAAACGCAGTGAAACTGACGAGCCTGTTTAGCGCGGTAGTAGTTGCGCTAAGAAGGATAGCACGCTTTTCTGTACCTCTCTTTGTTTTAACTTTCTGAGCGTGTTTTTAATCCAAACATATCATATCTATATGTTTTTGGAATCAGGAACCGACAAGGAATAAGATGAAAGTGTTTTTAAATTGATTTGGACAATTTAATTTTGATAATAATTTTTATATATTTAATTTTCAGAGCTTGTTTTTAATCCGAATATAACATATTTATATGTTTTTGGAATCAGCAAATGATGGAGAATAAGATAAACGTAAATTTGGATCGTTTTATAAATTTGTAATTTTTTTTACAATTTTCAGATTTTTAATGACCAAAGTCATTAATTAATTTTTAAGCCACCAAGCTGAAATGCAATACCGAAGTCTGGGCTTCGTCGAAGATTACTTGACCAAAATTTCAACCAATTTGGTTGAAAAATGAGGGCGTGACAGTGCCGCCTCAACTTTCACGAAAAGCCGAATATGACGTCATCAAAGACATTTATCAAAAAAATGAAAAAAACGTTCGGGGATTTCATACCCAGGAACTCTCATGTCAAATTTCATAAAGATCGGTCCAGTAGTTTAGTCTGAATCGCTCTACACACACACACAGACACACACACACGCACACACGCACACACGCACACACGCACACACACACGCACATACACCACGACCCTCGTTTCGATTCTCCCTCGATGTTAAAATATTTAGTCAAAACTTGACTAAATATAAAAACCTTTAGAAGGAGTAATAAAACAAGTCACGTAAGGCGAAATTACTACATTTAGTCAAGCTGTGGAACTCACAGAATGAAACTGAACGCACTGCATTTTTTCACAATGACCGCAGTCCGCCGCTAGTGCAAAAGGCAGTGAATGTGACGAGCCTGTTTAGCGCGGTAGCGATTGCACTGTGCTTCATAGCACGCTTTACTGTACCTCTCTTCGTTTTAACTTTCTGAGCGTGTTTTTAATCCAAACATATCATATCTATATGTTTTTGGAATAAGGAACCGACAAGGAATAAGATGAACTTGTTTTTAAAACGATTTTGGAAAATTAATTTTAATCATAATTTTTATATGTTTTTATTTTCAGAGCTTGTTTTTAATCCGAATATAACATATTTATATGTTTTTGGCATCAGAACATGTTGAAGAATAAAATAAAAGTAATTTTAGATCGTTTTATAAAAACATAATTTTAATTACAATTTTCAGATTTTTAATGACCAAAGTCATTAATTAATTGTTAAGCCTCCATGCTGAAATGCAATACCAAAGTCCGGCCTTCATCGAAGATTGCGTGGCCAAAATTTCAATCACTTTGATTGAAAAATGAGGGTGTGACAGTGCCGCCTCAACTTTTACAAAAAGCCGGATATGACGTCATCAAAGACATTTATCGAAAAAATGAAAAAAAAAGTCTGGGGATATCATACCCAGGAACTCTCATGTCAAATTTCATAAAGATCGGTCCAGTAGTTTACTCTGAATCGCTCTACACACACACACGCACAGACACACACAGACACACACAGACACACACACACACACACACACACACACACACACACACACACACACACACACGCACGCACACACACACACACACACACACATACACCACGACCCTTGTATCGATTCCCCCTCTATGTTAAAACATTTAGTCAAAACTTGACTAAATGTAAAAACGACAAGAGAAGAGACTGGCGAAAAGAGAACACGTGGCTCAGGGTATAGAGTATGTGACTACACAACCAGGTCGTCGCTGGTTCGACTACCTGTTTCATCGTCAAGGGAGTTACTTCCCGGTGATGATGTGCATAAAATGCACACCACTTCCATGAAAGAAGAAGAAGAAAAAGATTAAAACGGAGAAAAATAAGAATGAAACTCAGAACCAGAGAATCCTACAGACAAGAACTATGGGGAAGCTGTAGAACAGGTCTCTTCATTCAAATTTCTCGGCACACTGATCTCTGAAGACCTGAAATGGGACGGGAACACCACGTCCATCATTAAGAAGTGCCAGCAGCGGCTGCACTTCCTGAGACAGTTGCGCAAGTTCCGTATGTCACAGCAAATCATGGCGCAGTTCTATCGCGCAGTCGTTGAGAGCACCCTGTGTTTTTCTATCACGGTCTGGTATGGCAGCACCACTGAGAAAGAGAAACAGCTACTGGAGAGCATTGTGCGGACAGCCTCCAAAATCGCGGGCTGTGACTTCCCTTCCGTTGCCTCTATCTTTGAGTTGCGCTCAGGTCGAAAAGCAGGAAAGATTGTTCGCGACCCCTCCCACCCGGCAAACCACTTCTTCGAGCCTCTTCCATCTGGTAGGCGCTACAGAGCTTTGAAAGCCAGAACTAGTCGCTTTCGCTCTAGCTTCATCCCCCATGCTGTACTGACAACTCCTGTAGTGAAGACGTTGTAATATACTGTAGTTATAGGATTGGGGGGGGGGGGTGGTTCTTTTGTTACTTAGTCCTTTCACTGCATTCCATTACTGTTCTCATAACTTGTGATAGTGGAAATATGTGCAATGTGGAATGGTCCTTATTTTTTAGGTGCTGGAGTAGTTCTGTGATGGTAGTAGTTTTGTGCAATGCGACTCTAAGTTCAGGTGCTTGAGTGGATCTGTGATAGTCTGTTAATACTGTTGTTTTAAACTGTCTAGATCATGATTATATAATTTTATGTGATGATCTGACTAAATGATAATAATTACATGTACTACTTACTTTTAAATGGATTATAAATTTTAGGTATTGTTCTAGTATTCACTAATGTTGTATTGATATTACTGGCACCCCTTTTAAACTGATATGGTTTTTACGTTTACAAGGCGACGATGTGAATTTGTGATGTAGATATGTGGCTGGTTATGTGTGAGAATGTAAATAATTGTGTGTGTGTGTGTGTGTGTGTGTGTGTGTGTGTGTGTGTGTGTGTGTGTGTGTGTGTGTGTGTGTGTGTGTGTGTGTGTGTGAGTTGTGTCTGTGTGTGCATGACAGTGTAATGTACGTATGTATGCATGCATGGTGATGTGTGTCTGCATATGTGTCTGGTTGGTTTTTATTTTATTTTTACCGTGCCGTGCCAAGATGAAATCCTTTTGCAAAATTGGTGAATAAATATCTTGTATCTTGTATCTTGTATGTGTTCATGCGTTGGTTCAGACAATGCAAGTAAGCTGATGTCTTACATAGTGTCTGCTTTGACAAAATTAGCATCGTTCTGAGATGAAATTAAAAACATTCTTTGACTAGATTTATTGCACATCGTGAATTGAGAAGATGCTTCCAGTTTTGTTCCAATAAAATCGATTAGTTTTGCACAAAGGACTTTCGCTTGTTTTCTAATTCATTTCTCGTTCTGCGCTGAAAACGGCTGAAAGCCTTTTACTGCTGAAACATTACGACGCTCAGACTCGTTTCATCATTCTCTTGTTGGTTTATTTCTGTAACTTGTCTGGTCTCTTTTTCTGCTTGTTGACACAGAAAGAGTGCTTTTGAGAAAGTGTGTCATTGGAATCGTTTCCGGAGATCGTAATTTGTCATTGTCACCTTGATGTCTTCAGCGCGGAATGTGATTCAGTAAAATAGTGGGGTTTATTTTTTAAAGAATAAGGAATTACTTTTTTTGATATATATATTATATAAATGGCTTAGTCCTCTCATTGTGAACGATTCGCGTCACCGTCACAGCCCTGCCCAAGTTGTCAGAAAAGATAAGACCATCCCTCCACTTTGACACATACCAGAAATTAATGGCATGGATGCTAACACTAGTGAGGAATGATGATTTTTCATGTTTTAAGTATGCAGGTTAACACTAGTGTCAAAGAGAACATTAATTCATTGCAACATTCTCACTCTGCACAGAAATTACGCACGGTGTTGATTGTTGGTATTCGTGCAAGTGGAGGGATGGCCTTATCCCAAGTAACAGCCTGGCCAGATCTAAAATGGTGAGCTGAATCGTTTACACGAGAAGGCCTCTGCTTTTAATCACTGTCGTGTGTTGGTTTTTTTCAGTAACGTGTCTGGCTTCTTTGCCTCTGTGTTGACTTAAAAAGAGAGGCTTGGAAAAAGTGTGTCGGGGGGCCCGGGTAGCTCAGGTGGTAGAGCACTGGACTTGTGATCGAGATAGAGGTCGCTGGTTCGAATCCGGGCCGGGACGGACACGGGTCAACTTTATGTGCAGACCCAGAGACGGTATCCATCTCCCACCCCCGTGTCACCACATTGGCACGTTAAAGATCTTGGTCATTCTACCATAAGTGCAGATGGCTGATACCACCTAAACACGCATACATCAAAAAGCCGTGAGGGCGTAATCGTATAAACCAATTCATGTCCAATATAGGCAATTAAGACCTGACGGACAATAAGCTCCTTAAAATTTACAAGTGTGTCGTTCGAATCGTTCCGGAGAACGTAATTTGTCACTGTCACTTGTATGTGGTTTTAGGTCAGCAGTGCGGAATGCGACACAGTAAGACTTA
>NC_090248.1:8322005-8327057 GCF_037325665.1 Littorina saxatilis
CATTGCAGTTCATTTCCACCAAGATGTAACTATAACAAACTTTGCACACACTCAGAAGAAAAAGAGTAATTAATCCCTTCTGTCGAGCGACGCGGTTGGCCAAACTAAGGGATGTAACGCGACCTGCAATTAGCTCTGGGAGCAAAAGGTCTGTAAATAACCTTGCCTCGTTGTGGATGAAGTTGTATCCTTCCGGCCGCTGCACTAGTTTTCTTGGTGTCCGGGTGTGATTGATGTTTCAGTGTTGGGTTCTGACTTGGTTCCGGGCATTGTTAGTAGAGCAGAGTGGACCGTTTCATCGCTCAAGATGATACAATTTCCTGTAGCTGATGAGTTATCTTCTGTGCTGTTCACATGATCTTTTCTCAACCGCTCCTCAACCGATTTGTTTGGCAGAAAGAAGTCGCTCGGGAGTCGGTGAAGCAAACTCGTGGAAAAGTTGGCTATGCAAACAATCCTCTCCATTGTCAACTGATTCTCAGCCGACTGATATCGGGTCAGTTGAGTACTGTTCAACTTTCAATTTGATTTTGCAGCGACTTATCCTGACGCGTTCTCTGGTTGAAGGTTGATTATAGCCCGCGATTGTGCGCGCACGCTGTCATTGGCTGACTTTGTCCCCCCCCCTGCCCCCCCCCCCCCTCTCCCCCCACCCCCACACGGGCCTGGACGGGAGAAGTTTGGTAAACATCGGCGAGCAACTTAAACTGTCCAACACATAACTCTCACTAACTCTATAAGTCTGGAACTCCCTGCCGCTTGAGCTTCGCCAGAGCCCCTCTCTTGACGCGTTCAAGAGTAGGTTGAAGACTCAGTTCTTCCCGTAGCTGGCTGCGACTTTCATGTTCGACGTGATGTGTTGTGCCCCAAAAGACATTTTTTGTGCTGTGCTCTGTGAGAGGTGTTTTCTTTGTGCTTAATATTATTTTGTTTGGACCTAGCTATTGATGCGTACATTTACGTTAAACAGTTGCTTGTTGTATGTTTATCAGGGTTTGCTAGTGTGTGATAGGGTTCGTGTCCGTCTGTAGATGTTAGTTTCTTTGTTAGTCCTATGTTGACAACTCTTCGACAAGCGCTTAGAACTGTACCCACGGAATACGCGCTATATAAGCTTCCTATTGATTGATTGATTGAAGTCTATTGCACATAGAAAACTACGTCGCGTGCATTCGAAGCGCTTACTTTCCTTTTAGTTTCTCTGCCGTTCACACGGGGATTTTGTTCAGACACTTCTGACACTTATCTTTTGAAGTCTGCTGAAAGTCCGTTGAAAAATATGGGCCATGTGAACAGCCCGACCTATTTCAGACCGTTGTAAATGGGGCAAACGATAGCTTTTTCTCGCCGAAGATGACACAATTTCCTGTTGCTGATGATTTATCTGACAGTGAAGAAAGGGTGGTTTTGCTCACCGACCGTGGTAGTGTGTGACTTAGCTGTTGATGTCATTTTGTACCCCTCTCCTCTTCTGGAAAATTGTGTGAGTTATCTTTGACCTTTGTGGTGCTCTAGTTCAAAGTTATACGTCTCATAAAGAGATCAATTGATATGCACTACTACTGCTACTGTTACTCTCTCCATCCCTGTGGGAAATGGGAGCTATTGTGCGCAGAGGAAATACAGCTTCAGAGAGAGGGGGTGGGGGGAGATAAGGGAAGGGAGAGACAGAGGGGAGGGCAGAGAGAAAGAGAGAGAGGGCGAGGAGAGAGAGAGAGAGAGAGAGAGAGAGAGAGAGAGAGAGAGAGAGAGAGAGAGACTTTGACTGCTGGATGGTTTATTGTACTTAATTGTGGCCATTGGCCCATAAACAAACCAGGGAAAAGGGGATGTGTGTTAGGAAAAGCTACATTCACTTTCACATAATAATACACGTAATACCAGAGACATTTGCCCTCACAGTGTATCACGTAATCATTTACAACTACAACGGTACTATCTCAAATATGTCAACACTTCAGCATGCAGTTGTCAACGTTTTTCAGCGTGGAAAATGAACTTAACATTTGAAAAGGACAAAATGGTGGACAGAGAGAGAGAGAGAGAGAGAGAGAGAGAGAGAGAGAGAGAGAGAGAGAGAGAGAGAGAGAGAGAGAGAGAGAGAGAGAGAGCGAGCTTCTTTAGACTTTCATGAGAATCCACTGTTTAGCAGGGTCAGGGTAGGCTGCACAACTAAGTCAGCTCAGCAGAACATATTTCTGACGGAACGTATCGAGTTCAGATGGCAACCATATTCTTTGCAGGCGAAACTGATCAGAACCCATTCAGGGTTTCTGTCGAAAAGACCAACAAAGAAACCAAAACATAAGAATCTAAATATCAGAGAAGATGTTTGTGTACACAAAGGCCCCACCCCATTGTTTCCTCAGCTCAACCACAAACTCCGTTCTCCTTCCCCCTTTGCGCGATCACGACCTCTTCTCGGCTTGTAAAACAAATAGAAAAGACGCGTCAGATTCCGGTATTGTGTATGTACATCATTCTGTTACTGAGTAGAGAACCAAGAAATGAACAGGTCATTACGCTCGATGTTTGGATCCACAAATCTGATTGATTGCAAAGTCTTGCAAAGCCTTTTGGTCAATCGAACAAACATTCAAACAAAAGGCGGTCACTGTCCGCAACGGGTGCGCCAAGACTGACCTCTTAATCGGTTTACCAAGAGGGTAACGTTAGAAACGCTGACCAGCATTGGCAAACACGGGATTAGCATTAGTTCTAGCTGGTTCATCTGGAGCAAGCTCTTGTTTAAGCGATCAGCAGTACACAGATATGCGTACACGCATTTTCATGGCATACAACAACCTTGAATTAAAGATCACGCCAAATAATCTATTTTATTTGCGTCTGTAATGATTTTGATTTAATTTTGTATGGTTACAGTACTGAACTTTTGTTGTGGAATTTTACTATTAATCTGTTGTGTGTGTGGGAAGAACGTTTTGTTTGTTTGGATGAAGGTGTTTTCATCTCTCTGTATTTTTTCTATGAGATTTGCATGACGGAGGCTTATGCCCAAATCTAAAAGCTTATATTTATCGGACCATATTTTCTTCCACGAAACGACACAAGTCCTGCTGCCGAGGACAGGTTCTAGGTTGTGCTGTTGTCTACAGCGAAGATGGCAAGGAGTGTACGAAAACATCGCACAGAATGCGGAGAGCGCGATCTGCCTGAGGATAAAACACTGCAGAGACGTGGGTGTGGTGCAGCGAAGGCCAAGACAGAGAAGAAGCTTGGGGCTGGACGATTTTATCAACTTGGAACTTGCATCGTGTCGTCGTAGTTCAGTTTCTGTTTTTGGTTGTGATGTTAAAGTTGATGGTGGTGATCTTTTTGTTTATGATGTCGCTGTTATAATGTATCGGGTCAAGAGAATAAAGCAGTATTGTATTGTATTGTATTGTATTGTATTGCATTGCATTGCGTTGCGTTGCGTTGCGTTGCGTTGCGTTGCGTTGCGTTGCGTTGCGTTGCGTTTGTTGTGTTGTGTTGCGTTGCGTTGTGTTGTGTTGTGTTGCGTTGCGTTGCGTTGCGTTGTGTTGTGTTGTGTTGCGTTGTGTTGTGTTGTGTTGTGTTGTGTTGTGTTGTGTTGTGTTGTGTTGTATTGTTAGAGGTGGTGAGATGGTTAAGACAGTGTCATTGCCAATGCAGTTACTTGATTTCATTTCAATTGCTAGCTTAAATAGTTGGATATTATCAGTTTTCTGTTAACACACACACACACACACACACACACACCCACCCCCACACACACACACACACACACACAAACTCATAAGCCAGAGTATTAATTGTTACTGTTAATATGTTTTCTTCGTTGGTATTTATCGATGAGCTAGTCGTTGCAAACTAGCAGCCTGATTTACACTTCTCTGCGACTATTAGACGGTTTCGGTAGATTGCGGTTGGTCGATGATCCACAACCCTGTTCCCTGGTGTCTGGAGCATTGCCGATAGCATCCTGGTCCCTGACACATTGCATCCGGACATCGGCTGACAGAGACTGGGGAAAAAAAGGATGGCGGTCTATAATCCATGCCTCGTTGTTTTCATGTGACTGTTTTCGTTCGGTCTGACTATTTCACAGCTCTTTAGTACATTTGCTAAATGCTGCGGAAGTTATTAACGAGTAATTGTCATGAGGCAGCACGAAAGAGAAGCTGATGTGTTTCAATGTGAACAATTGTTGTACTTGTTGGAAACTTTTTGAAGTCTCCTTTCAAAAACATTTTGATTCCTGATTTAGTAACCTTTGACAATTAATTTGTTTTAATGTAAAAGGTGTGGTACTTCTCCGAACAATTTTTAAGTCTCATTTTCAAAATCTGTTGACTTCTGTTTTTGTAACCTTTGACAATTTTGCAAACAATTGTTCTCTAATTTTGTACGTGCTTTGCTTCAATTGTTTCCTTTCCTGCTACGGCAGTGCTTAACCTGTAGCTGGCGAATATGTGACTATGTACTGTGAAAGTGAAGCCTTGTGTGTTCGCCGGGTCATTTTCCAGGGAAGGTACTGTTTGTCCAGTTTTGGTTTTGACAAAGATTCAAAACGGAGAAAGGGGTGGAGATGTTTATTTACAATCAGCAAGAAGAAAGAGAGAAATGGGGAGAGAGAGAGAGAGAGAGAGAGAGAGAGAGAGAGAGAGAGAGAGAGTGGGAGATAGAAAAGGAGAGAGAGACAGAGAGGGAGACAGAGACAGAGACAGAGACAGAAGGAGAGACAGAGGAAGAGACAGAGGGAGAGATACAAAGAAAAAGAAAGACAACAAGAAGTGGAAAAGACAGAAAAAGAGAACTATGGATGGCAGGCCTAAAAAATACCAGATAAGGGAAAATACACAGAAAAAAGATGCAACACTGGAATGATCGTGAAGACCCCAACAATACATCCAAGTATTGGGGTCAGCGACAGTACAAGAACTGACAGAGACGAAGATTGACAGATTGACAAGACGACAACGAGGAGACAATGTACTGAAGAATGAAGTGGGGGATGGGAAAGGGGTGCACGGCGGCGCAGTGCACAGAAGACAGTAGATTGAGATAGTG
>NC_090248.1:8327257-8332257 GCF_037325665.1 Littorina saxatilis
GCCATTAAAAATCTGAAAATTGTAAAAAAAATTATTTGTTTTTAAAACGATTCAAATTTACGTTCATCTTATTCTTCATCATTTTCTGATTCCAAAAACATATAAATATGTTATATTCAGATTAAAAACAAGCTCTGAAAATTAAAAATATAAAAATTATTAATAAAATAAAATTTCCGAAATCGATTTAAAAACAATTTCATCTTATTCCTTGTGGGTTCCTGATTCCAAAAACATATAGATATGATATGTTTGGATTAAAAACACGCTCAGAAAGTTAAAACGAAGAGAGGTACAGTAAAGCGTGCTATGAAGCACAGCGCAATCGCTACCGCGCCAAACAGGCTCGTCACTTTCACTGCCTTTTGCACTAGCGGCGGACTACGTTAAGTTTCATTCTGTGAGTTCCACAGCTTGACTAAATGTACTAATTTCGCCTTACGCGACTTGTTTTGAACTTTCTCTTTGATTGTGCTTTGTCCATCCTTCCTTCCTGTTACGTTATATTCCAGCTTTCCTGTTTGTTTTATTATTCATTCATTCATACCTTCGTTCATGTCTTCTCTCCGTATTGCATTCCTGTACGTCTTCTTTGATGTATAATTTCTCTGCTTGCCCGTTTCCTTTCTTCTTTCCTTCCTTCCTTCCTTCCTTCCTTCCTTCCTTCCTTCCTTCCTCCCGTCCTTCCTTCCTTCCTGTATTGCTTTCTGGTTTTGTTCTTCAAGTGTTTCTTCCTTCCTTTGTATTTTATTTTTGTCCCTTCTTTATTCATATGCTGTTGTCTTACTTTCTATATTCTCTTTCTTCTCTTTCTCTCCGTGTGTCTGTTCGTCATGTCTGTTGTGCTCTTTCTGCTGGACGGTGTTATTACACCCCCGGTATAGGGGTGTGTTTAGGATTCGCTCGATGTGTTTGTTTGTTTGTTTGGGTGTGTGTTTGTGTTCGCATATAGATCTCAAGAATGAACGGACCGATCGTCACCAAACTTGGTGAACAGGTTCTATACATTCCTGAGACGGTCCTTACAAAAATTGGGACCAGTCAAAAACACGGTTAGGGAGTTATTGGTGGATTAAGATTCTACAAGGACTTATAGAGGCACATATTAATGGTCAAAGGGAAATAACCTTCTCAGTTGGTGGCAGTGAGAATGGTTATTTCCCTTTGACCAACGGGGGTGTTTTTCCTACCTCGGAGGAATTTCTTGTTTACTGTATACTTTGGTCCTGCGTCAAACTCTGCATGATCAGAAGAGACGGACTCTCTCTCTCTCTCTCTCTCTCTCTCTCTCTCTCTCTCTCTCTCTCTCTCTCTCTCTCTCTCTCTCTCTCTCTCTCTCTCTCTCTCTCTCTCTCTCTCTCTCTCTCTCTCTCTCTCTCTCTCTCTCTCTCTCTCTCTCTCTCTCTCTCTATCCCTCTCTCGCTTTCTCTCTCTCTCGCTCTCTCTATCAATTTGGTTATTTCTTCACAGTTTGAAACGAACCAGGCTTTTCATGACTCATGTTATTTAGGGCGCTTTTAACTTTACTTAGGCATAGCTCCCAATTGGCCACAGGTGGTCTTCTAGTCGTGTCAAAAGAGAAATTCTTCTTCTTATACACTAGCATGGAGGTATGTTTTTTAAAAGACGAAAGAGGAAATCATGCCCAAAAGGAAGTTAAAGTTTGTGATTTAAACTTTTTTAGAAACCAAACCATCACGCGTGGGCACAGGTGATTTTTCGAGACTCGATCAAAACTAAATTATGTTCTACGCAGGAAGTTGGGAGCAGATGTGAACATCTTTGATAATTCTGAGCATTTAATTGGCAACCAATTCTTCTTGTCTTTATAACGGTACCGGTAATGCTTGTTAAAACAGCCGCTATGAAACTTTCAGCAGAGTTCAAATTTATTAGATGTTACACTCTAATTAATTATAACCAAGCAGATGTACGCATGCATTGTTTGTTAGTTTAGGAATTGTGTTATTTGCTTCTAAGAATAGGGGGAAATAAAACTCTATAACAAGGGTGTTCGTGTTCGGCGGAGTGTTGGAGTGAAAGTTATTCTTGATTTTGTTTAAACATAATTAATTGTGTGTGCTTGCTTTCATAGTTTCTGAAATGAAACATTATCTCTGTCTGTCCTGCGTTTGTGTCTGTATCTATCTATCTATTTATTTATCTATCTATTTATCAATATGTCTATCTATCTATCTATCTATCCATCTATCTATCTATCTATCTATATATATATATCTCTTTATCTATCTATCTATTTATCTATCTATATCTATCTAACTATCTCTCTCTCTCTCTCTCTCTCTCTCTCTCTCTCTCTCTCTCTCTCTCTCTCTCTCTCTCTCTCTCTCTCTCAGAGATATTGAATTATGCGTATGCACGGATGGACAGCATCTGAACCCACTAACAGGAACGTGCAAAAAGGCAAATGAAAGATGAGCCCACTTCGAAATCGATCCAGTGATTGAGTAGGAAAAGCGTTATGGTGTTTTACCTTTTTCTAAATTTGATCGTAATCCAGAAGCCATTTGAACGGTTGACCTTTCGAGAACAGTTTTTTTGGTTTGTTTGCTTAACGCCCAGCCGACCACGAAGGGCCATATCAGGGCGGTGCTGCTTTGACATATAACGTGCGCCACACACAAGACAGAAGTCGCAGCACAGGCTTCATGTCTCACCCAGTCACATTATTCTGACACCGGACCAACCAGTCCTAGCACTAACCCCATAATGCCAGACGCCAGGCGGAGCAGCCACTAGATTGCCAATTTTAAAGTCTTAGGTATGACCCGGCCGGGGTTCGAACCCACGACCTCCCGATCACGGGGCGGACGCCTTACCACTAGGCCAACCGTGCCGGTTTCGAGAACAGTGGAGACAACCTAACTCACAGTGTTGTAGCTTTCATGCTATATAATGAACGTCTTTAAGAATGCATTCAAGTCTTCAAAACTGAATGTAAAGACCCAACACCAGCCCTAATCAATCTAAACTATAAATTGAAGTGTTCCAATTTGGAACAGCCTTTCTGCAACCAGTTTTGAACACATTTTGACACGCATAACTCTACAAATGAACACTAGTGTTTACAATGATCTGCTATTTGCTTATGTCACACCATGTTCAAAACCGGTTCCATAAACCGTGTTCAAAAGTGGAACACTTCAGTATCTATCTATAGAGTGATGCTCCTCCCTTCCAAAGGTCTGTTTATCGTCTTCTTCCTGGCTCCCTCATTCCGGTCTTTTGAGTGTCATTTAATGATACGGGTGACATTTACGCTTAAAGACGCCGTTCTTCCCGCGTCCACTGTAATGCTGACCACCACAGTCTGGCCAGGCTGTCACGTGAACCAAGGCCATTCTTTCAATAGACACATGCCGGACATAACTCTGTTGGGTTTTGTATGTGTTGTTCAAGACCAGCTTTCTCTTGTTTAGCCTTGCTTTACAATAGAAACACTGAGCAAACCTTCACCCATATATACATGTATGTTAAATGTATGTTTATTGTATATTATATACGTGCCAATGTATATTTGTAAACTTGTCTTTATGTATATATATTAAAAAAAAATTAAAAAATTAAAATTAAAAAAAAACAACACTGAGGCAAGCAACGCGTGACATTGTAGGCTTGCGTCAGTGTTTCTATGGAAACAAGGGAAAACAACTCTTCACCAACCTATACGAATTTGACAGAGTCAATTCCGAACTTCTTTTATCGGACACATACCAGAATCAATCGCATGACATGCATCTTGTGTTGAGTGGTTTGTTTTGCTGATTTACTTTAGCCGATTGACAAAGGTACCCCTAACGAAAATAATTCAACACAGCAATCCCACTATCAACAGGAAACAGCGAGTCTGTTGATTTGTATGTCTTTGGTATAAAGGATGTTCTTGTCTCATGTGAACGCCCGGGCAGATGTGTACTGATTAGCATACGAGACAGTGACAAAAGGTCAGGTGTCATGTCTACTGTCCCGAATGACACACGATTGCTGACATTTCACCATTGCCAAAAGAATAAACAAATAAGAAATAGGTAGAAAATGAATGTGAAAACTGACTTTGATTGTTGATCAGTATTTTCTATACCACTAACAAATCTAAACAACGAAGTGACTGTGGTAAGATGAACAAAGTTAAAAAACAAAGGAATACTGTACTCACCAATACAAGAACGGGACAAGACGGTACGAATTTTCGCTTATGGAAGCTTCATCAGGAAAAACAAGAACACAAAAGACAACAAAAAGCAGACGCAACACGGAACGAACAAATAATCTACTTACACATAGCTGTTTGGCAAATGTATGTTGCATGGGACACACTGACATGAAAGTGGAAGATGTTTTTCCCTCTAGAGAAACTACATATCAAGTTACACTTTTTGTGCTCTTCCATTCCAGTTGGCAATCAATTGTTAACGCATGTTATTAGAAAAAATAGAACGAAAACAGATTAGATAGAATGAAAAATGTACTGGTGATGTCATTTGGGACATACTGACATGAAAACGTCACCTTTTGTCATTGTCTCATACACGTTTGCATGAAAAGGAAGGTATCATTACAGATAGTAAGTTGCACTTTATTTTTTTTACTTCGGTTTTTGTTCTTGCTAGATCGACTTCTCAACAATTAAATTCTCTTATAGCTGACATTTTTTAGAAATAAAGCAACGCCAAAACGTGAGCGCTGCATTGCTTAGGGGTAAAAGAGAAAATTGTAAGTGAGATCAGTACCAGACTGGGTGGCCGAGTGGTAACGCACTTGCGCTAGGAAGCAAGAGGTTGCGAGTTCGACCCTGGGTCAGGGCGTTAGCAATTTTCTCCCCCCTTCCCTAACCTAGGTGGTGGGTTCAAGTGCTAGTCTTTCGGATGAGACGAAAAACCGAGGTCCCTTCGTGTACACTACATTGGGGTGTGCACGTTAAAGATCCCACGATTGACAAAAGGGTCTTTCCTGGCAAAATTGTATAGGCATAGATAAAA
>NC_090248.1:8334757-8419757 GCF_037325665.1 Littorina saxatilis
GAGATGGTTTAGCACAATCACCTCTAACCTGGAAGAATAGGCCATATCGTAGACAGAAAATGAAAACGTCATTGCCAAAAGATGAACAAACCTGCTATGTTGACTGTGTCCTGTGATAGAGTGTTCTTACACTGTAGAGCAGAAGAAGGAAAGCGTAAGACATACGTTGTTGTCGTTCTTTTCGTTTTAAAAACGAACGATAATTCCATTGGCCTTTCCCATGTCCGCTTACACAAATCCCTTCGCAGAACTAAAGTTACTGGTGTCATTTGAGCAAGTCGTGTTATTGACTCGAATGAGTTCGATTCTTCGTGTGATACGATCATCTTTATACATATGACACTTAAAGCACACAGATAAAAGCATGGCGATCTGATCTCAGCGAGGTGCACCCTGGGTGTCCACACAAATGTGTCTGCTGCAGTCTTTCGTGCAGAATCAAACTGACAGGATGCTGACATATCCATTTACTTCGCTTTCCCTTTCATCTCTGATACGATCTTGTGCGGTTAAAAAGGGCCTTAAATAGCAAGTAACTGACTGTCCGTAGCACCCGCAGCTCATCGTCTGCTCCCACTTACCTCCCCCTACCTTCCCATTCCTCCCCATTCCTCCAATCGTCTCCCCTGAGCCACACTACTTGGCGCTGATTCGGGGGAAGCTAGTTCTTTATCTGTCAGAGGCAGGAGGGCTTCAAATTGATCCCAACCAAGCGACGCTGAAATCAAAATGGTGGAGGCTACTCGGGGCAGCTCATAAGACGTCGTCAAGCGTGTGTGGAGGCTTGGCCCACAAAAATGACGTCTTTGTCCACCCTGCGCTCTTTGACGCATCGATCATGGGGGGTGATAGGTTTAAAGGTGGAGTCACCAATCTTTGAGCTGTATTGGAAACCTAGCGTGTCTGTCGACCCATAGGTTCCCTGGCGTAGCGAGCAAAGTAATACTTATAGAGGGTGGAGTCACCGATTATTGGATTCACTCAAGTTAGGTCTATTCTAACAAAATTGACATTCATGACAATTGCTATACTGCTTAGTGTATTATTGGTGGTAGTTTTATGAATATAGACACTTATGTTTGGACCGCCTGCAAAAACGACGTCTCTGTCGAGCCGCACGCTACCTAAGGCCAAAAAAAAAATTGTCTGTTTAGGGTAACATGACCAAAAAAAGTAGGGTCGGTAGGTAGGTAAATTTTTTTTTTTTTTTGTGTGTGTGTGTGTGTGTGTGTGTAAATGCTATGTTGGCTGAACATTCACTTCTTATATTTGATGAATACATGTTTCAAAACTAACGTATAAATAAAACAGAGAGAAAGGGAGAGAAAGAAACGCCAAATGTCTCCTTTTAGCATTTTTACCTCTTTTTTTTTTTTTTTTTTTTTTTAAATAAAAAAAAAGTTTTTGGGTCGGCGCCAAATCGATAGGGTCGGTCGGGTTACCCTAAACCTCTGGACACATTGTAAAAGGACATCTGTATCTCGATCTCCCCTTCCCCTCCACCAGGACATCTTGACGACCCTTCGCTGCTTTCTGTTTAGAAAATATGCGATTCTTTTACAAAATCGTGTCAATGTTGCTTGTACTCTTAAAAAAATGAAATCGATCATGACTGTGATGCCTCTGAAAACGATCATACGGCTTCCTGAAAGCCATGGCAGAGTCCTTTTGTGTCTTAAACGTTAACGTTTTGATGTTTCTGTTCTCCCTTAACTGATAGGATCCCCTGGCTGATTCACTTTGGTAGAATGCTTACGCCTGGTAGGACTGATTGAAAACCTGTTGAGGCTATTGTCTTTGGCAAACAGGAACACCCAGCCTTCGATCTTCCTCCTAGCGTGTTTACAGAGACAGTTGTTCAACAGCGGGGGGGGGAAAGGGCTCTTGCTTGTCGTGTCTTGTACTTACCGGAAAAGCCGAGGGAACCAGTTTTCGTACTTACTGCCATAGCCACAGGAACCGGTTTTTGTATTTACTGGTATAGCCGCGGGAACCGGTTTTTGTAGTCACTGGTATATTAGCCACAGGAACCAGTTTTTGTACTTACTGGTTAGCCACAGGAACCAATGTTTGTACTTAATGGTTAGCCACAGGAACCAGTTTTTGTACGTTATTCTATAGCCGCAGGAACCAGTTTTTGTACGTTATTCTATAGCCGCAGGAACCAGTTTTTGTTCTTGATGGTTAGCCACAGGAACCAGTATTTTTACTTATTCGTGTGTAGCCGCAGGAACCCGTCTTTTTCACATACTCGCAAGGCCGCAGGAACCAGTGTTTGTACTTAATGGTATAGCCACAGGAACCAATTCAACTACCCTGTCACTCTTAAGTGTGGTTTCGCGATTTCTTTGTAAAGATGAACAAAGAGCACGCAGAGGTTGAAATCCATTTAGCATAATGGTTTTTTTTCAGGTTTCTCAGGCTACTGCAAAAAAAAAAAAAATAAAATATGTGTCTGCCTAGAAAACGATAAGAGTATTGGAGACTATCGAGGCATGATCGAATCCACAGGCGCTTGTTGAAGAATCCTAGCATTCAAAGTAACGCATGAGAAACGGATGGGGGAGGTGGGGGGAGGGGGGGGATAAAAAGACTAAGGAGAGGAATCAGACACAATGCAATGAGTTCGGCATCAGCATTGCAGCCGTCTGTGTGTGACACGCAAATCGTTGAAAACGCCTAAAAACGGTCTTATTGAATTGTTGAATCTGGGAACGCAAAAGAAGAAGAAGAAGAATTGTTGAATGTCTTGCCATCGTCACCGATTTACTGTTAATGTTTTGGAGTTTTTTTCATTTTTATAGAACCGATTCACCCGCTTGTAATGTTGCTTCTTTCCGCGAAAGCTAATGGAACGGCGGGAAGAATTAAGGGATGAGAGACAGTAAGTGGATAATGTTTGTGAAGCCTGCATGGAATTGATTCACCCGCCTGTGGTTTTTGCCTCATTCCGTAAAGCCACGCAAGACTAAGACTAAGGGATGAGAGACAGTAAGAGGTCCATGTTTGTGAAACCTGCATAGAATTGATTCACCCGCCTGTGGTTTTTGCCTCATTCCGTAAAGCCACGCAAGACTAAGGGATGAGAGACAGTAAGAGGTCCATGTTTGTGAAACCTGCATAGAATTGATTCACCCGCCTGTGATTTTTGCCTCATTCCGTAAAGCCAAGCGAGACTCGGAGAGTCAGACAACGGGGTGAGAGACAGTAAGAGGGTTTGTAAGGACTCTGTCATTATTATCTCCCGGCCACCGCCAACCTTTATCTGTACGCGCCAAGCACAGGCCACGCTGATTCTTATTGATTAGTGCTTTTCATTACCTCGCTGTGAAGAGACTTTGTCTGCAATAGCTTTTTTGCTCTCGGCTTGCTTGCTCCCCTGTGTGTTTCGGGATGGGGGAGGAGGGGGTGTAAGGAGTGTTTGTGTGTGTGTATGTGTTGGGGGGGGGGGTGGAGGCAGGGGGTGAGGTGGGGGGAGGATGGTGCGTGTTCCTGTTTTGTCCCCCCCTCTCCTCTCTCTCTCTCTCTCTCTCTCTCTCTCTCTCTCTCTCTCTCTCTCTCTCTCTCTCTCTCTCTCTCTCTCTCTCTCTCTCTCTCTCTGCGTGCATGCAAGCATGTGTTGTGTTATGTTGCATTAGGAAGCCGTCAATAAAAAAAGAAGGATCAAGAGTTTGTTTAATGGATTTTCGATAAAGAGTTTGCGTGTCTGTTATACGGTTTTAAGTTCGGTTTGTGACGCTTTTTTTTATTGACAGTGTTAAATCAGATTTACACATTTTCTTAAACCCAAGGCAAAATCCTTTAATTACAAGGGAGATTGCCAACCGAAGAACACATACAACTTCCATCATCGCGGCTTTGTTGCGAAGATACTGCCCATTTCTCAAACAATGTCTTCAGCTTTTGGTTTGTTCTACGTCTCTGTCAATCTTTTTTGTGTTTCTGTCCTTGCTATTTGTCGGTCCCTATCTCTCTTCCTTGCTCTCTGTCTCTATCTGTGTCTATCTGTCTGTCTGTCTGTCTGTCTGTCTGTCTCTCTCTCTCTCTCTCTCTCTCTCTCTCTCTCCCTACCCCCTATCTCTCCCTCTCTCCCTTCCCCCTATCTCTCCTTCTCTCGTCTGTCTTTCCTTCAGTCTGTCCGCCCCCCTCTCTCTCTCTCTCTCTCTCTGTCTCTGTCTCTCTCTCTCTCTGTCTCTCTCTCTCTCTCTCTCTCTCTCTCCTTCCCCCGTTCTCTCTCTCCTTCCCCCGTTCTCTCTCTCTCTCTCTCTCTCTCTCTCTCTCTCTCTCTATCTCTCTCTCCCTCTTTCTCTCTCTCTCTCTCTCTCCTCTCTCTCTTCTCTCTCTCTTTTTCTCTTTCTTTCTATCCAGCTCTTTCTCCCCCTCCGCCTCTTCCTCCCCTCTCCCTCCTCTCTCTCTCTCTTTCTCTCTCGCTCTCTCTTTCCCTCTCTTCCTCTCAATCTCTTCCTCTCAATCTCTAAAAAAAATTCTGATCAGTTTTGCTGTGTGTGTTGAAAGTTGCAAGCTAGGTATGTTCGTGTTTTGCAGGGCGCCATCGTAGCTATCAAGAAGCTGACCAAAAGCAACATCACCATCCACAAACCTCTGCTGCTCGAGATCAAGAGGGTAAGGCTTAAAGTCGGCGTCACTGAACATATTTTTGTCATTGTATCATTGGATCAGTGCATTGGTGAGTAAGTGAAAGAGAGTGATTAATTGTGACCCTCCACCACGGAATGAGTGCAATGTCACCTTTGCATGATTTTCATATTTGTACATTTTTCTAAAGAGTTGTTTATGGTCTATCCAGTGGTAAAAACCGTTTTAGAAAAGAGCAAAAACTGTTTGAGTTATAAGCCTGTTACTAAGGTGACCCTCACACTGTTTGTTACCAGACACTCCCCGGACTTATATTAAGCCTAGCGCAGAACCGCTCGAGGTGACATGCGACTCATTTCGAGGTGGAGGGTCACAATTTATTGGTTGGTTGTTTGTGTGGTTGGTTGGTTGGTTGATTGATTGATGAATGAATTGATTGTTTGGCGACGATGGAAGCTCACATGTTAATGCCAGTAGCCCGAATATCAGTATTATATTATAGTCTTTCTGCGGTTACCTGATGGTGGTATGACAGATAAGCATCTTCCATCTTACCTCAACAGTTTGAAAATATAGCGGTAGAAAGCCGAAAAATCAGGAACGGATCTAAAGCAGTCTTGTGAAAGTTTACATCAACCTTACCAACCTACGATTCAAAATAACTCGATTCATTTAAAGTGGGAAACGGTTTCCGGGATTGCAGATCAGAAGTTTAAAAGGATTTACTTCGTTATAAGGGTGATGGATTGGTGCGGCTGCGGTGTGGGGCTGTATGACAATGGTGTGACCGAGATCGGACCAGTGATCCCCCGAAATCGGCGTATGGCTGCCTGAATGGCGGGGTTAAAACGGGCATACACGTGAAAACCCACGAGTGTACGTGGGAGTTTCCATAAACAAAGAAGAAGAAGAAGAAGAAGAAGACCAGTCAGAAAATGTTATCAATGGGATGAACGCGTTTACCACGGGGAGTAACCACGCGGCTATGTATACGTCTAATAGACGGAGAAGGCAGGTGCTATCTGTGATCTTTCATGGGTCAGTCTTGTGGCCTTCCAAGCTCTTTAAAGTTCAATTTGACTTCACTGCTATGGGTAGTTTTATTAAGTAAACAAGGCTGCTCAAATTGTGTAGAGAGATGCCGACAATGTTGCAGTTGGGTATATTCGCATTGAAGTTTCGAAGCTGGACCGGCACAGCGCACGAATTGAATGTCACGATATTACGATTTTGGCTGATTTGTTTTTGCAATATATATGCACATAATTGTCTGTTTTATGTGGATAAGAATTTATTTTCTTTGCAGATTGAATTGTAGCAGGTGTCCAGTGATAAGTGCATACATTCATTAAAAATCTGATTTTGTTAAGAATTTGGGGTTAAAACGCGCAATTTCGTATATATAGACAGCTCGCCTCGGGACTTCCGTTTTTGTTACAGTGATGACTTCTTGAATATAACAATGTCAGAAGAAGGGACAACAGAATTTCACATTTCTTGTAAATTGGTGTGATGATTCCTAGTCTTACGTACGTCTTTTCTTTCCATTGATGCTAAACTTGTTCTTGATAGACGTTGTTTAAACTCCCCTTGCGCTGAAAAGAGCTCCGCTGATTGCTGTTCGCCGTGTAATAAATGTTAGAACCGATTTGCGAAAACCAATTTGTGATCAAGGAGTTTGAATGGAACCTTGTTACTGGAATGAATGGTCTGTGAGTAAACTATGCAGGGTTCAAATCCGAGACAGGAAGATTGGAAACGTCCCAAAATCAGGAATCAAAGAAAGAGGAAGGCTAACTTATGTGGAACAACAAGACGCTCGCGGGTAATTCGACCTCGGAGTCTTTGAAGTGAACTAACAGATAAATAGCCATGAGAAAATGTCGACACAATGAGGACGAATCTGGGTCGTTGCTTGCACTCAAAGATCTCAGCAAGAGAATTAGGGTGTATTTTGATTGGGCGATAAACTGTGTGTTCTGTTCTTTAATGGAAAGTAAACTGTGTGTTTTGATGGGCAATTGACTATGCCGTGTGTGGTTTAATGGAAAGTAAACGGTGTGTTTTGATGGGCAATTGACTATGCCGTGTGTGGTTTAATGGAAAGTAAACGGTGTGTTTTGATGGGCAATTGACTATGCCGTGTGTGGTTTAATGGATAGTAAACGGTGTGTTTTGATGGGCAATAGACTATGCCGTGTGTGGTTTAATGGATAGTAAACGGTGTGTTTTGATGGGCAATTGACTATGCCGTGTGTGGTTTAATGGATAGTGGATACACTGTGTTTCAGATCAAAGACCTGCAGAACGATCACATCGCTCGCTTTGTGGGGGCCTGCATCGACCCCCCGCATCAGTGTATCCTGACCGAGTACTGCCCTAAGGGATCGCTACAGGTTGGGGAATGTGTTTGTTGTTGGTGGTGATGGTGTTGTTGTTGTTGTTGTTGTTGTTGTTGCTCAAGGATACTGTACTGATTTTACATCGCTTCCTCTCTCTCTCTCTCTCTCTCTCTCTCTCTCTCTCTGTCTCTCTCTCTCTGTCTCTCTCTCTCTCTCACTCTTGCTCTCTCTCTCACTCTCCTTCTCTCTCTCTCTCTCTCTCTCTCTCTCTCTGTAACTTTCTCCCTCTCACTCCCTCTCTCTCTTTCTCTCTCTTCTCTTTCAGCCAACTCCTTGTCTCTCTCCCTCCCCCTCTCTCTCTCTTCTCTTTCAGTCCACTCCCCCCTCCTCTCTCTCTCTCTTTCTCTCTCTCTCTTTCTCTCTCTTCTCTTTCAGTCCACTCCTCTCTCTCTCTCTTTCTCTCTCTCTCTCTCTCTCTCTCTCTCTCTCTCTCTCTCTCTCTCTCTCTCTCTCTCTCTCTCTCTCTCTCAGTCCAATCCTTGTCTTTTACGGTAAGGGTCATCGGGAGGTCGTGAGTTCGAATCCCGGTCGCTGCCGCCTGGTGGGTTAAGAGTGGAGATTTTTCCGATTTCCCAGGTCAACTTATGTGCAGACCTGCTAGTGACTTAATCCCCTTTGTGTGTACATGCAAGCACAAGACCAAGTGCGCACGGAAAAGATCCTGTAATCCATGTCAGAGTTCGGTGGGTTATAGAAACACGAAAATACCCAGCATGCCTCCCCTGAAATCGGCGCATGGCTGCTTAAATGGCGGAGTAAAAACGGTCATACACGTAAAATTCCACTCGTGCAAAAAACATGAGTGAACGTGGGAGTCTAAGCCCATGAACAAAGAAGAAGAAGAGGAGAAGAGACGGTAAGGTAATTTCACCAGCATTTTCCACTTCAGCGCAACGGTACACAAATTGCAGAAATGGGACGACTTTAACTCGGACAAAATAGCGCTGAATTTCTTCCATGTTGCGCCCATCTCCCCGCCCTCACTAAACCCTTCGCAGTCATTACAGTTCTCCTCGCTCAATTTTACTTCCGCTCTCTGCTTCCTTGGAAATGTCAGTCAAGAGGGACGTGAATTCTTTTCATCCTGTCTACTCCCCCTCCCCCCACCCCCACCAGCCCACCCCAAACGACCATCTTCCGTCTGCAGACAATAAACCTGGTCTTTGAAGATGATGCAGAGACCTTTTGCTGGCTGAGCTGGTTTTAGGTCTCGAATTTCATGCGCGGCAAAAGAGGAAAAGAGTAGGGCCCAATATGGACAATGGCGGATCCTTTCCTTTGAAGTGTGACGATCAGCATAGGAGGATAGATGCGACGGTCTGTCGTTTGTGTCTGCATGAGCATGAAACTAGATTCCTCCAGGGTTTTTTTCCTCTTGGGTTTTGAGATTAATTTTGTGCTGCGGAGCTGTCATTTGGTTCAAGACGTTTCCTTTGATTGAGGTTGATGTCTCCCTGTCTCTTTAGTTCTCTCTCTGTCTCACTCACTCTGTCTCTGTCTGTCTGTCCGTCCGTCTGTCTCTCTCTCTTCCTCCCTTTGCTCTCTTTCTTTCTCTCTCTCTCTCTCTCTCTCTCTCTCTCTCTCTCTCTCTCTCTCTCTCTCTCTCTCTCTCTCTCTCTCTCTCTCTCTCTCTCTCTCTCTCTCTCTCTCTCTCTCTCTCTCTCTCTGCACTGTCCTCGATAACAATGCGTTCTCTCCTCCCTGGCACCCTCATCATCTCATCACCCCACACGTGTCCCAGCTTTTGCCATTAAATGCGAAAAAAACGAATGTTCTCTTGTTGTCTACGAGGTTCTTCCACATAACATTTTGAAATGTTGAGACCTTCCTATCTGTGATATTGATGACGTTAGTATGGTCTCCAGCTGCCATACATTAAATCTGCGTCCTCCTTGGTTTTGTTCAATAATTTGTTCTCTCCGGAGCTCCTTCTCTTCTTCGTTTTTGTTTTCTCCGTAGTTGGTGTGCTGTTGTGGTGATGGTGGTGTTGTTGTATTTTGTGTGCCCATTTTCGCATTTCCTCATTCATGTGTTTAAATGACTTTAGGTTGCTAAATGTTGCTTGGTTATGTTGTTTCATTCTGATAAGCATCGCTCCACGGCTATTGCCAGTTGTCTCTCTGACCGGACGCTACAGTCCTACGCGAATCTATCAAAATAAGAATACAGAGTTATCTCCCATATGTTTTTCGCGAGCACTGATCTAAATTTGAGATCAGTGTTCGCGAGACGAAAATGATTGCAGATTGGCCGACTTCGACAGTGATCTCCGTTCTGTTCTTCACAGTTATGATAAAGACATCGTTCTAAGGTCAAAACAAGTCGAAATGTTGGGACTGCTGCCGGAAGGAGACCGTAATATATGGTTTCATCACTGTCAACTGGTTACAGAAAAAATCGTCTGCTCCAGTGAGCGCCGAAACCAATTGATTATCACGTGACACTTTTGCCATATTTAGAGTTGTTGGCACAGTAAATACAGCCGCGAAAAATAGCTCGCTTGAAACTGTCTTACATAATTATCAATTCCTTTGTAATTTAAAAATTACAAAACACCATGAAAAATCATTATCGACGATCGCTAATCTACTTATATCAATAATACATTACAAAAAGCTCTAAATATGTAAAAAAAAAAAATTAAAAAAAAATCCGTTTCCTTGCCAGACAAGGACACTCAAGGCATCCTGTCAGGGAGAGAATGAGCCAAACTTATTTTGACCTGAGTTCAGGATGATGTTGTTTATGTTATCAGTTATGTGTTTATGTATTTATTTAAAGTTGTATTGTTTAATGTCTTATTTTTTTTAATGTTTTTATTCATTTATGTATGTATGTATCTATCTATTCAATCAATGTATTTGTGTATTTGCCCATTCACGTATCCATGGATCAATGTCATCTGTTTCAGTTATTTATTTATGGACACCTACCAGTTGATAAATTTGATCATTCTTTGATTCATCCCTTCATCCTTGTATCTCGTGTGTGTGTGTGACAGGACGTGTTGGAGAACGACGAGATCAAGCTGGACTGGATGTTCCGTTACTCCATCATGCAGGATGTTGTGCGGGTCAGTACAATTTGTTATAGCATTCACTGGATCACGCTTTGAACTACGCAATCGTCGTGTACGACCCCTACTTTAAAAGACGGATTCAACGTAAGAAGTATTGGTCGTACATAACCCACGCTATCCGGATTGGGATAAAGTCTTTGCAGCGTGTGGGTCGTACACGACCCACGCCATCTGAATAGGGTTAAACATTGTAAATTCCTTCTTTAACTCCATATGGTTCGCCTACGACCCATTGCTCAAATTACGTTATTGTTTATTTGTTTGTTTTCAAAGATAATCCATTAGAAAGTGGTCGAGGGGAGGGTTCTACGGTGTTGGATGATTACGTGAAGTCTTAATCAACAACTCCCAAGAGTTTCAGAGATACATATAGTTTTGAGAGGCTCTGGGTCGTCCACAACCCAGGAAGCACGGTAAAGGTTAAACAAGATGTTATCAAACTTAAGTACAGTCGTACCTGTCTATGACGACCTCCCAAGGGACCAACCAAAAGTTGTCCCCAGTGTCAGATTGTCGTTACGGAAAGGTCAATTACATGTATATGAAAGAACCTCGTCGGGGTGGTCGTAATTGGCAGGTGGTCGTTATCAAGAGGTGGTCGCTTCGTTCAATAATGAATTTTCTCGATTTGCTCTATAAATCCCTTAGTGCACTGGGATGTCTCAATAACTTTAATAATAATAAATCACTTTTCTATAGTACAAGTCCCGAATTCACAGCTCCAAGCGCTTTACAATTCCAATAAACACACACACACACACACACACACACAGTTGTGTTCAGACTAACAAGCTTACGCTCAGTGGCTTCATTTTCTGTAACTGCATGCCATCATTTTTCTTGTTTGTGCTTCGTCTTCTGAAATCCTGCCGTGACATTTGGATTCATATCCAGGGCCGGACTACCGGGGGGGTTATGGGGGTTGCGCAACCCCCCCCCCCCCCTCAGCCTAAACATGTACCTCACTTATGTAAAACATTTGTTATCATTGTTTATTTTATGCCGTTTCATGCAAGGAGCGACCATTTTCCTTTCTCAGAATATGACCTACCCATCAGCTTCAGGGAACATCCCCCTGGACCACCACAGGCAACCCCCCCCCCTCCTCTTAGCCTAGTCCGGCCCTGATATCTATCTTCAATATTGCTCACACACCCAGATTTTAATGACAGGGCGGGGTACTCTTATCCCGTTTAACTATATTTATCATGTGACGGCGTTACCAATGATGTAATCAACCGAAGAGTACATATAATAATTATGTCGTAAGTTCGGGTTGACGTCAAATGAAATAAATCTAATGTGATAAACTCTGACATACTCTGGTAAGGATAAAATATGCCTGCCTGTGTCAAAAATATCGTGTTCTGGTAATGTCAAAAAGTGCCATATTCTGACTGGGTCAAACTTGAAATATTTTTACAAGGTCAAAAACAGCAAATTCTTATTGGGTCAAAAATGATATTTTCTGATAAGGCCAAAAGTGGCATTCATAAATGTCTACCGCCTGGTAACAATTAATAACAGCGGTAGAAAATAGCAGTGTAGCTAACTCTTCGCAATCATTCGAAACTGACGAGCATCCGAAGAGCACCTACTGTACGTGTTACAAAACGTTCCCCCTGCAACATTAGGCCCCCCCACACACACACACACACATACACTCTCTCTCTCTCTCTCTCTATCTCTCTCTCTCTCTCTCTCTCTCTCTCTCTCTCTCTCTCTACCCCCACCCCCAACAGGGTATTGCATACGCATACCTACACAGCACATATATTCCCGGCCACGGCAACTCGGAAGAGCACCAGCTGTGTGGTCCAAAGTTGCTTCGTTGATATGTCCCGGTTAGGCAGCAATGAAAGCTTCAACATAAAAGTGTAACTCAATTGTTCTTATGGTAAGCTCTCTCTCTCTAACAGGGCATGGCATACCTACACAGCACGGAGATCCACAGTCACGGCAACCTGAAGAGTACTAACTGCGTGGTGGACAGTCGCTTCGTGGTCAAGATCACTGACTTTGGTTTGCATCACCTCAGACAGCATTACCAGGACGAGACAGAGAAAGAAACCTTCGCCTGGTACCAGCGTAAGTGTTTGCCCTTTGCATTGGTCAATGATATGGAACGCGAGTGTTTTTGGTACGTCAAGTACAAAATGTGTCCAGTTATTTTTACAAAATGTTCGAGATCTTTAAATTTCGTTTGTGCCTGTTTTTTCTTGATAAAAAAAAAGTACCTGTCGTTTTGCTACCGTCACGACTCGAAAGATGTTAAGTTCTTAGCATGCCATTGGTCGAAATATTTGTCACTGATAATACATTTTGGAAAGGAGCAGTGAAATATAAGGATCTTAACAATGTTCTTGAAATAACTGGACATTTATTTTACTTTGTGGTGCCAACACAACTGATGACATTTGTAACTAAGAAATAAGAAAATCCTGATGTAAGTCATTATTTCTTCAGTAACATATTTAATAGATTTCATAAACTTGCAAGGAGGGAAGGTATTTAAGAAAGGTTTGTTTATGTATTCATTTGTTAGGGTATGCCACACCTTCTGCCAGTTTCTGCTGATTGTGGAAATTATCAGCTATCTTCAGTGTGTTTGTGATGATTGTTTACCCGGGCCAAAGACTCAACTTCCTTTAGCAATCTTGCATGCAATTATTTATGGTCTTATTTTGCAGTCTAGCGAGGCATTAGACTTTGTCGATGTTGCTGTTATTTGCGTTAAATTACCAGCGTTAGTTGTTTTAATGCTTGTTTGTCTCCTTGATCAACGTTTCAATTAAATCATACGATCTTGAGGAATTGGTCCGACTTGGCGTTAGTTACCCTGATGATCATGCGTAACATCCTGGAATGCCTCGATTTAAACCTATCGGGGGCTTTTATGATTGGGTGCAAGCGTACTTTACACGAACAGACTTCTGTTTGTTTCCCAGTATAGCTATGTTTCTTTCATGGCTAGAGTAAATTGGTACCTTCACCTGCAGAAAAAGAGCTGTCCTCTTTAAATGCAGGGCAAGATTAATAGGAGCTTCTTTTCTTTCGTTCTTTCGTTGTTGTTGTTTTCTTTCTTTCTTTTTGCCTTTTTTGAAGACGTTTCAATTACAGGCTTATGTTTTCACTGTTCTTTATGTAGGCCAATTATGGTGTGCGCCTGAGCTGCTGCGCATGACGTCACGTCCGCCGGAAGGAACGCCAAAAGGGGACGTGTACAGCTTTGCAATTATATGTCAAGAGATCGTCTACCGCAGTGGAGTCTTCCACTTGGAGAATGTCGACTATTCCAAACAAGGTTTGATTCACATTTAATGAAGAAATGTCAGTATGAAAAAAGATCAGTGAAGAAGGATGCACTAAGAAAAAAATATAATAATAATTTATCAATGGAGGCAAAACGTAAGGGTTGAAGCAGCATGCATGAAACTGAGGTCCAAAAAAAAAGAACAAAAAAAGGTGTGATTGACACTCCATATGTCTGTATAACCCTCTGCCCCACTTTTCGTCCTCTGCTCCCCCCCCCCTATGCCCCATCCCCATCCTCTCTCTAACCTTGGCCCCTGCTACCGTGTGTCTTTAAGAAACACGCATGTTGCTACTTTGAGATTTTTTCTTCAGCACTGTAATTGACTTGCCTGTGACAAAATCCAAAAAGTAAATAGATGTTGTCCGTCATAATGATAAGTTTAAGATAGATAATTTTCTTCGGTACATCTGAACCTGTCTGTCCATTTTTGTTTGTTTGTTTGTTTGCTTAACGCCCAGCCGACCACGAAGGGCCATATCAGGGCGGTGCTGCTTTGACATATAACGTGCGCCACACACAAGACAGGCTTCATGTCTCACCCAGTCACATTATTCTGACACCGGACCAACCAGTCGTCTGTCCATTTGTATCTCGCACATTGTCAATACAAGATTACTAAGACATTCAACATTCGTTTACTTGCTTGCCTAATGATTATGGGGTCCTGATTTGGCCTATATGTGACCCTCCACCACGAAATGAGTCGCATGTCACCTCGCGCGGTTCTGCGCTAGGCTTAATGTAAGTCCAGGGAGTGTCTGGTAACAGTGTGAGGGTCACCTTAGTCACAGGCTTATAACTCAAACAGTTTTCGCTCTTTTCTAAAACGGTTTTCACCACTGGATAGAGCATAAACAACTCTTTATGAAAATGTAAAAAATATGAAAATCATGCAAAGGTGACATTCGACTCACTCCGTGGTGGAGGGTCACATATGGTCCGCTGGACCCAAAAAGCAACAACTAACTAACCTAATGATTATAAAGTAGAACCCCCCTTTTTGGACCTCGATAAATTTGAGAGAATCAGGTCTTTAACAAGAGGGAGTCTTAAAACAATGGGTTCATTTACAGAGATTATGAACAGAAAGTCTGAGATGTAGGTAGTCTTGAAATGGGCCCGTCTCACGACCAACCCTGGAGGAGTTTTACTGTCCTTCAGACGATGTTTGTTTGTTCGCTTGCTTGTCTCTAGACTCTGTAGCACTCGTACGAATACGAACGTTTAACTATGGTGAAGCTTTAGCCTCTTCACAAGGGAAAGGGGGACGGGGCCATACACAATTTTTCGAAAACATGTAGGCCGAACTGATATAACGAAACCATGAGTACCACAGCGCTTATTCCACATTGCATTGGATCCATATGCAGAATTACAGTAGCACTGATGTTGGTCTGTGGTGTGTATGAACAGAGGTGTACGAGAAGGTCAAGAAAGGGGTCAAGCCCATCCTGCGGCCCACCCTGGAGGAGTTTGACTGTCCCTCAGACGAGCTGGCCACTGTCATCAGACGATGCTGGGCAGAGGACCCCGCCGAGCGACCCGACTTCCAGACACTCAAATCTCTCATCAGGAAACTCAACAGGTAATACAATGATGGATATGTTCACCAGACACTCAAATCTCTCATCAGGAAACTCAACAGGTAATAAATGCTAGATATGTTCACCAGACACTCAAATCTCTCATCAAGTCTCTCATCAGGAAACTCAACAGGTAACACAATGATGGATAATCTCTCCAGACACTACAATCACTGATAAAAAAAAACTCAACAGGTAATCAATGCTAGATATGTTCACCAGACACTCAAGTCTCTCATCAAGTCTCTCATCAGGAAACTCAACAGGTAATACAATGCTAGATATGTTCTCCAGACACTCAAATCGCTGATCAGGAAACTCAACCGGTAATACAATGCTAGATATGTTCTCCAAACACTCAAATCTGTCATCAGGAAACTCAACAGGTAATACAATGCTAGATATGTTCTCCAGACACTCAAATCGCTGATCAGGAAACTCAACAGGTAATACAATCCTAGATATGTTCTCCAGACACTCAAATCACTGATCAGGAAACTCAACAGGTAATTCAATGCTAGAAAGGTTCTCCAGACACTCAAATCGCTCATCAAGAAGCTTAAACGAGTAATGCAATGATAGGCAAGTTCGTTCGTGAAATTCGGCGTGTGTAGCATTTTAGAGCTTTTCAATGCAGTTTGACTTCTCAAGGTTCTAGCCAGCTACATGTTATACTGCCACTGTGTCAGCGGCATTCAGGGACGGGTTAATAATAATGAGACAATAAAAGAAACTTAGCCGAGTAGGCGTTGACTTCTACGATCTCTATATCAAGATGACGAGAGTAGAAAGGAATAAAAAGCTAAACATTAGCAGTCTGTGTTTCGGATTTTCCCTTAGACCTTTTTGTTTGCCACTCGTCGAAGTTGAGTTGTAGATTGTCTTGTTTCAGAAACGGCGACAAGGGGAACATCCTGGACAACCTGTTGTCTCGCATGGAGCAGTACGCGAACAACCTGGAGGCCTTGGTGGCCGAGAGGACGCAGGATTACCTGGAGGAGAAGAAACGCGCTGAGGACCTCCTCTACTCCATGCTGCCAAAGTGAGTGTCGTATTATGGGTGTTGGTGTTGAGTGTTGTGGTGATGATTTTGACTCACCTGAGTAATTGGTGAGATTTAGTACTGGGCATTGTCCACCTGTGAACAAAAAACCCTTAAAGTTGAGGCTATTTCGGATATTTTTGAAACTAGAGCTTCGCCCTTCAGACCGGACTAACGTTTTAGAATGGCTGCAAACGCAGAAGAAGAAGAAGAAGAAGAAGATTGATTAACTTGTCCATTGATTTCTGAGAAATGATCTGACCGACAAGTAATAGTGTAGACAGATTTACTGATCGATTGTTGGTAATACGGATGGTGGTGGTCGCAGAAAGGCACGGGATTATTCAGAGGATGAGGGCCTTCAGTCTCTACTCGATGCTACCAAATTGAGTGCCGTGGTGTTGCTGTTGTTTTATTTATGTCGATGATGTGCAGGTCCGTGGCGAGCTGTTTGATACGAGGGCAGTCGGTGGTGGCGGAGACGTTTGAGAATGTCACCATCTACTTCTCCGATATCTGTGGCTTCACTGCCCTCTCTGCCGCCAGCACACCCATGCAGGTACATCCGACATTCTAACAGATTCTTATTTTTCACAAGAATTTACGCTAAATTAAGTTTCAGTACCGTTACCGTATATGTGTCGTAGCTTGTTTATACAACTCGTTGAGAGTTTGAAAAAAAAACCATCAGAGTGCAAAGTAAGTTAGTAAAGTAGAGCTTATAGTCTATGTGATCCTAAAGTCAGGTGTATTTTGTTTCGTTTTTAAATTCGTACTTTTTAACAGATCATCTATTTTACATGTCGAATTTGGTATACCGGAGCATGTACAAAAACACAACGCATAACGTTACCATCAAGTGGTCCTTTGGTGCAAGGGAGATAATAGGTGGGGTTCGATGCTCAATGAGCAAGCTCAGGGTGTTGTCCCTTTGCACAGAGCAAGGTTTCTTTTTTTCACTCAGTCTCGGCGATTACTTTTTTTTATGTTTATAATTATGTGTTGTGTCTTTCACAGGTGGTGGCGCTGCTCAATGATCTTTACACAATGTTCGATTCCATTTTGGAAAACTTTGATGTTTACAAGGTAAGTCTGTAAGCGATAAATAATCGATGTGACTTTTGTTTTTATGATGGCTTCATGGTCATTCTTATGAGCATGTTTTTTGATCTTTTCTACTTTCACTTGGAATAAATAGTGGAAACGTGTTTAGATAATTATGTTATTGGCAATGTTGACAATGGAGTACTATAAAGTTAGTTACAGTGTGTCATGACTTTTCTGATGCTTTTATTTATATTTTTGAAAGCGTTGCTCCAGTAAAACTATTTTAAAGCACGTGTTTTCAACATATTCTAAACAAGTCTAAAGTTTGTTTGCGCTTCGGCTTTCTTGTCATCTACTACTGGTTTGTGCATCAGCATGCTTGCAATTGCCGGAAGGTAAATAAGGCGAAGAGAGTAGAGATAAAAGTGTTCATACATGATGTCGTCCATAACAATGGGGTGTATGCTTTCCAGGTGGAGACGATAGGTGATGCCTACATGGTGGTGTCAGGACTTCCGTGCAAGAACGGCAAGCGACACGCACGTGAGATTGCCCGGATGTCGCTGGCCCTTCTCAACGGCGTCAAGTCCTTCAAGATCCGACATCGGCCTGAGGACAAACTCAAACTCAGGATAGGCCTCCATACGGGTGAGTCTGGGTGGAAGAAACAGTCAATTGCACATACGTTTTGTTGGATTTTGTTGTTGCTTATTGTGTAGCGTAATTAGGAACATGGTTTGAGTAAAGGTGCATTGAAGACTGTAACGCTGCGAAGACATGACGTACGAGGAGCAAGTGAACTGGAGAGTAATCACATCAGAACAGTGGGATTTTTTTATGAATTATAATCGTAACCGACAATAAAGACCAAAACGAAAGGAACAGCGAAAAAAAGAAAGCCCCAGTGTGTTTATAAACTACTCAGGATATTGAGTGTTTGTATGTGCCCAAGTGGAGGGCTGATCGTATCCCATGTAACAGCCTCATCCCATGTAACAGCCTCATCCCATGTAACAGCCTCATCCCATGTAACAGCCTCATCCCATGTAACAGCCTCATCCCATGTAACAGCCTCATCCCATGTAACAGCCTCATCCCATGTAACAGCCTCATCCCATGTAACAGCCTCATCCCATGTAACAGCCTCAACAAATCTGCGGAGTTATACACGAGTGTCTACACGGGAAAGCTGGTAACTTAAAGCCGAACAAGGACAAAGAAGAAGGTAAAAGACACATGAGTAATATGTTGTTGACTGTGTGCAGGTTCCGTGGTGGCGGGCGTGGTGGGACTGAAGATGCCGCGCTACTGTCTGTTTGGTGACACTGTTAACACTGCATCTAGGATGGAGTCCAACGGGCTGCGTGAGTTCTCTCCCTTTACTTCGTTCACCTCCCTTTACTGGCTGCTTCGCCAATGATAAAACATACTACAAACAATGTTTTCAATTTGTTTTCGAACGGCGGTCTTTTTAAAAAAACCTCTTTTTTTTTTGTTCTCCCTTCCAGCTCACATGCTTTATACCACAAACTTGAAAATGCATGAACAGCACATTTCAAAACGATAACAGAATACGGCATATTGTCCATTACCACAATGAACAAGGGTGTCTTTTCGATGATTACGACGATTCACGATGAACAACTGTCAGTGTAGACCACACTGACTCTTATACAACAGAAATTATGATGATTGATTGATTGATTAAACTTTTTCATTGATTTCTGAGAATGATCTGATTGACTAGTTAGTAATAATATAGACAGATTTACTGATTGATCGATTAAGTTGTGAAAGAAACATTTGCAAGTCAGCAACGACTTTCTCTTGAAATTATAAAAAATCTCTTGCAGAGTAAATGAGACAGAAATAAATCAGATTCGAACCTCATTGTGTAGACAAGGGAGGTTCAGGGTAAAGTCGTTTTAGGAAACGTTTCGCAGAGAACACTCGAGTCCTCAGGGGGACCTTTGTACTATTGGCTATAATAATTATAATAATAATAATGAGGATGTGTATATGGCACAAATCCTAAAACAGTTCTAAGCGTCTCACAAAAACATACATAAATGAGTGATTGTTAATGAGTGTTTGATAATGAGTGATTGATAATGAGTGATTGATAATGAGTGTTTGATAATGAGTGTTTGATAATGAGTGATTGATAATGAGTGTTTGATAAATAGAGAATACTACATGGCTTGCTGTGTCGTACCAGATTTACACGAGTTTTTTGTTTAAATATTGAACTGCGAGTGAATAATGATTGATTGATTGATTGATTGATTGTTGTTGCTTTTTGGGTCCAGCGGACCATATAGGCCAAATCAGGACCCCACAAGTTTAACATTACACATATTTAAATTAAACCAATTTCAATAAACACAATCAGGAACGTCACCCGAAGGGAACACAAAAGCTAAATCGAAACCCTACGTGACAAGGATTTTTAACATTCAAATCTTAAAATAAAGGCCAGATTCCCTTAAAAATCCAAAGTGAGCTGTAGAGCTGACCTCTGTAAAAATATGTTTCAAACTAGAGGTGTCAAAATACTTCACTCGTTGATCATACAGATCAGCGCATTCGGTGAGAAAATGGCTCACAGAAAAACTATTAAGTGATTAATAATGAGTGATTGATAATGAGTGATTGATAATGAGTGACTGAGTGATGTTTGTTTGCAGCATTGAGGATCCACATGAGTCACGACACCAAGGAGATCTTGGACGAGTTTGGTCACTTCATCGTCGAACTTCGCGGAGAAGTAGAAATGAAGGTAGGCCACAAATCGGAGACACTGTCCTGTATTCCACCAATTGTAGTCTGGTCTTGGGGATACTGAGGAGTTTAAAAAAAAATGTGTTTGCGAAGAAGGTTATTGTGCCTGTGTTGTCTGTTCTACTGTATAGACACTATGTACAGTCGAACCTCGTTTTTAAGATCTCCCAAAGATTTGAGAAAATCAGGTCTTAAAATGGAGGGAATCTTACAATGGAGGGAGTCTTACAATGGAGGGAGTCTTACAATGGAGGGAGTCTTACAATGGAGGGAGTCTTACAATGGAGGGAGTCTTACAATGGGGGTAAATTCAAAGAGGTTATGAACACAAAATGTGAAAAAGTAAGGTCTCACAGTGGGGGAATTCTCACATTTGGGTGTCTTAAAGGGACTTTCCACTGTACTTCTACTCGGCAGCGCTGACTGCCAGCACCGACACATAATCATCCAGCTGGATCTCCAAACTAACCCCATGACGCTACTTGATACCACCTCCGGCTCGGATGCCTCGTTGACCGGGAGCAAGAGCGCGACAACCATCCCTCCCTTGCGGTGGCCCTTTTCTTCTCTTCTCCCCCCCCCCCCTCCCTCCCCCCCCCTCCCCCCTCACCCCCCTCCCCCCTCCCCCCCTCTTCCCCCGGTGATTAGCAGTCAGGGTTGCTCCTCGGACTGGACGCCTTGCACACAAGCCAAAGTTGTGGAAGCGGTTTCGGATCGTCTGACCACGAACAACAGTGTTGGTGGTAGCGTTGCCTAATGTTGTTTGCCGTAGCCATTCTTTGTTGCATGGCCTGCCTCTGAATGAAGCGATCCTCTCTTTGTGTGGTGACTCTGGGCCGACCAGAACGTTGTCGCTCCTGCACTCTTCCAGTTGCGTGGAATCTCTGTTTTAGTCTGATGATGACAGAGGGAGCCACTGCAAGCCTCTGGGCCACATGCCTGGCAGCAACACTGTCTTGTAGCCATCCTATTGCCCTTCCTCTATCCAAATCGCTGTTTTCTTCGTGGGGGTATGTTGCTACTGTGCATAATTGTGTCAGCGTGTCAACCTTTAAACACAAGCTGGTGAGCGATGTAGCACGTGCATCACAACCTTTTGCCCTGGCATGCGTTCCGCAAATTTCATGGGGCTATAAAAAAAAACACCCTTTTTCTTCCAAAATGCAGAAGCTTTTGAGAAGTCCCACAAAAGGAAATAACTCTGCCTGCCAAACAAAATTCTAGGTCAAGACTCATTGTTCATTTGTTAATTCAAACACATTAATCTTATTATTATGTCAATGTTTAATTTTTTGGCAATGTTTTATAATTAGATCCGTTTTTTCAACCGATCCTTAACTTTTTTTGAAGAGTGTATAGACATTACCTGATGTAAAATGAATCTATTTGCTGAATATGGTTGGGAAATGATTGGTTATTATTCCTTTTCGTCTCTTCAGTATGAATAACCTTGTAATTTGAATGGGTGTGGTGGTGTGTGTGTGTGTGTGCTTTTTTTTCTAAATCGCAAAGATGAGCACTCAGACGCATCTGCCTAGTTTTTATGACGGTTAGTATAGATCTGGTGCATGTACTAGAAAGTTTAACCATAAAACAACCATCACTGGACTATTTCTTATTAACCTTTTTGTTCCCACAGGTCGAGGCAAACAGATGGCGTACTGGCTTGTCAAAATTATTGAATAATAAAATAATCATCACTGACTGCACTATTTCTTTTTGTTTTCCAGGGCAAAGGCAAGCAGGTGACCTACTGGCTGAACGGGGAGGAGGAAGCACCAGCCGACAGCCTGCTCAACCACGGGCTGTTGTGACCTCCACCCTCTGATCCTATGCAACGAATTGTGACCTGTCCTGTGGGACGGCCGCTGTCCTTGACCCTGCCTACGTCACTTCCGCCGTGGCAGAATTCTGGTTACGGCACGTTTTGATGACTGCACCGTGCTTGCAACTCTTCTCCAAAGTGTCACAGTGGCAGAACTCTGCTTACGGAATATGTTGTTCACTTAACTCTGTCCTGGTGCCGTAGTGGAAGAACTCTGGCTACGGCACTTGTTGATGCCGCATTCTGTACTGGTGGTGTATGTATTGGCCATGATACTTTTTGATGACATCACTCTGTACTGGTGGTCTACGTTCTGGTCACTGTTCATTACTTTGTTGCCTACAGTTCTGTGCTTGCAGATCTCAGGATTGCAGAGCTATGGCTACTGCACTCTTTGGTGACTTGTACTGGTGACGTGTGGTGAACATTGGAAGACCTCTGACCATGGTACTATTTGATGACTATCTTGCACTGACATTTTATGATCCACAATGGAAGAATTATGGCGCTTATGATTACAACATTCCGTACTGGCGACGCCGCATTGTCAACACCACGTATATGGCACCTTCTGGTATGATTTGATGACTTTTCTGTGTGTTGGTTCCGTATGGTTCACAGTGGAACAACTCTTGCTGCAGTATATTTTGGTTACATCTTTACGCACTAGTGGCTTCTGCGCTGATCACTGTCTTTGGACTTCGCCATGGTCACTTCTTGAACTATGATCACTGAAATAACGTATGGTCACTGAAACAAATGCGTTTCTTTTTAAGTACTGTACTGATAAAGTATGGTCCGCAACCGGAGAACTCTGACCAAGGCCATTTTTGTTGGTATTGGTGGTGTACGGTCTACGGTGAAAGATTTCCAGCTACATCACTTTTTGGCGACTCTCTACAATCCTGGTAACGACTGTTTCTAGCCACTCTTCTCAGACCTTGTCAACACGGCCAGATCTTCCTTTGGAGAAATCAAGTGCAGGCGAGCTGTTGAGAGCTTCTCATTGGATGAAGCCATACCAGGGATGTACAGTTATTGTCTCAATGTTTTGTAAGATAAGCCACTTTTGCGACAGGATAAGGTAGCTTTGCGACAGAATAAGGTAGCTTTGCGACAGGATAAGGTAGCTTTGCGACAGGATAAGGTAGCTTTGCGACAGAATAAGGTAGCTTTGCGACAGGATAAGGTAGCTTTGCGACAGGATAAGGTAGCTTTGCGACAGGATAAGGTAGCTTTGCGACAGAATAAGGTAGCTTTGCGACAGAATAAGGTAGCTTTGCGACAGGATAAGGTAGCTTTGCGACAGGATAAGGTAGCTTTGCGACAGAATAAGGTAGCTTTGCGACAGGATAAGGTAGCTTTGCGACAGAATAAGGTAGCTTTGCGACAGGATAAGGTAGCTTTGCGACAGGATAAGGTAGCTTTGCGACAGAATAAGGTAGCTTTGCGACAGAATAAGGTAGCTTTGCGACAGAATAAGGTAGCTTTGCGACAGGATAAGCCACCTTTGCGACAGAATAAGGTAGCTTTGCGACAGGATAAGCCACCTTTGCGACAGAATAAGGTAGCTTTGCGACAGAATAAGGTAGCTTTGCGACAGAATAAGGTAGCTTTGCGACAGGATAAGGTAGCTTTGCGACAGGATAAGGTAGCTTTGCGACAGAGCAGCCTGCGACAAGTTGTGAAGCCTTTTTGAAATCTTCACTCGTGATAACATCTTTTTGAAAAGCGCTTTAGATGTTTTTGTTATTTATTTATTTATTTTGCCCAACCGTTTATAGTAGCGGTCCAAAACTGACCAAGTTTGAGACCTCTGCGACCAAAAACTATTGTTTCATAGGCTGTAATCTCAAAAAGTATGGTTATTTTATTATTGTATTTTGTCTCTTCGTTGGTTGTTAGCTTTATTGTCGTGTGTTTGTGCTGCACTGAACAAAACAGTGATTGACTGGTGAGCTTAGCACTTCTACAGTGTGTTAGTGACCGTTTGATTTTGCGGCAGTAAAACATTTTGTTTTCATCGAAAACGAGAAATCTTGGTGGTGATGATCACATGTGACTGTGCAGGAGACATTTCCAGTGGAACTCCTTTTTTGTGTCGTGATTTTCATTGCAGTAAAGTATATCATATCGCCGCTTTCACCAACACAAAGTGGATAGTGAGATGAGTGATTAGCGGGTAGGGTGGACATATTATGGTTGTATAATGACACACTGGAGTATAATGGCACAAGTTTTAATGGCGTTTAGCTAAGATGCATCTCTTTTCGACGATTTCTGAGTTCTTTGAAGGTCTACAACACGTCGAAATGAAATACTTCCACTGGTGGCACTTTGGGGTAACTTGTACTGACTGAAATCTTTTGAGTGAGATTGTTAAAACTTGCAGTTGTGGTCTCATTATTAATGTCTGTAACATCTACATTATTTATTCGTTTAGAAATACACCAGTCCCTTAATTTGTTCAGTCTCAATTGCGCCCTAGGATGTCGAGGACATGACATAGTGTGAGGATGCGATCTGTGAGAAAACGTTCTGCTGTGACGGCCTACCTTCTACGTGTAAATCGTTGACAAACTGTGATCTGACAATATCATTTGTGTGTAGATGCGTGGTACCATGGTTGTCTAAAGAGCACCAATGGCCTTGTACCTCCGTCTTCAGCTCTCCTGGTTTTCTAGTTATCCCAGTTTTCTTCTGGTAGACGATTTGCCGACCAAAGCTGACGGGCATCGTCTGCCCGGGTTTCTCCGGGGTGTCCTTCCCCGATGAACCTGTCATTGGACATGTAAGGCATTTTGTAGAAGTAGTGGAGCCACCCTCTACCCCACCCCGTCCTGGTAGGAACATCGCCAGTTGGTTCGGGACTGCTTATATTTGCTAAAGCTAGCTTATTCGCAGCTAACCCCTATATCTAAGGGCCGTTCATTATCCACCACCTGTGACCCACTGGGTTGGGGATGGTCGCCGCGCTACTGATTTGGAGGTAGCCTGGTCCCAGTTGACAAACTAAATCATGCCAAGTTGAGATATTGTGTGAGGATCTACTTTGCAGGTCTACCTGAAGATGTTGCCTAGGCTACAGCGAGCGTTTGCTGTATTGTACGTAAAACAAGTGATCTCTGTGGACATATCTGTTGGGCAAAGCGGCTAGCGCACACACAGTTAAGTCTTTTATTTAGTGGTAAAAACCAGTGTGAAAAGTCAACTTCGCCGGCATACGTTCTACGATGTGTGGATGTTACTAATTCGGCACAATGAGCTTTTTCTGTGTTCTGTGCACGTAAAACAAACGACTTGCATACTCAAATGCCCGTGCTGTATTCTGTTCATAAAACTCTGAAGCGACTTGCATTAAAATGCCAGTGATGTATTCTACACGTCAAAAAAGTGATATCTATGAACATTTTTTTTGTTTGGGACAAAGGCACTTGCGTACACACATACAGTTGGGAACTTTTACGAGCTACCATTCTTAGAACATGTCGGTAGGTTCAGTTCCAAATGTTATCGTTTACAAAAACAGAAATGTGTTGAGGCTTTCACTTATGGCTCCAGCATCTATAACCTAAATACCGTACTCAAAATGTACACGAATAACAGAAAGGTTAACTGTATGTAACGTTTAATTAAAAAAAACGAAACATTTGCAAGAATTTCGAAGCTCTATCCCATCTCCCCCCCCTTTCCCCGTCGCGATATAACCTTCGTGGTTGAAAACGACGTTAAACACCAAATAAATAAATAAAATAAAGAATTTCGAATTATAAGTCTTTGAAGCGGACACACAAGATACACAAGGGACACAACTCGCATTTAGCATTTGAAGGGGGCAATTTGGGTCTCTCCTTGAGCAAGAATGGATGAATTACGTTTCTCAAAAGCCACCGATTGATTCTTTTCAAAATTCCATCTCACCACAGCAAGCAGTCAGGGTGGCGATTGTTGGTATTGTCTTACCCCACGTGACAGCCTGACCAGATCTGTGGAGTGGGCCTTCAAACTCAAGAGGTCAACTAAAGTTTCTAATACAGGGGTTACGACTGGCTCATTCTGATTCGTTTCTCAACAACCATTAATACGTACCATCAACATGCTGTGCTCTCATTGGCTAGATTATTGGGCAGTTTCAAATGAAACACACGCTGCCAGTGGCTAGTCTTTGTCTGTGATATAACACGTCACGTATCTTGTGACCTGATATCTTTCTCAAACGTTTTTACATGGACAGTTTTTATTAGTGTGTCGTTGTTACAAGTTTTCAGTTTATATTAGATTTGTTTGCGGAGCAAAGTCTTCTTTGTTCATTCTTTGTGTACAAAATATCTGCCATCGATTATATTCGTTGACCTTGTACTTTGAATTAGAAAAGAGTTACACTCCGTTTGCTGTAAGATATCCAGTCTGTTTGCTAGGAGTGGTTTGCCGTTTTTGCTACTATGTCTACCTTCAACCCCCCCCCCCCCCCCCCCCCAATGAAAAGTGGGGTTTTTTCACAGTTGGTGCAGAAAGAGATTAAGCGCAGCAGTAGATTGTGTGTGTAATTGTATGCCATTTTCCTTTTAAAAAAAATGGTTTTACTGTCATCTTCTCGCAAGACTCAGGTGTCCAAAGTCATACCACTGGCACAGTCAAATACTTAGCAAATACCTTATGTAACTGAATGTTTTTTACTGACAAGAATTGAGATTTAAGGCGGGCCTTTTCTTACAATGTGACCTTGAAAGACTTGGATTTGCAGAATAAGCCTACTGAAAGACGTACAACATTAGCTCGCTGAAATAGCCGTAAATCAGCAAATTCCAAAGATTAAGTCACAAAAAGACGAAGATATGGATGCGCAAATCCGTGGCATTAGTGAAACGAAATAATTATTTGCTTTAACGCCATAACATAAACTAACTGTTGGTTAAACACTGCTTTATTCTCAGTCACGGTTTACAAAGACACTCAATCTTTAGACCACAAGACACGTATTACCTTTACTTGTCCCGGGGTCAAAGTGTGCAGAAAAAAAGTCTGCTTCCCTGTAACGCAGCTTTTCATCGTGTTGGAAGTGTGGTGGAATTTTGATGGAACAAAACCTGTGTGATTTATTTGAAAATACCAAATGGCCCGAAAACCAAACCCAATTGAGGAATAACGGACAGTTTTCTGTCACGGTTTTCCGAAAGTCTGATAAAGAATTACAGTGTGCTTTGTTTCATCGAATTGTGTGAATTTGAAAAAAAACTACTCTTTTTTGTGTTTTTGTCTGTGCAAGTTTAAAAGTCAAATGTTGTTGATTGTCCTAGTTATCCTGTGTTGATTTGATGTATGTATTAACCATGCGGCCCTCAAGTATGACAGCTTATGTCAGACACGGAAAATTCGTACGTGTAAATTGCGACTCAACCACATTTTGTTTCTTGAGCCTATATGAACCAAACATGCGATTATGTTTGGGTTTTTTATTCAAGTTTTCAGAGCAGGTTTGCCTGTGTGTGTGTTTATGCGGGGATGAGGTTGGGGGAGGGTAAGACTGCACTTTTCTATTGACACTGTGAAATTAAGTATTGTGAATGTTTTGTTATTTATTTTTTTGTATTACCGTTTGGAGTGACACAAGGCTCACGATGTAAAATTTGACAAAATTGTAAAACCACCCGTTTCTGTCGATGTTTGTTTGTCTAATATTACTAGTATCGTTTTGAATCACTTGCGATGTAAGGCTTGAACAAGTAAAATTGTGCTACTTTATATTCAACTAAGCAAAAATCACCAAATATTGTCGATAACATGACTGGATTCGCTGTGCGCGCACTTTACTTTAACGTTAATATTTGGCAGAATGTTGACTTCATTTTTGTAATACTTTCGGTTGTATACCATGACGACCCAATATCAACGTGGGGTATTTATATTGTGTTTAATGGCACATGTTTTATAAATGCTACAGTTTGGAACGCTGATGAAATAAAAGGCAACGCGGGGGAGACCAAAAGGGAAGGGGGGTGTATATACGACTTACAAAAGGTGTCTATTGTGTGTTAGTTACACATTGTCAGTTTTAAGAACGGTACACTTTGTAAATATTATAACGCCGTTGAAATAAAACTAAAACATCGGGGAGACAAATCCCGGGAGAGGGGGAGGGGGTTATCAATTTAAAGGAGATTAAAAAAAGTTCTTTTATATGGCGTGTAGTGTTGGTCTCAGGCTTCGGACACTGACGCACACCATTTGAGACATTCGCCGCTCAACCGACGGATATTTGTGACATGTATACGAGGTCTTCTGACCATCAAATGTCCAAGGGAGGACAAACCGGAACACCTTCAATCCACGTCGAACTGGGCTGTTGCCCTCGAGTCTGGGAACAACACTGGCGTTTTTACATACTGCGTCATGTATATTATAGTGCATGACTTTACCGCTGTGAATATAAAAATGCAAGCCGCTGGGGAGAGTACACGAGGAAGGGGCGGCGGGGGTACAACAGGATGACAGAGGTAAGGGTGGAGGGTGTTAGTATCTGTTTGCGCGTGTGTGTGTATGTGAAAGAGAGAGATAGTATGATTGACAGCCAGCGTGTGAGTGAATAACAGTCAGAGATTAACTAAGAATGAAACGTCCGAGACATCGTGCGACAGACAACTCAAATTTTTGTTCGCATTCGTTTTGATATCTTTTAATATATGATTTACATTACAGCTGAAAACATTAGGGTTGTCCGTTGGGTTTTTTTTCTCGATGTTGCCACGTTTAAATGTATAGATTTATTTTCTGTACATACAGGTTTTTATGTCAGTTTACATGTCCTGAGTGTTGCTTCTTTAGCAGTTCACCAAGCACACTACTGTGATGCATGTCGAAAAAAATATTGCTGTATAACAATCACAATGGACAGATAAACATTCGTAAACATACAAACAAAATACACACACACACAATACATGAAAGCTTGGAAACTTTACACACACACGTTGAAACAGAACAGAAGAGTTAAAAAAAAAAAAAGGTTTGCACCCCCCAAAAAACAACCACACACACAAGAAAGTTTGTAACAAAACAGAAGGAAAAATTATCAAAGTTTGCATTTAAAAGCACACACAGAAACCAAGAACGTGTGACTAAACACACTATTTGCATTCTTCATAAAACACACAAAAACAAGAAAGTAAGAAGTTTGCAGCGTTCAATCACCCTTTTCTTTCTTTATATGTGCACTCAATGTTGTCAACCAAACTCAAAACCAATGTGTTTGAATTCTCTGCTTTATTTCAAATGTGATTGCATACTTCAGTACAAACTTAATATGCTGTTTCTGCTAAATCTGTGTTAATGACTATGGTGATTGTTCTTATTAAAAAGAATCGAAATAAACAATTGTGTTCGTGTTTTTATTTTTGTTTGATAGCATATGAAGGCATTTTTTTTCTAAAAGTGTGAGTCATAGTGTTCCAAGTGATGTTTTGTTTGGGGTGTTTGGGTTCGTGTGCTCTGTCTATGTCTCTTTGTGAGTGTGTGCAAGGTGTTATGTGGAAACGTTTTATTTTTAATGAAATGAAAATGACGAAAAGTTGCCAAATAACCATGTTGTTACGGCTAACTGAACTACACTGGCCCCAGGATAGTTACCTTAAACACTGGTGCCCCTGTCTTGGTGCCCATGTCTTACTCGGGTAACTGACCCTGTGTCAATACACTCCAGTCAGTAATCATCGTCATACCAAGCAATCACTCTCTTTTAGAGAGAACAGGCAGAACACATCACCCTAAGACAATGTTTTTAAATCCTAATGTGTTGCAACTAAACCTAAACTCACATAATCAATACTATTCAATCTTCTTCTGACATGATCTAAATGAACAAAGCACAAACGGACAAATACGAGCAACAAATACGAGCAACAAATACACCCCCCCCCCCTCCCCTCCAAAAAAATCTGTATCAAAGACATAACCTTCGAACCCCGAGTCCCATATTTCCATTATTACGAAATGATAACAAAAGCTTTCAAAGCGCGAGACACAGAATAATATTAAACTACTGATAACAAATCACTACTTCACAATGACAATAACATAAATGTCTGAATAAGTTAGTTAGCTGTTGCTTTTCGGGTCCAGCGGACCATAATAGGCCAAATCAGGACCCCACAAGTTAATCACTACACATATTTAGATTAAGACAATTCTAATATACAAAATCAGTAATGTCACCCGAAGGCAACAAAAAAGTCAAAGCAAAGCCCTATATGTCAAACAAATTAAGTAGTTTTAAAATTCAAATATTAAAATAAAGACCAGACTCCTTTAAAAAAAAAAGAAAAAAAAAGCTGTAGAACTGACCTCTGTAAAAATACGTTTCAAGCTCGAGGTGCCAAAATACTTTTCTCGTTGATCATACAGATCAGCACACTCGGTGATAAAATGACTGAGTAAAACCAGTATCACAGGCGTGGCACCATGGTGCCTCTTCTCTTTCAAGCAGATGAACATGTGTGAGATAAGTTTGACCAGTATGTAACCTGGCCAAAACAATTTCTTTTCTATTTGAAGCCCCTAAAGGAAGTGGCTTTAACAGGTCAGGAAGAGTTTTATACAATTTGTTTTCCGTGCAGTTTTGTTTTGTTTTTTTTTGCTTAACGCCCAGCCGACCACGAAGGGCCATATCAGGGCGGTGCTGCTTTGACATATAACGTGCGCCACACACAAGACAGAAGTCGCAGCACAGGCTTCATGTCTCACCCAGTCACATTATTCGGACACCGGACCAACCAGTCCTAGCACTAACCCCATAATGCCAGACGCCAGGCGGAGCAGCCACTAGATTTCCAATTTTAAAGTCTTAGGTATGACCGGGCCGGGGTTCGAACCCACGACCTCCCGATCACGGGGCAGACGCCTTACCACTAGGCCAACCGTGCCGGTTTTCGTGCAGGTAGACCAACGGTCTTGCCAGAGTTTCAAGCTGTTAGTTAGCTGTTGCTTTTCGGGTCCAGCGGACCATAATAGGCCAAATGAGGACCCCACAAGTTAATCATTACACATTTTTAGATTAAAACTGTTCTAATACATAAAATCCGTAACGTCACCCGAAGGCAACAAAAAAGTCAAAGCAAAACCGTCAGATAACTTAGGTACAGTGGTCGCCGGTTAATATGACCACGGTTAATATGACCAGCCGCGTATTATGACCAATTTTACCCGGTCCGGAATTGTCCTTCTTTGTTATGTATTAGAAAAAGCCGCTTAATATGACCACAACGCCGCTTAATATGGCCACATTGTTTCGAGAAAATGGCAACAAGTTCACATCTTTTTCACACACACAATCACTCGGGGGGAAAAATACATACGATTTTTTAAAAAAGGCAAAAAGGCGTGCGATATTTTCTTTCTTTTTCGTGAATGAAACTAAAGTGATCAGTGCTCAGTGATCTCTAATGTCGCGATCATTATTCTCTCTCTTTTTTTCCCCGAGACTGAGCGTCATAAAAAAGGAAAAAAAGCGTGCGATCTTTTCATTATTTCCCGTGAATAAATCTAAAGTGATCACGAACATTATTCTCTCTCTTTTTGGCAAACAGAGCACGAGCCAACCAATCTTTCAGTCTGATTCAAGAGGAAACAATGTCGAAACGAAAACGCCAAGATCGGACAGCCGAGGAAAAGCTAGAACTTATTGACAAATTTAAAGCTCTACCATCCTGTAGTATGCGTGAGAGTGCTGCACAGTTGGGCGTCAACAGAGGATTTTTGACAAACATTCTCAAGAATGAAGACAGCGCGAGGAAGGAGTGCGCAACGCAGGATTCACCGCAACGAAAGCGCCTACGACTGCGATTTTTTTAAGTCGTTTTCTCTAACATCGGTTAATATGACCAGCCGCTTATTATGACCATTTTATCCCGGTCCCAAAGTGGTCATATTAACCGGCGACCACTGTAGTTTTAAAATTCAAATATTAAAATAAAGACCAGACTCCTTTAAGAACCCAAAATGAGCTGTAGAGCTGACCTCTGTAAAAAATACTTTTCAAACTCGGTGCCAAAATACTTTTCTCGTTGATCATACAGATCAGCACACTCTGTGAGAAAATGACTCACAGTAAAACCAGTATCACATGCGTAGCACCATGGTGCCTCTTCTCTTTTAAGCAGATGAACATGAGTTAGATAAGTGTGACCAGTATGTAACCTGGCCAAAACACTTTCTTCTTTACACCCCCGGTATATGGGTGTGTATAGGTTTCGGTCGATGTATGTGTTTGTGTGTTTGTGTTCGCATATAGATCTCAAGAATGAATGGACCGATCGTCACCAAACTTGGTGAACAGGTTCTATACATTCCTGAGACGGTCCTTACAAAAATTGGGACCAGTCAAACACACGGTTAGGGAGTTATTGGTGGATTAAAATTATACAAGGACTTATAGAGGGACATCTTAATGGTCAAAGGGAAATAACCATTCTCACTCAGTCACTGCCACCAACTGAGAAGGTTATTTCCCTTTGACGGGGGTGTTTTTCCTACCTCGGAGGAATTTCTTGTTTCTATTTGAAGCCACTAAATGAAGTGGCTTTAACAGGTCAGGTAGAGTTTTATACAATTTGTTTTTCGTGCAGGTAGACCAACGGTCTTGCCAGAGTTTTAAGCTGTAACAAACGGTCTTCCGACATAAGTCAGTAAAAAGAACCGACTGCTCAGGGAGACAGGGAGACGAGGAACCGCCAAATCTAGAGCATCTTTTGCTGCCTTGTCAGCAACCTCGTTGCCGTGTATGCCCATATGACTGGGCGCCCACATGAAATTGATAATCTTGCCTTCAGAATTAAGTTTAGTGTGAAGGTCGTGAATGTCGACTAAACAAGGATGAGTAAACTTTCTGGTGGATATCGCTTCAAGAGCTGAAAGCGAATCAGATACAATCAAAAAAGACTGATGTCTGGATTGATAAATTAATTTTAATGCCAAGATGATGGCCCTAAGTTCCGCCGAATACACCGACGAACCATTAGGGAGCCGGAGTTGAAGTGGTTGATGTAATTTCTTGTTAGAAACTGCTGCCGCAGCAGCTGAATCGTCTTTGAGAGAGCCGTCAGTAAAAATAAATTCATACTCTGTGTACTTTGAGCACTGCTCAAGAAACAGCTGCCAAAAGTTTGTTTGTTTGTTTGTTTATTTGTTGCTTAACGTCCAGCCGACTACGCAGAGCCATATCAGGACGAGGAAGGGGGGGATGAAGGGGGCCACTTGTCAAGCGATTCCTGTTTACAAATGCACTAACCCATTACTTGTGTCCCAGCAGGCTTTAGTAAAACTAAATTAATACCTACTGGAAGATTACCAGTTTCCAGTATGTTAAAATAGGCTTAACCTATCTACTGCTGGACTTACATCAGAACACTAACAGATTAAACTATACATGAATCGCGAGACAAGCGGCAAGAGAAGAGATTTTTGGAAAAAATACAGGTGAATGAGCAAGAAGGCAGAAAAAAGAAAAGAATTCATGAAGAAAAAGAGAGCATGACAGGAAAGAGGAACCAAAAATCTACCTAACAGCAAACTAGAAAGCTCCTGCGGTTCCAAAAACAGGAGGGGCTTTTAATTTCATAACCGCAGTGCCCCACTGCGGGAAGCTGCCAAAAGACAGAGTCCGAGGTTTCATTCTTCTTGAAAGAAGTTAGGGAAAAATTGACGGTTGGGTTTTCTAACTGCCAGGGTGGAGTGTTTGTTGTCAAAGGATCGTCACAGACATTATCAATATCTATAACGGCCCTTTCACATTCCGAAAGCATACGTATGCCGAAAGTTGGTATTTCAGTAGGTTTGGCTAAAAATGTGTCCTTCAGAATGGGATTAATAACACATTCATGAGCAGGGTTTTCGGGGTTTGCCTTTAGCTTAAGGTAATAGTTCATGGAAAGCCGAAGTCTGCGGATCTCCAGAGGAGGTTCTCGCGACTCGGCATACAAACTATCCACTGGTGTTGTGCGAAAAGCACCCAAACAAACTCTCAGACCCTGATGGTGGATGGGATCTAAGGCCTTGAGGACATTTCTCTTTGCAGAACCATAAACAATACAACCGTAGTCTAGCTGTGGACGGACAAGAGACCGATACAGACGTAACAATGTTGCTATGTCAGCCCCCCAATCCGTGTGACTTATAACTTTGAGAACGTTGAGACCCTTTTGACATTTGGTTCTTAAATATTTGATGTGGGGTAAAAAAGAAAGGTTGCTGTCAAAAATCAGACCAAGAAATTTGACTTGTTTAGAAACTTTAATCTTATGGTTGTTTATAAAAAGAGAATGCTGAAGAACTTGATGTTTTTTCCTGTGGAAATGAATTCATTCTGTTTTAGCCAGGGAAAATTTGAACCCGTTCTCTTGAACCCATTTTTGAATTTTGGAAATACACAGCTGAAGTTGCCGTTCAACCCCAGCTAGTGTTCTTCCCTTGGCATAAATGTGAAAATCATCAACAAAAAGAGATTTGTCGATGCCAGACTCGACGTGTTTGACGATGTTATTGATTTAATGTTAAAAAGTAACGGTGATAAAATACTCCCTTGAGGAACTCCCATCTCCTGTTCAAAAGAATCGGAGAAAGTAGAACCTACTCGGACCTTAAATAAAAATGGTTTGTTTGTTTGTTTGTTTGTTTGTTTATTTGTTGCTTAACGTCCAGCCGACTACGCAGCCATATCAGGACGAGGAAGGGGGGGATGAAGGGGGCCACTTGTCAAGCGATTCCTGTTTACAAATGCACTAACCCATTACTTGTGTCCCAGCATGCTTTAGTAAAACTAAATTAATACCTACTGGAAGATTACCAGTTTCCAGTATGTTAAAATAGGCTTAACCTATCTACTGCTGGACTTACATCAGAACACTAACAGATTAAACTATACATGAATCGCGAGACAAGCGGCAAGAGAAGAGATTTTTGGAAAAAATACAGGTGAATGAGCAAGAAGGCAGAAAAAAGAAAAGAATTCATGAAGAAAAAGAGAGCATGACAGGAAAGAGGAACCAAAAATCTACCTAACAGCAAACTAGAAAGCTCCTGCGGTTCCAAAAACAGAAGGGGCCTTTAATTTCATAACCGCAGTGCCCCACTGCGGGAATAAAAATGGTTAGATTCCGATCAAACCCTAAGGTTTTAAGATCTGATAAAATACCATGCTTCCATGTTGTGTCATACGCCTTTTCCAAATCGAACAAGACGGACACAACGTGCTCTCCGCTTACCAGACCGTTACGAACAAACGATTCAAAACGAATGATCCGTTGTACTTTCATGTTTTCGGAAACCGCACTGGACTCTCCAAAGCGTTGATCCTTTCCAAGTGCCACTGCAACCTCTCCTTACAAAGACAGCTGGTTAAGGCTATCGGCCGATAATTATTTGGATCCGAATGATCCTTTTCGGAATGGGAATAATTATGGCCAGTCAGGAGGAAAAGTTCCAGTAGATATGATTAAAAATAGTTAAAAGAACTGTCAGGGAGATGACCCAAAAGTTGATAATGGATATCATCCGGCCCTGAAGTGGAGTCATTGGATTTTAAAATGGCATCCTTTAACTCGTACATCGAGAAAGGGGAATTGTAATCTTCCAAATTGGCAGAATCAAAGGAAACGGGTGTAGCTTCAGATTTATCTTTAACTTTTTGAAACTCTTCAGAATAATGTTCCGAAGAAGAGTTATGATTTATTGTTGAAGCTAAGATATTCGCCACGTTTTTCTTGTCGGTTATTACTCGACCATGTTGTTTGAGGCATTGGACAACCTCTTTACGATTTTTACCTTTAATCTTACGGATAATCTGCCATACCTTCTTGCTTGAAGTTTTGAAATTAAGTTTAGAACATAAATTGCGCCAAGAGGCTTTTTTACTCTTTTTGTAAATGAAACGGCTTTGAGCTCGAAGTTTTTGGTGAGCGATCTTATTGGCTGACGGAGGGTATTGATACATACGCCGTTGAGCTCGTTTACGCTCCTGATTGACAGCTTGGCACTCTTCCTGCCAAGGTGTTTTTGGACCTTTGGGTTTAGAGGAAGATTTGGGTATGCTGTCTTTTGCGCATTGCACTAAAAGGGTGGAAAAGGTTAAAGCCGGGTCTTCAGAATTTAGAACTTCTGGGGTTATTTGTCCTGAAGTGGAAAGACGAAATAAATCCCAGTTTATTTGTTTGTTTGTTTGTTTATTTGTTGCTTAACGTCCAGCCGACTACGCAGAGCCATATCAGGACGAGGAAGGGGGGGATGAAGGGGGCCACTTGTCAAGCGATTCCTGTTTACAAATGCACTAACCCATTACTTGTGTCCCAGCAGGCTTTAGTAAAACTAAATTAATACCTACTGGAAGATTACCAGTTTCCAGTATGTTAAAATAGGCTTAACCTATCTACTGCTGGACTTACATCAGAACACTAACAGATTAAACTATACATGAATCGCGAGACAAGCGACAAGAGAAGAGATTTTTGGAAAAAATACAGGTGAATGAGCAAGAAGGCAGAAAAAAGAAAAGAATTCATGAAGAAAAAGAGAGCATGACAGGAAAGAGGAACCAAAAATCTACCTAACAGCAAACTAGAAAGCTCCTGCGGTTCCAAAAACAGGAGGGGCCTTTAATTTCATAACCGCAGTGCCCCACTGCGGGAATAAATCCCAGTTAGCTTTGGAAAATGTCCAGTGTGGAAGGGCTTCCTCGCCCTGATCCTCTTCAAAACTGACAAAACAGGGAAAATGGTCACTTCCACACAGATCCGAATGGACAGATCATTTCAAATCAAGAAACAAAGATGGATGGCAGATATTTAAAAGACACAAATCCAAGTTATCGATGACATCTTCGATAATCTTTCCTTGAATCTTGAAAGATTCGCTCCCCCAACGTCGGGAATGGCCGTTAAAATCACCCACCAAAAGGAACGGGGTTGGTAATTGATGTAATATTCTAGGTCATTTTTGGTGGCCGTAGTAGATGGCGACAGATACAAGGAACAAACAGTTATAGCTCTGCTAAAAGAAATGCGAGCAGCTATTGCTTCAAGGTTAGTGTCCAATTGGACCTGATAAGGAAAATCAGAACGGATACAAAGTGCATTACCTCGGCCCGAGGACCGTAGTAAGCAAATATACCCAGGTAAGGACATAGTTTTGTTTGGGCCAATAAGCGTTTCCTGTAAACAGACTGCAATGGGGTTATGCTTCAAGAGGAGATGGAGTTCCTCCTGATTGGCATTAAAACCTCGGATGTTCCACTGTAATATGGATGCCATATTCAAAGAGAATCAATTCTATTCCATTTCTAACCCTCCGCTCTCGACAGGCGGGGGGCAGACTGGGTTAACATCTTCCATAGCCGATTCCTCCCCCTCGTCTGACAAGGAAGAGTAGCGGTTGGTTCATGTTAAGATAGAATCATCTCCCTTTTTCCCTCGGGAATTCGGAATGTTCCTGCCCTTGAAGGAGGACCTTGTTTTTCCTCCACAGAATTCGACCGAACAGGCCGGAGTTTGAGATGCCGGTTTGGTGTCCAAACGACGATTGGAGTTTGTTGCAGTCCTCCACTTGTCCAGTTTGGATGAGGCAATGGTAGCGTTTTTCACGGCCACCTGCGTGCTTGTAGTGGTTGTGTTCCCCACAGCCGCCCGTTTGTCCAAAACGTCGGACAAAGCTGCCTTCTCACTGACATTCTCAGCAACCGGGGGTAACTTGTCAACACCATCGGCAATGACAGCTGTCTTCCCGAGACACTTGCTCAAAGCCACTACAACATTTTCCAGGCGATCAATCTTCTGTACACGGTGATCCATGAGATCAGTGACCTTTGACAGAAAGTTCTCAAAGCCTGCAGGAACAAGCTGCGTCGCAGAGGGATTACTCGTGACCTGTGAATAGGAAGGTTTTGCCATTTGAGACATGACCTTCTGCTTTGCTTCACAGAAGGAACAGTTTGTTTCTGATCTGACCTTTTGGATTTTTTTTTCAATCTTCCATTGATGATAGGAATGATAGGAATGTGCCAAGAAGTATTGTCAACATTAAACTACAGGGTGGTGCCATAAGTAATGAAGATTGGAAGACCTACATTTACACTGGTACAATTCAATCGCCCTAATCAAGAATTGATTAAAATTGATTTGTCTCAGACTTCAAACTTTTGGTGTTTACTTGTGTTCTTTGCTCCATATAACTAACTACAATTTGAGGAAATATACAATATGTGTACAATGTCTGCAAGAACAGCATTTGCAACTAGATGATTACCCGCTTCGCCGGGTACCGGCTTCGCCGGGAAGAAGTAGAGCCGAATACCAGGCTGCTCCTGGGACCCGGCTTTGCCGGGTGTACGCCGGCTTCGCCGGCGCACGAAGGAAAGGAGATAAACGCGCAAAATACTGGAGACCTAAAAATAGTAACGTGCAGTGACCTTCTAAAAATAGTAACGTAGTAACGGGAATATGGATTGACGCCACACTGAGGAAGGGAGATAATCGCGGCTGAAAACACTGGAGAAGATAAGGAAGAGTTACTGGTAGTGAATCCCGACAACAACAAACAAGAAGGGCAAAGCCCATATGACTCACATGCTTTACACATTTTCCTACCAAAATACATGTGACCTTGACCCAAGGTCAAGGTCATCCAAGGTCATACAACACAAAGCTGTTAATTCAAGATATAGGAAGTACAATGGTGCTTATTGGCTCTTTCTACCATGAGATATGGTCACTTTTAGTGGTTCACTACGTACCTTATTTTGGTCACATTTCATAAGGGTCAAAGTGACCTTGACCTTGATCATATGTGACCAAATGTGTCTCATGATGAAAGCATAACATGTGCCCCACATAATTTTAAGTTTGAAACAGTTATCTTCCATAGTTCAGGGTCAAGGTCACTTAAAAATATGTATACAATCCAACTTTTGAAGAGCTCCTGTGACCTTGACCTTGAAGCAAGGTAAACCAAACTGGTATCAAAAGATGGGGCTTACTTTGCCCTATATATCATATATAGGTGAGGTATTCAATCTCAAAAACTTCAGAGAAAATGGGAAAAATGTGAAAAATAGCTGTTTTTTCGGCAACATTTATGGCCCCTGCGACCTTGACCTTGAAGCAAGGTCAAGATGCTATGTATGTTTTTTGGGGCCTTATCATACACCATCTTGCCAAATTTGGTACTGATAGACTGAATAGTGTCCAAGAAATATCCAACGTTAAAGTTTTCCGGACGGACGGACGAACGGACGGACGACTCGGGTGAGTACATAGACTCACTTTTGCTTCGCATGTGAGTCAAAAACAAACAAGAATCGGTTCAGCGCGCACAGCGCTGCGCGCTGAGAGCACGTGTTGAAATATCTCATCGATGAGGTTGTGTCCGGGGTGTAGCTGAATACGGTGTCCAAATTTGAAAAAGATCCGAGAACTGTGGCCGTGCATCGCGAGTAGTCGTATATATATATAGATGCTACCAAGTGACCAATGACAACTACTTCTAGATTTAGCTTTTCACCAAATAGTGCTGTAAATGTGCTGTAGTATAATTTATATCAATATTGATGCTTTTTCTGGTATGTTAGGATTTGGGCAATGGGTCTGTCACTAAAAACTGTGCCTTTATTTATCTGTCTTTTCGTCATGGCTGTATTGATGTAGATTGTAGCGAGTACAGCGGATTTGAAGAAATGTTTTAGAGTTTTTTAATGAGCACAAGTGAAAAGCTGCTGTTTTTGTATCAATCGATTTGATTTCCATCCATTATGTTCAAAACTTTGCCTTCAAAATTGGTCAACATTCCAAAACTATTACCAACAGTCTACCTCACTAAACAAACATTGAAGCTGTTATTGAGACTTTCTACATCTACAGTTGTTATTTGCTCTTTCTCTCAATCAATCTTCTAAGGTAATTATGACACTAAATCTTCTACCTTTGGGCGCCATCCGTAGTTGAATGAATTACTTCCCTTTTACTTGGCATGGGTCTGTACCATTTTCAGACTGGTGAGAAATCACTAAAGGTGCTTCAAATTCTATTAAAAAGTCTTATTTTCACACCAATCATGTACACTGAATAATGTCATATCCTGATCATGTTTTACAGATCATGGAGACGGAGGCAAACAGCGACAAGCTCCTATAAATGATTTGTTTGTTTGTTTAACGCCCAGCCGACCACGAAGGGCCATATCAGGGCGGTGCTGCTTTGACATAATTATAACGTGCGCCACACACAAGACAGAAGTCGCAGCACAGGCTTCATGTCTCACCCAGTCACATTATTCTGACACCGGACCAACCAGTCCTAGCACTAACCCCATGCCAGACGCCAGGCGGAGCAGCCACTAGATTGCCAATTTTAAAGTCTTAGGTATGACCCGACCGGGGTTCGAACCCACGACCTCCCGATCACGGGGCAGACGCCTTACCACTAGGCCAACCGTGCTGGTGCTCCTAATGATGAAGGTAGCACATCAGTAACAACCGCTAACAGCTGCTCGGGACTGTCAACTATCAGTGGAGGTATGATAATGCTGTTGTGCAATATCGCGAACTGTGTTCAGTGAGCAATATGAATTGTCACATATATTTCCTTGACAAGATGACAAACCATGAAGTACAGTGATAATGAAGATATTACTTAGAAATTATAGTTCTAGCACAGCAATGGTATTTGAAGGCAGAGAGGTAATGTAAATCAGGACATTGAACAGTTTTATTTATTCTTATTCTTGCCGGTTCCATGTATGGTACATGGAAATATGTCATATGTTAATCTTTGTTATAACAGGTCAGAGAAGCATTCCATCAGAGACCTCAACAACAATGAACAGTGGCAGGATTCTGGTACCAATACTTCAAGGTACGATTTATTTAAAACATGGTTACGTTCAGTAGTGTTCTGAACATATAACAAGTCAACAAATTAGGGACAACCATCAGAACATTAGCTTCATAACAAACAATCCAGACGTACATTTACACTGGTACAATTCAATCGCCATAAACAAAAGTCAATTAAAATTATTAGATTTTTCTCAGACATCAAACTTTGGGTATTTACTTGAGTGTTCTTTGCTGTTTTTCTTAAGATTTGGGAAGTGGATCGGTCACTAAAAACTGGGTTTTTGTTGTTGTATGTCGTTTCGCCATGGCTGTGTTGATGTTCAAGCTAATGAGCACATCAGATTTGAAGAAATGCATGGTTTAGATATTTTTAACGAGCACATGGGAAAAGCTGCTGTTTTTGTATCAATTGATTACATTTCCATCCATTATGTTCAAAAGTTTGCCTCAAAAATGGATCAAACAGTCCATGTGCTTGCCCTTGAGTTGCTGTAAGATTTTGGTTCATGTTTGCGAGTTGTATTTGTATTTCTCCGTCCTGTAATGTTGGTCAGCTTTCCTTTCACTGCGTGTCGTTTCTTTTTTAGTTAGCCTAGTGTGTCATATGTTTATTTTAGTTAGGGTTTTCTAACATATTTTGTCTTGGTTTTTAGGATAGCTTTGGTGAGTTTTTCTTGATTTGCCGCCATCTTGTTTCGGCCGCCATTTTGGCATCCATCTTTGATGTTTATGTTTTTAGGACACCTTTTATGTTTAGTTTGATGTTTAGAATTCTAAGTTTAGTTTTTTCTTTTTATCAGTTTCCACCGCTCCGCGCTTCACGCTCCACACTCTACTGTTCTGCGCTCTCACTCAAGCTAGTCATATCTACTCCACATTTTAGCATCAATTCATATTCTAAACTTAGATCAGTTTTTCAGCCACGCTCCAATATAAGTTATTTAGCTCTCCATAGGTTTATGTTTAGCTTCTTATATATTAATATTACGAACTGATTCCTATGACATTGACAAGTATACCAATCCACAATAAACTTTGATTAATTTTTCTATTCAAGTGTTTGTTTTGTTTTGAGCGCGTCGGTTCTTTGTAGCATTCAAAAGACATCTTCCATAATTTACATAAGTCATCTTCAAGATCTTTCAGCAACTCAAGGGCAAGCACAGTGGAAACTTTGATATTTTTTGGAACATTTTGGATTGTTTTCGACAAAGAACTTTATGAATTTTTGTAGGCCTGTGATTAGGGCCACTGACTTTTGAACTTCTTTTTACGAATCTTGTGAAGAGATCATGAACCTTTGGTCTTAAAGGAACTGTGTTCGCATCTAGCGAACAATATTTTAATTTATTTTGTCGGGCCCAGAGCAGAGCAACTTAGGCATTATTTTAGGTTTGTTGACCATAGCATTGCACACTTCGTACTAAGTTTTTCCTTCCCCTCTAGTGAGTGACCCGAGGTGTGCCGTTTTGAATTTTGTTTCTCTATATTTCGCAAGTCTTTGTTAACCTTTACGTTTTCACTTGACTTTGAGTATGGATGAGAAATTACCTTCTCATGAGAGCGCCGAGCAATCCCCTAACACTTTGAAGTTAGAAAAGGATGAACATTTTGCTTCGGACACTGATAGTCGTAAGAATGAAGGCGACCATGATGGCGCTCAGGGCGAGCCTCTAGCCGAGCCTCTAGCTGAACCCCCTCAAACCCAAGACACTTTGAATTCAGATAACTTTCCCCCTCAAGCTGAACATTCTCCCACACAGGAAGGTTTAGGAACTGAGCCCTCCCAACAGGCCGCAAGTGCAGATCATCTCGTTCAACGAAGTAGAGAAGAAAGAGGCCCCGCATTGTTAGGGCTAGACTTAGTGCTGAGGTTAGGGAACTGTCAGACATGTACTGGGCCATAAGCCGAGCTCATTAGGATATGATCAGCGAGTTGTGCACAGCCTTTAGGGAAACACCAGACAAAAGGAGAGTCCTTAAAGCTCATAAGATACTCCACTGTGAGCACCTAGACGAGCTAAATGTAGCGAACTCAAGGCTTCGTCAAGTGGCCGAAAGTGATGTAGCTATAGAAGAGGATTTGAGCGATATGCACATGCAAACGGAGACGCTCAAAGAACAATATCGCAGACTCTTTCCCAAGTTAGACCCCTACGCCTCCAGCTCGGACTTGACTTCCACAGTCGCTTCCGGAGGTGGTAGAGAGGTTTCTCTAGATGCTTCTTTGGCGGTTAGCGCAGCGAGATTTAGGTCCCAGCAAATGGTCGCAGATGAAAGGGCTAGACAAGAAGAGACTCTTTTGCTTTTAGAGGAGAAGGCTTCTAGGTCTAAAGCTTTGGCGGCAGAGAAGAAGGCAGAGTTGGAAAGAGAGTTGGAGAGGTCTAAAGCTTTGGCGGCAGAGAAGAAGGCAGAGTTGGAAAGAGAGTTGGAGAGGTCTATAACTTTGGCTGCTGAGAAGAAGGCAGAGATGGAAAGAGAGTTAGAGAGATGGTTGGTTTTTGGGGTTTAATGTCTCTTCAGCAGATGCTAGCTGCTATTCGAGACCGATGCAGTTATTTTCTTTTCCCTTCATATGGCAAGTTCTACGTTTCAGACTATTTACATTCAAATCTATCACTGTAAAAGAAGGTTCTAAAAATTAATAATTTTCACTTCTGGTACTTTAAATCTTGTAAAAAATCTTGATCTCTTTTAAAAAGTTAAAAATCTTGTCCGGGGGAACATTCCGGAATAAAACCTTCAGTGTTTCCGCATTGTAGTGTTTGTCTCGAAATTCTTGAACGTCTACACATTTTGTGAGAACATGTTCTAATGTCCGAGTTAGAGAGAGAAGCTCAAGATGAAAAGTCAGCTTTGAAGAAAAAAGGAAAAGAAGTGCAGACTGCACTAGAGAGGGTGGAGAGAGAAGGCAAGATGCAAGAAGAGCATGAAGTTTGTAAGATCATTAAAACTGACATAGAAGACCAGCAAAGGGCTAGAGAAAGATTCATGTCCCAACTACCTTATGACAAGCCCATTGATAGGTACCCAGGTACTCACGACACCCTGCATGTAGGTACACTCACAGAGAGCATAGGAGATGTGGCGGTAGGGTATGATAGGCACACACAGCTAAAACATACACATGAGCATGCGACAGCCGACACCTACGCCCGCCCGCGTCACCAGCCGGCAGCCAACACCCTGGTCTCTGCGCAACACCAGCCTGCGGCAGCCAAGCCTACACGTACACTCCCGCCACTTCAGAAGCCCACGGAGGTTTTTGCCCCTTCACATCTCCAGCCGGCCGCCGAGGATATTCGCGACACTCTTCGAGGCATCTCCAGGACCCTTGCCCAACCTTTCGCCGCTTTTCCTCCACTTCCAGCAGCTGTCACAGCGACGGCTCCTACCACTACGACGATGACTACAGCCACCACGACGACGACAAGAGTCGGAGGCGAATTCGCGACCTCCTTTCGGCCTCAGTTTGTCAAAACTGAGATTCCAAGCCATGAAGATTGTCCTCACCAGATCTACGCGCCTTCCCGCTTCCCTCGCAAACCCCTCAATCCTGATGCGAGACCTTTTCCCGGGCCTTTCCCTGGTCCTTTTCCTGCCATGACCTCCCGAGAGTCTCCGACCTATGTGCCAAACTTTGCATATGGGCCTTCTGTCACGCATCCTCCCATGCAAACACAGCAATATTTTTTGACAAGTAGCGCTGTTTTGATTTTGGGAGAAAATGTCTTAATGCAAATATTTTTTGTGACTTTGTGGTTTCTCTGCATTTTGTATACAGTATATGTTTTTGGGTTCCGCATTTCGGAACGAAAGCTCTTGTTGACAGAAGCAAGCGCTTACTGAATCGGTTTTGTTTACAGTCCTTCCCGCGTGCGGGTGGCTGTGTTTATTATTAAGAAGACTGAAGATGTTTCTTTTGTAAAGTTGCGACTACAGTCATCCATACTGAGTTTGCAGTTTATGTAAAGGTGTAAGAATAATGTTGACACGATATGTTGAGAGTGACGGACCGACGAAATATGATGTTACACTTGTTGAAAGAACACGTGGGATTTTTTAGATTGGGACTCAAAGAGAGTGCGTTTCGAACAGCTACGTTTTGGTTAATGCCAAAAGGATTCTGTAATGTTTTCGGATTTTTTGTTTTTTGAACCACGTAATGTATTCCATGAGTTTTGATGAATGTTTTAATTTTTTTAATTTTTTTTATGTTGACTTTTGTAATGACTAAGATGTCTTCGAGGGGAGAATGTGAATGCCCCTGCTAAAGAGCCTTCCGTGTATTTAGATTCTTTTTGTTTTGCTTGTGTTTTTGGTCATGCTTCTAGCTTGACTCGCATGCGACTTTCCGTGGTGGTGGCTTCCCCTCTCTTTTCTTTCACTTTTCTTTCCGTATCTCACTTTTGCCCCTATTTGTTCCCATTTTGCACCCACCTCTGTAGGTTCGCGTGCGGGTCTAGCTCGCTCTTTATCTTTTAGTTTTCTTTATTAAGTATGAGCGTCCTGGTACGACCTTTGTTTTTGTTTTACTGACGTTAAATATTGTAACGAACAAATTTATAAACGAGAGTGTGGCCGGCGTTTTTCTGATATTAATTTCATGTGCCTGTATGGCTCACGCTGGACACCATGCTAGCCTATGGAGATTTTCCCCGGAGAGCACGGGACGCATGCTTTGTAACATTAAAAACCGTAGTAACGCGCAGTAACTTTTAGTTCACCTTTGTGGTGGATAGCCTGTATTCGTCGTCACTTGCTGAGAAGCCGTTCACGGAACAAGATGTTTTAGTATAGATAGTTTTTGTTTACTCTGTTCCTGGGACCAGTTTTTATCAAGTTAATTTGTAAATGTTCTGTTTAGTTGCTCGCCTTGAGCCTGTTTAGATTATATAGATGCTGTCAAAGGCGAGTATCCATTTCTGACTCCATGTTGCTCTTGTTTACCGAATTCGTGTAATTTTCGTTTCGAATCTTTGTTTGTTATGACTTCTTTCCGTTTCTTTTTGTCTTACGTTTTTGTCTTTGCAAGGGAAGAGCTGAGACTGTTCTGGTTTATTATGATTTGACTTTAAGCCAGTTTTGTTTGCTAACCTTTTGTAAGATTTTGGTTCATGTTTGCGAGTTGTATTTGTTTTTCTCCGTCCTGTAATGTTGGTCAGCTTTCCTTTCACTGCGTGTCGTTTCTTGTCTAGTTAGCCTAGTTTGTCATACGTTTATTCTTTGTTATGGTTTTCTAACATATTTGTTTTGGTTTTCATGATAGCTTTGGTGAGTTTTTCTTGATTTGCCGCCATCTTGTTTCGGCCGCCATTTTGGCATCCATCTTTGATGTTTATGCTTTTTAGGACACCTTTTATGTTTAGTTTGATGTTTAGAATTCTAAGTTTAGTTTTTTCTTTTTATCAGTTTCCACCGCTCCGCGCTTCTCACTCCACGCTCCACGCTCTACTGTTCTGCGCTCCCACTCAAGCTAGTCATATCTTTGTTTGTTTGTTTATTTGTTGCTTAACGTCCAGCCGACTACGCAGAGCCATATCAGGACGAGGAAGGGGGGGATGAAGGGGGCCACTTGTCAAGCGATTCCTGTTTACAAATGCACTAACCCATTACTTGTGTCCCAGCAGGCTTTAGTAAAACTAAATTAATACCTACTGGAAGATTACCAGTTTCCAGTATGTTAAAATAGGCTTAACCTATCTACTGCTGGACTTACATCAGAACACTAACAGATTAAACTATACATGAATCGCGAGACAAGCGGCAAGAGAAGAGATTTTTGGAAAAAATACAGGTGAATGAGCAAGAAGGCAGAAAAAAGAAAAGAATTCATGAAGAAAAAGAGAGCATGACAGGAAAGAGGAACCAAAAATCTACCTAACAGCAAACTAGAAAGCTCCTGCGGTTCCAAAAACAGGAGGGGCCTTTAATTTCATAACCGCAGTGCCCCACTGCGGGATAGTCATATCTACTCCACATTTTAGCATCTATTCATATTCTAAACTTAGATCAGTTTTTCCGCCACGCTCCAATATAAGTTATTTAGCTCTCCATAGGTTTATGTTTAGCTTCTTATATATTAATATTACGAACTGATTCCTATGACAAGTATACCAATCCATAATAAACTTTGATTAATTTTTCTATTCAAGTGTTCGTTTTGTTCTGAGCGCGTCGGTTCTTTGTAGCATTCAAAAGACATCTTCCATAATTTACATAAGTCATCTTCAAGATCTTACAGCAACTCAAGGGCAAGCACAGTCCATAATAATTATGGGTGTACGGATGGACCAAAAGTAGGAAATATTTCATTTCATTTCTTTCACAGATAAATATAAAATTTGTCTTCATGTTTTCTATTCTTTTATTACTTCCATAGAATCCCCAACAGTACCAGTTATGTATGATGTCTTTGTCGACCACATGGATGGAAGCAATACAAGGATCAACAACCTGAGTGTGACAACAGGTATGTGCAGCTGCTGCATCTATATATTCCACCCCACCAATCCTACAAAGATATACAAAAATTAAAACAAGTCGCGTCAAGCGAAATCAAAACATTTAGTCAGTTTTTTAGCCTTTCTTTCTTTCTTTATTTGGTGTTTAACGTCGTTTTCAACCACGAAGGTTATATCGCGACGAGTTTTTTAGCCTGAAACTAAGAGATCAACACACACAAAAAATCTCAGATCAGCCATCATCGAGGCTAGCACATCCTGGCTTGCCAAAACCCTTTAACCCAGACGGATCGGGCTGGTCTCAGCCAAGCAGGTAAACTGCATGAAGAGCTTGTTTTTATGACCAATTAAATGTAATTCAAAGCACATTTTCACACTAATCATAACATAAAAACGATTCGCGTGAAGCAATATTAAAACATTTAGTCTGTCTGTACCTGTCAAAGTAAAAAAATCAACTCCAAAAACCAGTCATCGTTCAGACTACATTGTCTGCTAACGATGAGCGAGACGGATCACGCTCGTCTCTGCGAAGCATGCAAACTTAATACTTAACCTTTTTTGTTTTAAAATTAAGAGTGAGTTTTTAAAGTAAAATTAACATATCTATATTTGTTTTTAATTCAGGATATGATAAGGAATACAATGCAATGATTTTTTTAATCTGTAATTTAAAATTCGTTTTTAATGAAACATTTGATGAGAAAACTAATGAACTAATTTGTAGCTTTCGAGCTGAAATGCAAACCTCAAAGTACGTAGTGAATCAAAGATTGCTTGACTCAAATTTCAATCAATTTGGTTAAAAAATGAGGGCGTGACAGTTCACCCTCAACTGTCAGTAAAAGCTGGATATGACGTCATCAAAGACAATTATCTAAAAAATGAAAAACAGGTCAGGGGATATCATACCCAGGAACTCTCTTGTTAAGTGTCATGAAGATTGGTACACTAGTTTTCTCTGAATTCGATTCCCTGTCTAGTTATAACATTTAGTCAGAACTTGACTACATGTAAAAAAAAAAAATTTAAAAAGGAGAAAAACCCCAGCTTGTCAGGGATTTGGAAGAAATCGCATACACAATTTTATAAACATCTTTCGTGTAGACTTGTAGGAATCGCTGTGCACATATACACACTCACATGTATTCACCATCACCCTTGATACAGACTCTTGGGTCATTGCTCAAATATTCATCTTAGATTACATTTTTTTGATTTACACTATTAATTGTGACAGTGCTTGACAGTGCTTGCAATGAGTCAAGTCAGAATTAAAATAGTGTGTACATCGAATCATTGAATAAGTATGGGGCTACTCATTTATTTTTGGACCTTCTGCACGTTCTTCGGACAAATTGGGGCAGTTCGTAAGAAATATGATAGGACTTGACAGCAATACCATTAAGAAGGAGAGTTAGTGTGGAAAGCGTTTTGCTTCGGAAGTGCTGTCAAAATTGTTCTCACTATCCATTTCTCTGTAACAGATGTACCGCCCGACACAAGCACCAATGCAGAGGAGGACATCTTCACTTCAGCGCCTTCAAGAAGTGGAACAATTACTCATTGACCACTGATGCAGAGGTTCATGCGGCAAAACAGCAAAAAAGTGACTTCAGCGTCTGAAGATCTGCTCTTCCAGCAGTTCTTGAAATCTGAAATTGAAAAAAACAAGAAGGAATCAATCCAGGCGGATCTCAAAATACAAAAACTTCAAGGAACTCAATTAAAAAAATCAGTAATGACAAGAAATGTGGGGCAGCATTTTCTAAATTCCCTTCAAGTTCTCAGGCTCATTTGGGCCCTGAATTACATTCTCAAAAGTATGTTCATTACTTTGGCTCTCAGTCAATGAAGTTATATTTTCTGTCGCACATACTGCCAAAATGATGACGATAACGATGCTTCTTGCAAGACCAGTATTTTTTGTTTTGTGTCAATCCTTGGTGAGCTTAATCATCACCTTCTGTCATATTTTTATCGGTCCATATAGAGGAAAGAGAAGACGGTATGCTACCCTTGGGCCGACAAGTCACCAATCATCTTACTTTTTTTTAAATAATTATTTTTTACTGTTCACTTTTCTCATTTTCTCAAATAAACATTTGCAACGTTAATGATGTGTGTCTGTGCTTTGGATAGACGCTTCCTTTTATTAGGCAAAAAAAAAATTAGGTGTGGTTAAGGTAACATAGCCAAAAAAAATAGGGTAGGAAGGTAGGCAATCACTTTTTTTTTAAACTTTTTTTCTAATGTGTACAAATTAAACCTACTTGACAGGGAAATAAGTGTGCGACTCGAGCGCTTTCGCTTTCATTGCGTTTTCTGCACTCGTTTTTATTTTTTTATTTTTTTAACAAATGTAATAAAAAGTTATAGGGTCGGCCCCTAAAAATAGGGTAGGTCGGGTTACCGTAACCACACCTATTTTTTTTTAGGCCTTAGCATCATTCAAGTAAGTATAGCTTGTATGTCATTGAACAAAGGAGACACATGCTGTACAAAACTAATAAGCAAAGAATACCCTTTGGACACAATACTTTGAGCATCAAAGGGAAAAGTTGGCAACTATTTTTTGTAGACTGTTTACTGATGCAATGGTAGAGATACACTATTCCTTCAGAGTCTGCATTGTTACTGTAATTTACATTGAAACAATTCAGCAAAAAACATATCACATATTTTGACAGTTAATGGACTCCATAAAGGACCGCTGTAGTATATATGCATATATATATGTTACAGGCAAGTTGGGAAACCAGGCATTTCCGGAAATGACTAACGAGAGTAGTCATTTACGGAAATGACTGATTCACTCGGTCATTTCCGAAAATGCCTAAAGTTGAGCTTGATATTTTAGTCATTTACAGAAATGACTGAAATTACTTAGTCAACATTACCGAATATGCCTAGGCACGTGAATCATAGTCATAAAGGTTGTGAAATGAGAAATGTTAGGACATTTGTGTTCACCGCCAAGCCAGCGATCGTGACCAAAACTGTCAACCACGTGAATATTGTTCTCCAAACTAAACTGAATAAGATTTGTGTTTAAATAATCGTGTGTGTGTGGTTTTTTTTTTACTTTTTATGGGCGGTTATGTATTTAATTTACTTGGGCTCGTGAATACTACCGAATATGCCTAGGCACGTGAATCATAGTCATAAAGGTTGTGAAATGAGAAATGTTAGGACATTTGTGTTCACGCCAAGCCAGCGATCGTGACCAAAACTGTCAACCACGTGAATATTGTTCTCCAAACTAAACTGAATAAGATTTGTGTTTAAATAATCGTGTGTGTGTGTTTTTTTTTTAACTTTTTATGGGCGGTTATGTATTTAATTTACTTGGGCTCGTGAATACTGTTCTCCAAACTTGGCGAGTTAGTTTCTGAACTTAGTTGCTGCACACAGTTTGAACAGACATCCACTATGGACGTAGAGGATCGTTTTCGAAAATGTCTTTTTGAAAGATATGCCAAAAATAAGAACTATTTGTTACCAAAGGATTGCTACTTTACCATGATCAACGACCTCAAGACAGCACAGGTGTCATCGACAACCAAAACATCACGCCAGTACAAACTGATGAAGAGGTTAGTATCTCTCTCTCTCTCTCTCTCTCTCTCTCTCTCTCTCTCTCTCTCTCTCTCTCTCTCTCTCTCTCTCTCTCTCTCTCTCTCTCTCTTTTTTTAACTTGTGTCTTCATACTCCTACTCTCTCTCTCTCTCTCTCTCTCTCTCTCTCTCTCTCTCTCTCTCTCTCTCTCTCTCTTATGCGGCAAGATATTGGCATGAGACATAAACATTTGGTCACAGACATTTTCCTCTTTCTTCCTCTCTCTCTCTCCCTCACTCCTTCTCTCTCTCTCTCTCTCTCTCTCTCTCTCTCTCTCTCTCTCTCTCTCTCTTATGCGGCAAGATATCGGCATGAGACATAAACATTTGGTCACAGACATTTTCCTCTTTCTTCCTCTCTCTCTCTCCCTCTCTCTCTTTCTCTCTCTCTCTCTCTCTCTCTCTCTCTCTCTCTCTCTGTCTCTCTCTCCCTCTCTGTCTCTCCTGTCTCTCTCTCTCTTTCTCTCTCTTTCTCTCCCTCTCTCTTTCTCTCTGCCCTTTCTCTCTCTCTCTCTCTCTCTCCCTCTCCCTCTCCCTCTCCCTCTTTCTTCCTCTCTCTCTCTCTCGTTGACTCTCTCTCTCTCTCTCTCTCTCTCTCTCTCTCTCTCTCTCTCTCTCTCTCTCTCTCTCCCTCTCTCTCTCTCCCTCTTTCTTCCTCTCTCTCTCTCTCTCTCTCTCTCTCTGTCTATCTCCCTCTCTCTCTCACTCTCTCTCTGTTTTGTTTATTGATAGTGCGTTTTTATTCTAAAGGTATGAGGTGCTGCAGTGCGGTCCAAATGACAAGCTGATCCGAAAAAGATCCTCACCTGATGAAGCCCCGATCTTCTTTGTCACCCTTGAAGATACCTACGACACCATCAAGACTGCACACATCGCCACCGGTCACGGAGGGCGCGATAGGATGCTGAAGGAACTGGAAAAGAAATTTGCCAATATCCAAAGAGACAGTGTAGAACTGTTTAAGTCTTATTGCCTCGTGTGCCAGGAGAAACAAAAGCGACAGAAAACCAAAGGTGTCGTCGTGCGACCTATTCTCACAGAGGAATTCAATTCCAGAAGCCAAGTGGACCTTGTGGACTACCAGTCGATGGAGGATGGCGGCTACAAATGGATTATGGTCTATCAAGATCACCTCACCAAATTTGTAGTCTTGCGACCGCTGACATCAAAAAGGGCGTGCCAAGTAGCCCTTCAGCTCGTGGACATTTTTACTCTTTTCGGGGCTCCAGTGATCCTTCAATCGGACAATGGAAGCGAGTTCACTGCAGTTGTCATCAGAGAACTACGAGATCTGTGGCCAGAATTAAAACTCGTTCATGGAAAACCTCGTCATCCTCAGTCACAAGGCTCTGTAGAGAGGGCCAACGGTGACATCAAGGACATGCTGACTGCTTGGATGTCGGATCACCAAACAACGCGTTGGTCATTGGGTCTAAAGTTCGTGCAGTTCATGAAAAACCGAGCCTACCATTCAGGATTGAAAAGATCCCCGTACAGAGCCATGTTTGGCGTCGAGCCCAGAGTTGGGCTGTCTTCCACGTGGCTGCCAGAGGCCCTGATTGATGAAATGCAAACAGAAGAGGACCTTCGAGAAAGAGTAGGCTGGTCAAGTAATGCTGATAACGCAAGCAATCCGGAGTCAGCAGGTTCAGATTTGGACATCAATATAACAAGTGTCTCTGTGCAGGTCCATGAAGAATCAACCAGTGCTGGTGCCACTCTACAGGAACTTTCAAATGGTGATGCAGCAGTCATCGACAGAGCATTCGAAATAGTCCAAGATGAACTGACAATGACAGTACCATGTGTTTTAACGATGGCATGCACTTGTATCAAAGACAATCTAAGCGTAACCTATCCAACATGATTCAGATAAACCAACCTGACATCACACACGTTCCAAAGACAATGAAAATAGAAACTATCGCATCCACAGGCACACGAGCCGTGGCACATAGCCAAAAATGTATTAACAGATCAAATCTAGTTAGTATCAAACGCACACTCCCCACAAAGCAGGGGGATGATTCCAAACACTTCAAGGTGTGCTACCTGAACGCCCAGTCGTGCCGCAACAAAACGACCGAGCTAGCGGACCTGATACACGATAGCCAAGCGGACTTAGTCTTCATAACAGAGACTTGGTTTAGAGAGGTCGGCGACGAGCCCCTGATGCAAGCGATGACTCCCCCGGGCTTCAACCTCCACTCCTGCCCACGTCTGACTGGCGCGGGTGGTGGTCTGGCCGTGCTCTATCGCACTTCATTGCGCGACTGCGTAGACATTTCGCTTGAACGGTTTGATTTTCTTTCGTTTGAACTGTGCAAGACTAAAATCCGTCATTGCAATCAAGACCTCACATTTCTTTGTGTATACCGCCCTCCCCCCAATAAAAAGAACAAACTATCTACTCCGCAGTTTTTGGCTGAGTTCACAGAGCTTTTAGACGAATACGCCAATTTGCACTGTAATCTTGTAGTTGTCGGAGACATCAACCTTCATTATGATTCACAGTCGGACTTGAACGCTAACACGCTGAAAACACTGCTCCCCACTCTCAACTTGTCCCAGCTGGTAGACAGGCCGACGCATCGTCGTGGACACACCCTTGACTGGGTGGTGGTCGGCGGGGACGTCGGCGTCTCAGACCTGATTGTGCAGGACATGCTGATCTCCGACCACTTCGTCATTTCTTTCAGCTTCGACCTTCAGAAGCCAGGCCCTGCCAGACGAGTCGTCACCTCGCGCAACATGAAGCGGATCGACATGGCAGCACTGAAGGATGACGTCAGAGCACTCCAGTTAGACAGACATGACCTCGTGTCCAGCTACAACAGCGACCTGCGCCGGATTCTGGACAAGCACGCCCCTCTCACCACACGCACAGTCACCGACAGACCCTCGGCACCTTGGCTTACGCCGGAGGTCTCCACAGCCAAGCAATATCGGCGTCGTGCTGAGAGAGAGTGGAGGAAATCGGCTCTCACGGTCCACAGGCAAATCTTTACTTTTCACCGAGAGGCCGTCAAAGAGATGGTGGATAAGAACAGACACCAGTTTATTTCTCAGAAAATCGAGAACAGCACCTCCAGCAAAGAACTCTTTCTGATCACAGGGCAGCTCCTCGGTAAAGTTCAAAATAAAAAGCTACCAAACTCCGTCCCTCTTGATGACCTTCCAGATAAGTTTGGGGACTTTTTTGCCGAAAAAATCGAGAAGATCCGAGTCGAGCTTGATGCTGCTCCTGGGCATCCAGAGCATGCGCCATTTCACGGCGCCCACCTCACCGATTTTTCTCCTGTCACTAAAGAACAAGTGAAGAAGATCATTGAAAAAGCTCCACCCAAATCCTGTATTCTCGACCCAATTCCTTCAGAGCTATTAAATGAGTGTCTAGAGGAATTACTCCCTGTCATTACTGACATCATAAATCAATCCCTCACATCCGGTCAAGTACCCCCTTCTTTTAAGCATGCAGTAGTCACTCCCCTCCTGAAAAAAGCTAACCTTGACATCAACACTTTCAAGAACTACCGCCCTGTCTCCAATTTGCCTTTTGTTTCGAAAGTCCTTGAAAAAGTTGTTTTGGCCCAATTGTCAGAGCATCTCGCTAAGACAGGTATGGTTGAACCATTACAGTCCGCCTACCGCGCAGATCACAGCACTGAAACAGCCCTACTTAAGGTAGCGAATGATCTTCTCACTGCTTGTGACAGCGGCTCTGTTTCGCTTCTGGCCCTGTTGGACCTATCCGCAGCGTTCGACACCCTTGACCACGATATACTGCTGGCAAGGTTGAACACCACATTCGGCATAACAGGCACGGCTCTGGGGTGGTTCTGCTCCTACCTGACTGGACGCACTCAGGCTGTTGTGATCCAGAATAAGCACTCCGAGGACACCATATTAAAGTATGGTGTCCCACAAGGATCTGTGTTAGGCCCAGTGTTATTCACTATGTACATGCAGCCGTTAAGCAAAGTCATAAAGCACCACAATGTCCTGTACCACATGTTCGCAGACGACACTCAACTACAAAAATCCGCACACACCAAACAGTTTACAGAGTTAGTGCAGTCAATAGAATCATGCAGCGATTCCATCAAACAGTGGATGACAGTCAACAAGCTCAAGATGAATGATGATAAGACAGAGATCATGCCAGTTGGCAAACAATCAAAGTTAAAGCTTCTTTCAGAAACATCCAGTCTTACCCTTTCTGATACCACAGTCACATTCAGCACCAAAGTAAAAAACCTGGGTGTCCACCTTGACAGTAACCTGTCAATGGACGCCCACATCAACTCACTCTGCAGAACCGCCTTTCTTGAAATGCGGAGGATTAGCCAAATCAGACACCTTCTTTCCCTCGACGCAACCAAGACACTGGTTTCGGCTTTTATTTTGTCGAGACTGGATTACTGCAACTCGCTCCTAGCCGGCCTCCCAGACACCAAGCTAGACCGCCTACAGCGCATCATGAACAATGCAGCACGTCTTGTGCTGCGCAAGCGCAAGCGCGACCATGTCACCCCTCTCCTCATGACCCTTCACTGGCTACCAATCAAAGCACGCATTACATATAAAATAGCTACCCTGTGTTACCGTAGCCTTCAAGACTCTGCCCCTTCTTACCTGTCTTCGCTCTTAAAGCCACACGTCCCCACACGCAACCTCAGATCCGCTGACGCAGGGCACCTTGTTGTCCCACGCGTCAAACTGAACGCTTTCGGCAAGCGCGCCTTTACCTACACAGCTCCCTCTATTTGGAACTCTCTGCCCATGTCTGTCCGCCTTTCTACATCTCTCCCTTCCTTCAAGTCCTCTCTAAAAACACACCTCTTCCGGGAATACTTCAACCCCTAGCCTGTGCGAGTGATTCGATGTTGTCCGTGTGTGTGTTTGTGTGTGTGTGCGAGTGAGCGACACGAGTATATGCGAGTAATTGGTTGTGTGCACTGTTCAGTATTTGCCACATTGAGGAGAGGGGTCGCTTGCCATCGTAGCGCGCTGTGGGCCGGCTGGGGGCGGGTTGCTTGCGAGGGCTGTATTTTGTACATTGATTATTTGATACATGTATAATTATTAAATGCGTCTCCAGGAATATGTTTAGTTTAAATCTTGTGTCGATACTATTTAATTCTGCCTCGCTATTAGCCATTGAGTAAAACTGTTTTATCACCATTGCTTTATTGTTGTTAATTCGTCTCCAGAAATATGTTTTGTTTTAATCTTGTGTCGATACTATTTAACTCTGCCTCGTTATTAGCCATTGAGTATAACTGTTTTATCACCATTGTTTTATTGTTGTTCTTTGGCCATTTACGTTGAATGACTTGTTATACATTGACATTGATAGTTTTATTCTTCTTCTTCTTCGTCGTTCGCTAGATAGTTTTATTATAAGAACCTTTTTTTTAATTCCTATTAACTCGATGTTCTTTAACTATGTTTGTAAATTGTTAGAGGATCTTTTAGTAGAAGTGTTTAACTGTCGAAGCTGCTTTTACCTAAGAGACCGACTGTATATTGTGCTGTTGTATTTGTCAGACTTGATTGTACCAAGTCCTTCACATGTTGTAATGCGCTTAGAGCCAAATATTTTTGTTTTTTGTAAGGGATAGGCGCAATATAAATACACTTTATTATTATAATGACTAATGTCACTGCCATTCTACAGGAAGAACTATCAAATGGTGGTGAAGGAGTCGTCGAAACAGTCCAATGTGAACCGTCAATGACTGATGCCACTGCCACTGCCATTCTACATGAACTATCAAATGGTGGGGAAGGAGTCGTCGAAACAGTCCAAGGTGAACCGTCAATGACTGATGCCACTGCCACTGCCATTCTACAGGAACTATCAAATGGTGGCGAAGGAGTCCTGCATACTGAAAATAATGAACTTCGCTTGCTCAACAAACGGCAACTAAGTATCAATCGTCAACGGGAGGCCAGCCGAGAATGCCAGAAGGGGCAGGCAGAGCGAATGATAAAGCGTAGCAGAATAGAGCTATGCCCGGGACAACCTGGAGACAACGTGGCAGTGCCCGTTCCCCTGGTCGACAGGGGTCGAGGAGATCCCAGAAACATTCTGGGAATTATTCTGCACAAGACTGAAAACGACCTGTATAAAATTGCAACAAGAAGCGGGGTACTGAAAGGATCTTTCACTAGAAATGAATTTGAACTCTGCGCACAGAAACTCTTGACAGAGCAAGATGTAAAATGTGACAAACAGGTCAGTGTCCGCGAGGCAGTTGTTCAAAATTCCTTGAGTGGAGGACAGGGCTTTACCAAATGCAACTGCTCTGGGGGGAAAAAGTGTCAAACAAATAGGTGTAAATGCTTCAAACGTAAAGTACTCTGCAACAGTCGTTGCCACCAAAGCCTGACATGCAAAAACAAATGAACAGAAGAATGCCTGGTACTCAAACTATGTGTGTATGTGTGTGTGTGTGTGTGTGTGTGTGTGTGTGTGTGTGTGTGTGTGTGTTGGTGTATGTGTGTGTGTGTGTGTGTGTGTGTGTGTGTGTTGGTGTGTGTGTGTTTTATTCATTGCTCTACATTTTATCTACATTTTAAATTCTTGCACATATTTATAACCATTTCCATTCCTAAAGTGCACAGTGCAAATGCTCTGAACGTAAAGCATTATGCCACTAAAGCCTGGCATGCAAAAACAAATGAACAGAAGAGTAATTAACACTCAAATCTACATGAAAATGTGTGTATTTTAGTATTTCATTTTGTTATTATTCTTTTATCTACCTTTTAATCTGACAGATAATAACATTAAAATCTGGTACATATTTATAACCCTTTTCATTCTTATTGTACACGTGCGTGCGTGCGTTTCGATTGATCAAGAGTTTGTGTGTCAGGCATTTCTGGAAATGCCTAACAGCTAATTTCAGTCATTACTGGAAATGACTAAAATATCCAGCTAAACTTTAGGCATTTCCTGAAATGACCGAGTGAATCAGTCATTTCCGTAAATGACTACTTTTCGGTAGTCATTTCCGGAAATGCCTGGTTTCCCAACTTGCCTGTAACATATATATAAACGCATGCACAAATTCCCAATATGTAGGCCTACCTGACTTATCAGCAGTAGTTTGTCACCACTCGAGTCCTAGCAGCTGTTCGGGCCCTCTCAGTCATATTGGCGTTGCGGATGGCATCTCGCTGATCTGGCAAGTCTGGGTCCTCATCCTCTGAGTCAGAGTCCTCATCGGAGTCGGGGTCAGCTAACCTCAGCATCCGGGCTCGGTTGTGTAGCATCAGGCATACACAGATGGTTAGTTAGTTAGTTAGCTGTTGCTTTTCGGGTCCAGCGGACCATAATAGGCCAAATCAGGACCCCACAAGTTAATCATTGCACATTTTTAGATTAAAACACTTCTAATACATAAAATCCGTAACGTCACCCGAAGGCAACAAAAAAGTCAAAGCAAAACCCTATATGTCAAATAAACTAGATTGTTTTAAAATTCAAATCTTAAAATAAAGACCAGACTCCTTTAAAAACCCAAAAGGAGCTGAAGAGCTGACCTCTGTAAAAAATACTTTTCAAGCTCGAGATGCCAAAATACTTTTCTCGTTGATCATACAGATCAGCACACTCGGTGAGAAAATGACTCACAGTAAAACCAGTATCACATGCGTAGCACCATGGTGCCTCTTCTCTTTTAAGCAGATGAACATGAGTGAGATAAGTGTGACCAGTATGTAACCTGGCCAAAACACTTTCTTCTTTTCTATTTAAAGCCACTAAAGGAAGTGGCTTTAACAGGTCAGGAAGAGTTTTATACAATTTGTTTTCCGTGCAGGCAGACCAACGGTCTTGCCAGAGTTTTAAGCTGTAACTGTCAAGGAATAAGATGAAAGTGTTTTTAAATTGATTTCGACAATTTAATTTTGATAATAATTTTTATATATTTAATTTTCAGAGCTTGTTTTTAATCCAAATATAACATATTTATGTTTTTGGAATCAGAAAATGATGGAAAATAAGATGAACGTAAATTTAGATCGCTTTATAATTTATTTATTTTTTTTACAATCTTCAGATTTTTAATGACCAAAGTCATTAATTAATTTTTAAGCCACCAAGCTGAAATGCAATAGCGAAGTCCGGGCTTCGTCGAAGATTACTTGATTAAAATTTCAACCAATTTGGTTGAAAAATGAGAGCGTGACAGTGCCGCCTCAACTTTCACGAAAAGCCGGATATGACGTCATAAAAGACATTTATCAACAAAAAGAAAAAAAACGTCTGGGGATTTCATACCCAGGAACTCTCATGTCAAATTTCATAAAGATCGGTCCAGTAGTTTAGTCTGAATCGCTCTACACACACACACACACACACACACACAGACACACACACGCACATACACCACGACCCTCGTTTCGATTCCCCCTCGATGTTAAAATATTTAGTCAAAACTTGACTAAATATAAAAAGGGACAGTGCTTGAACTGTTCAAATAACATTTTAATTTCTGTAGAAGGATCTCGTCATCCACGAGGTCGAAAGCTTTTAGGTCCAAGAAAACATCACCAGAAATGTCTAACCTATTAATGGATGAGTACCATGAAACAGTTAATCTGGCAAGGAGGATGAGCGCCGCCATCTTAGTTACCTGGCAGGTAGCGACTTTATCCTTATCGGAGTTTCATAAATAACACTTAGCGGACTTATCGAGCGGAAGTGGTTTTACAGGCCAGTATATGAGTTGCAGCTGTTTCAAGAATACGGGCCCTGACCTCAGACAGAACAATGTATTCTATAGTAAGTTGACCAGTTCAGTTTTAGGTGGATAGATCTTCTGTAGAAAGCTTGAGAATGAGTGACAGGTAGGTAGGTGGGTAGGTAAATACATTGCGAAATTATTGTTAATGAAAGAAATGATCAGAAAAAAATAAGTTAGCTAGTTAGCTATTGCTTTTCGGGTCCAGCGGACCATAATAGGCCAAATCAGGACCCCATCAGAAAAAATAAGCAGCTGCATCGGCATAATTTGTTGAAAGCAACTTGTTCTTATTGCATTTTGTTTCAGCAAATGTTTCAATACGCTATTTTATTTGCAAGTGTTTTGAGCGGAAGTCTCTCTTCAGGCAATGTGTTTTTGTGGTTGCAGAGAGGCAGTCAAAATTGTAGCCATGCCCTTTTTGCAAAAAGGTGTTTCTGGAATAATTAGACGACACTTGAAATCTGCCATCCACAAGCACGAGCCAGAAATGATGAAAATGTCAATGCAGAGCGAAGAAGAACAGGAAAAATGAACATCTTAAAACACCGAAGAATAAGGATGTACAACTACGGTGTTCTGGAGGGGAAGAGTCCTGGAAATGTCATCGTGCACGAAAACACCAAAGAAGCAATTTTCTAAGTGCCCTAAAAGTGTGCCATGAGTGTAATGGCACATTTTCGAAGAAAGTCTTTTACACACATCAAAACTGCACTGTCAAGAACAGTTTTTTCAAGGAAGGTCGATACTGAGGACACCACATCAGCGATTTTGAACGAGCTCCAAAACCCGCAGAGACGCGAAGGGAATTACAGCTGCCAAGCAGTTTCAGAAGTTACAAGATTGGTTGGTTATTATTGTTAATAGTCTCTTCAGCAGGTCATTCGAGACTGGTGCAACGGAAGTTACAAGATCGGTTGGTTATTATTGTTAATCATCTATGTGGAGGACGGGAGATAACCTCGTCAAAGGTGTATAGGCCAGAAGGTTCTGAGTTGCTTCCCTTCTTACTTTCCCTTGCGAGTGACGACATAGTTACCAGCATTCATAGCGAAGGCTCCCATTTTGTCTTTTGGAGAAGACCCTTGTCAGCTGCTGATGTAGAGTTTGTTTTGGCCTTGAAAGTCCTCGCGCCCCCTAATTGGCGTAGAGGCGCGTCCCCCGGGTGGTGGATGGGGGAGCCTTCTCTACTAACTTCTGAGAGAAGGTCGCATCACTCTCGATGCCGTGAACCTAATTAGGATCTTTTTCTTGTTTCTTTATTTCTGCCTCTCCAAAGTCCTTTTACTTTCCTTTTCTCACCCATAAAATTCACTTATTTCCCTTGTTAAGTGGTTCTTGTATAGAATATAGTCAATGTTTGTAAAGATTTTAGTCAAGCAGTATATAAGAAATGTTTAGTCCTTTGTGCTGGAAACTTGCATTCTCCCAGTAAGGTCATATATTGTACTACGTTGCAAGCCCCTGGAGCAATTTTTTGATTAGTGCTTTTGTGAACAAGAAACACTTAACAAGTGGCTCTATCCCATCTCCCCCCTTTCCCATCTCCCCCCTTTCCCTCGTCGCGATATAACCTTCGTGGTTGAAAACGACGTTAAACACCAAATAAAGAAAAGAAGCCTTGAAAGTCCAACTCCATGGTGAGTGTAATGGTTTTATTCAGCAGAGTTGTTAAGAAACTAAGGAACTTATTGCTTTGTTTGGTTTATCGTGTTCGGTTTTTTTTTTTAGCGAGAAATATGTTATAATCATGACCGGTCGACGTCAGGCTAATATGCGCCATGTTGCTCTGTGTGCAGGCATGTGGTGGGTCAGTTGTGAGATGTAGTCTTTTGTGAAGTCATTGGTATTGTCAGTCATGTGTGGGTTGTTTCTGTAATCTTGTGTTCAGTCTTCAGTCTTGTGAGTCTTTAGAGTCATTGTATCTGCTACAGTGTTAGTTTTCTGAGGAGTGTCAGCAGCAGGAGTTTAATAATAATAGAATGGTTGTCTCCCCTGAGATAGACCAGAAAACTACATAGTATCAGTAGTGTCCATATAGTCATTGTAAAATAAACTAAGACATTCGGTGGCCAGTCCGAGGAGTTTCTAGACCTATATGTGAGACTTAGACAGTTGTCATTTTTTTAGTGTCAATAAATGTTGTAAATGTTAACGTCTTGGTTGTAAGTATTTTTTGTGGTTTAGTTTCTTAATCTTAAAACACTTATTTCTTTCTATTCATTTATTCTTCACTTTTTGTCTTAAATACACACTCAACAAGTATATATACACACTAATTCATATACTCACAGATTGAGCAGTCACGCACATAAATACTCAACAATAATAAATATTCAATAACAGAATAACACTTATTTTATAATAGTGGTAGTGTGAGACCAGCCACTATATCTACAGCAGGTCATGCTATTCGAGACTGGTGCAACAGAAGTTACAAGATTGGTTGGTTATTGTTAATCATCTCTACAGCAGGTCATGCTATCCGAGACTGGTGCAACAGAAGTTACAAGATTGGTTGGTTATTGTTAATCATCTCTACAGCAGGTCATGCTATTCGAGACTGGTACAACAGAAGTTACAAGATCGGTTGGTTATTATTGTTAATCATCTCTACAGCAGGTCATGCTATTCGAGACTGGTGCAGCAGAAGTTCCAAGATCGGTTGGTTATTATTGTTAATCATCTCTACAGCAGGTCATGCTATTCGAGACTGGTACAACAGAAGTTACAAGATCGGTTGGTTATTATTGTTAATCATCACTACAGCAGGTCATGCTATTCGAGACTGGTACACAGTGATGTTCCGAGGCGTCGGTCATCGGTCATAGACCGATTTAGGTTGTAAAATGACCGATTGCAAACACCTCTGTCCCGTCAAATGTCCGATCCGATCGCGAAGTCAGCGGTCATTGTCCGATAGTATTACGTCTAGAGCGGTCACTGCAAGAAGAATCTGTACAAACTGAAGTATCAAACCCCGTTAAAACGAGTTCGAATCGGGGCCTACTTGAACTTCAATTTTCACTCTCGGTCGAACAATAACACAAGGGACGCAACTCTCGACCGAACAATATTACAAGAGCCACAACTCTCGCTACTTTTGACAGCGACACTTTACTTCCGCCGCCACATTTCTGCAAAGATGCCGCCGAAGAAAAAGGTTTGCGTGGGAAAAGGGCAGACACTTTTGAGTGGCTTTGTTAAAAAAAAGGACAACACGGACAGTCAAGTTGCAGGGCCTTCGGCCCCGTCGGAGACTGAAGCCTCAGAAGGTGAGCCAATAGATCTACAACCTCAGGAAGAGACGCAGGAAGACAGGCAAGAAACGAAAGTAGGGGCGACCAGAAAGTTTGTGCAGAACTGGTTTTCACGTGTGACATTCTGAAGTGTGTGAAAGATCACTTGTCACTTGTGACATTAATTCTGAAGTATAGTGTGTGTGTGTGTGTGTGTGTGTGTGTGTGTGTGTGTGTGTGTGTGTGCACGTGTGTGTGTGTGTGCACGTATGCTAATGTGTGTGAGTGTGTGTGTGTGAAAGATCACTTATGACATTCTGAAGCATGTGTCTGTGTGTGTGAAAGTAACCCTACTGAACATTGTTGCATTTAAAATATTAAAATAAATTTGGAACTGTTCAGTTTTTATTTGCCTTTATTCATATATTCTCAGTCATCTAAAAAGGTTAGGTGCCATGATTGGTTCGCTTGATCTGAATGTCCTATTGTTTTTTTTGTAGTCAGGACATGATGTCCTATTAGTTTTTTGATTCAGGACATTTTGTCCTGTTGCCCTCCAGTCCTAGGAACATCACTGGGTACAACAGAAGTTACAAGATCGGTTGGTTATTATTGTTAATCATCTCTACAGCAGGTCATGCTATTCGAGACTGGTACAACAGAAGTTACAAGATCGGTTGGTTATTATTGTTAATCATCTCTACAGCAGGTCATGCTATTCGAGACTGGTGCAACAGAAGTTCCAGGATCGGTTGGTTATTATTGTTAATCATCTCTACAGCAGGTCATGCTATCCGAGACTGGTGCAACAGAAGTTCCAAGATCGGTTGGTTATTATTGTTAATCATCTCCACAGCAGGTCATGCTATCCGAGACTGGTGCAACAGAAGTAACCACAAGAGGTTGAGCAACATCATGTGTACATCACCAAAAAACAGTACTGGTCCCACAAAGATAGAGAGCCCACTCTGCGGGGCCAATCAGCACATGCTGTCGGCAGAAGGGATGGAGATCGGCTTCATGGATGACGACGCTCATTATTCTGACACCGGACCAACCAGTCCTAGCACTAACCCCATAATGCCAGACGCCAGGCGGAGCAGCCACTAGATTGCCAATTTTAAAGTCTTAGATATGACCCGGCCGGGGTTCGAACCCACGACCTCCCGATCACGGGGCGGACGCCTTACCACTAGGCCAACCAGAGAAAGACCATCACTATTGCCCAGATGCTCCAGAACCTTCAGAATGGTAAAAAGATGGTAGCAGGCTAATTGCCCACGTATGTGAAAACGTTTCGCGGTGCATGTGTCAGTGTGAAGGAAATCACGAATAACACTAACAGGCAAAGTTTGACAGTGATATCCTCCACGCTTTTAGAGCGCTAACCAGAGATAATAGCGTGACATAGCGAAGTGTGGTGCACGTACTGTGAATTCAGCTCACTGACCGAGAGAGTTGATGTTGTGAATCGCAACGAAGATATCGTTACACTTAACCACTGTCCAGGGACAGGGAGGGGTTGTCACAGGAAACGACCGGGAGAAAGGAAGCCCGAGTAAAGCACTTAACATGTAAATGGAATAAGCATTTGAATATCGCTAATGTTTATCGCATAAGTTGAATCGACTAACACCTTTAAACATAGCAGACAGATATCTAAGGCAAGATGTCCGCTATTTATGTTGTGCAGTGTGTCGTATAACCGGTCGGAAAGGAAGATAGTGCCCAGATTACAGTATGAAGGATCTGAGAAGCCGCCGGAAAATCATGCCTATTGACCCGCATAGCTGAGATTCGACGGGATTTCGAGAAGCTAGTGCAAGGTTATGGTTGTCCGTATAGTTGGACCATAGAGGTCACAGGGCGATAGAAACTGAGTAGACCGAGGTCGCCAGTAGAAGGAATTAGTAGTTAAATACATATCCTAGTGAACGGCCATAGACGCTGTGTAATTCTGTGTATGAACAGAGTTAAAATATGTCTACAAGATCTTAATTACTTAAGAGATAAGGAATATTTAGTAGACAGAGCAGACGGTGATTTAAGTCTGCCGGAATAGGAACTCTAACTGGTTTTTTTGACTACACACGAGCCGTGAGTCGATACCTGTAAAATAGATATCGTGTGCTTGTGAGTTCACGGACTGTTTGTGTATTTTACATAAGTGAAGGGTAGAGAGTTTTGATAGTGAAACTGTGTACGAGATTGTAATCTCAAGTTGTTTTGCCTACAAAACTGTGAGTACCGGATTTTTGAACACCTAACATTTATGTTCTTGATTGTGTGTATTTGTGTGTATGATGTCATAGCCATACAATACAGTGGAGGGAACCGACATTTGGAGTTGTTTGATTCCTGTATGACAGCATATTAACTCATTTGCATTCATTCACAATGGTGACCCCAAGTTTGTGCCTTTCATAAGGCCGTAAACGCTAACAGTCTGTTGAAGGAGTCATTAATGAGTTCCTAACTCAAATTGAGTTAAACTTAAAATAATAACTTAACCAATTTTGCCTTTGTCCATCGTCATATACGTATGTATTGTGCACGTTATTTTTAGATCAGAAGTAGATAGAATGTTTTTTTCTGTTTTTCTACCTTTCCTGTGTTATATATTGGGACGGGTTGAAATTTTGCTGTTTTGATTTGCCTATTGTTCTAGTTTACATTTCATAGTGTTTATTGAAGAAACTAATTGTTGATAAATGTAAAGTTTTTGTGTATTTTTTTAAATTTGTTTTGATTTTTTGGACAAAAAAATAGGTGTAACTAAGTACAGGGACAGTAATTATTTTGAAAGATCTAGATAAATTGTGAATTGTAACCGTCTTGAGTGTGCCCTTCTCCAGCGTTAAGGGGTGCGTCTATATCTTGTACGTGTATTTCGTGACGCACGCGGGCTTAGTGATCTTTTCCTTTCTGGAAATCTAAAGCGAGTAAATGAGTGCGGTTTGAATGTCATAGCATAGTGCAACTAAGTAGAATAACATTTAAGGAAGAACTTGTCTGAGTGTGAATAAGCTTCTTTATCTTTAACCTCTTTGCTACCGTTCCTCGTTACACGGGCACTAAGCCATCTTTAGAACCTTTCTGTTCCCGACACTGTTGTAGTAAGATAATATTATAAGAATTTGGGGGCAGATAGTTGTGTTTATATGTAACCTTGTTCAAACTTGATTGTTTATAAATTGCTTTTGCTTTGGTCTTATTTTGGGCTAAAACCTGAGTCACGCAGACAAGTATTTCCTGGATGTTGGAGGTTTATAAATGTAATTATTATTATATATATAATCTGGCATACCTACTCCTTCGGCTTGTATGGAAATTTGATATTGTATTTATATTATGTGATGTTGTAAAAATTTTCAATCTGAATTGTTCCTCAATGGTGTAAATCTTGAATAGTTTTTGGAATTACAGAATAATTCTTTTTCTCTTAAAATTTAAAGTGTTTAATTTATTTTGATCAACATTTGTTTTAAATTGTGGGTTCATAATTTTATTTTTTTCAATTTTTCTATCGGCTTAAGAAAACACCTTTGCGTTCCCGGATACATCCGTTGTCAGTAACACCTCGCCCGTAGTATCACCTAACAGTAAATTACAATTTTACTGTTTCGCGGGAATAACTATGACTCTTCAAAAAAGATTTGTCATAGTTAGATGGTTGAACTGCCTCCACGTGGCCTTGCTGGACCAGGGATTTACCGGAGTTCCAAGAACACCCCTGACTAAATGTTCAACCAAACCAGACGTCCAGGTGAAGCTGAAAGGCGGACGTGATACGCCAAAGGATGAAGACTCCCCGAAGCATGAAGAACTAACTACCATACTGAGGAAATGAGGACTTATTCGGAGCAAAGAAATGAACCAAACAAAACAAAAATATGGTGTACGCAAAACTTTATTTACGAGGGGTAGACGCCCAATACCAGTCTTATTCATACAGTATCAAGCCACATGGCGAAGACGGAGCTTATGGATATAGTAGGACATCGGAAACGATTATACTGCAGATTGTGGGGGTTGGACAGGAAGGACTGACTGTGCTGTATGAACGACGTGTGGTGCGAAAGGCCCGCTGCATCATCCAGGATAGTAGTCATGTGCTCGCTCACCACTTTGAGGTCCTGCCCTCAGGACGTCGCCTCCGCACTCCCAGATTCCGCACGCTCAGAACTAAGAACAGTTTTATTCCAAAGTCAATTGGCTTTTTAAATACCTAAGTTAATTAAAACTAGTATGTGTGCCGGTGAACATATGCACTGATTTCTGTGATGAATATTTTTTTTATGTGCACCCTTATGCTGAGTGTGATAACCCTCGAATGACTTGTCCTGTGATAAATAATGTTCAATGACATATCTAGTCCTGTGATAATGATAGTTTTTAGCGTTAAACTTTTAGCTAAAGCTGACGGCAATTAACCTATTTGGAATCATGTTACTATTCCTGTTAGTGTACATATGCGTGCGCGAGTGTAGTATGCTTCGTATGGTATTTTTATCTGTTGTCTTATTATTTGTTTTGTCTTTTAATATGCACCACACTGAATTTCTCTGTATGAGATAATAAAGTATTCGTATTCGTATTCGTATTAGCCTTGAAGATGTTCTACACGCATCCGTCAAAGGAATCATTTATTTATTTATTTATTTATTTATTTGTTGCTTAACGTCCAGCCGACTACGCAGAGCCATATCAGGACGAGGAAGGGGGGGATGAAGGGGGCCACTTGTCAAGCGATTCCTGTTTACAAATGCACTAACCCATTACTTGTGTCCCAGCAGGCTTTAGTAAAACTAAATTAATACCTACTGGAAGATTACCAGTTTCCAGTATGTTAAAATAGGCTTAACCTATCTACTGCTGGACTTACATCAGAACACTAACAGATTAAACTATACATGATTAATCGCGAGACAAGCGGCAAGAGAAGAGATTTTTGGAAAAAATACAGGTGAATGAGCAAGAAGGCAGAAAAAAGAAAAGAATTCATGAAGAAAAAGAGAGCATGACAGGAAAGAGGAACCAAAAATCTACCTAACAGCAAACTAGAAAGCTCCTGCGGTTCCAAAAACAGGAGGGGCCTTTAATTTCATAACCGCAGTGCCCCACTGCGGGACAAAGGAATCATAACACAGACAAAGTAGAAACCAAACATGAAAGAGCCAAAGGTATTTATATTTGATGGCAAATCATGCTTTGAAAATGGACATCCCATCCAAACCGATAAAGTGAGGAGCTACTTTCAGAAAGATGCTCAAACAAATCTCCCAGGAGAATCTGACAATGAAGATGATGACCTTAATGGTGAAGGACACATCGGCATTGCTATAGAGGTAGACATGGAAGAGACCATGGACGGAGGCACCTTTGTTGAACTACCTAAACGTTCTCAAAAATGCCATATTTGTCAACTTTCATTTCTGAAAGCAAGAGAGTTGATAAAACATCTCAAAAAGTACGCATGGAGAGACGACCATTATCATGAGATGCGGAAAAAGCAAATGGACTTTTCATCGCATACATCAATTAGAATGTCATGCACCAAAATGCAAAGGAGAAATAAAACCGGTGGGACCGGACACTCACCCTTTTGATTGTGAGGCGTGCAAAGAAAGATTCAAAACCTTATCTGGAAGATCACAGCACGAGAGACACCGTCACGCTGACTTGGCCAATAAGAGAAGAATCAGACATATGGACCAAGAAAAACAAAGGAAGAGAGACCAAAGAAAATCCTCTCAACCAGTAACTGATCAAAAAAAGTGGTCAAATGAAGAAACAAACCTAGTGGTGGCACTTATTCGAATCGCAGGTACCCCAAAGGGATTTGATACAAATGCATCTGAGGAGCTTAGAAAAGCAGGCTTCATCAAAACAAGTAAACAAATCAATGATAAAAGGAGAACAAAGGGGTTCAAAGAGCTCCTGAAGACCGGAACTCCAAAGGATACTGCCGCCAAACCACATGAGACAGTGAAGAAAATCTATGAGGCTCCAGAAAACCAGAGATAGAACCAAGCCAATTGGAAGAGCTGTTGAATAGCCTTAATGCGTCAGAAAACAAACTGAATAAAGAGATGGTACAGCCACTCCAAAGTCTACTAGAAAATCCAAACAGCACAGAGGAAACAAAGGCAAGAGAGACGGCAGAGGGATTGCTGAAGGAGTTCCTTTCATCCCCGGCAAGACCAGAAGAAGAGGATAAAGAAGAAAAGAAAACCAGGACCTCGAAAAAACTAATCGAGAAAAAACGAACCACACTGCGAAGGAAGAAGCTGAGAGGAAAAGCGAAAATAAAAGCCGAAGCATTCCGCAGCATCCAGCAGCAGTGGATAAAGAATAGAAGGGCAGCTATCAGAAACATCATAGATGGCAAGGAGGACTCCAAATGTAATATTAAGGAAGAAATCATCTTTGACACATAACAAACGATTTGGAACCAAAGGACCAAAAGTGAATTTGGAAGATCTTCCTGGCCCATTTCATAAATCCATGTATCCTTTTCAACAAAAAGATGCAGAAACACCAGGGTGCAACAAAAATGTGTCACTTCCTATTACCAACAGAGAAGTGAAAGAGAGTCGACGAGCGATGAAAAATGACACGGCACCTGGGCCAGACAAAATAACAAGTCAGCGAACTCAAATATAAGTCAAACGAAAACCCTGACTTCCTACCATCCACTTTCCAATATCTGGCTTCTGTCAAGAAAAGTCCCAGAACATCTAAAAGAGTCGAGATCTATTCTCCTCCCTAAAACAGTGGACAACCAGTGTCGCGGACAGTTGTATATATACATATAAGGTTCCTTGGTCGGGCGTTGGTGACAGGTACCTGTGTCAAGTTGGGAAGACCTGTATCTGAGCTTAGCTCAGTAATTCCACGCCTTGCACGCTTTGCACGGGACGGTTTACGGTAGGCTGCGCGCTATTTGTAGAGTTCACTGGTTACCTTGTAGCTGACCGTAAAATTCATAAGCATTCTTTATTCTGTCTCGGCCGAGACAAGATGTTTTCGAACGGCTTCGAAGTTCGCGTTGTGAATTGTCGTTTGGGTTCGAGGTTTCTTTTTTCAGTACTTCTACTGGTTGACTTTGTTAAAGTCGGTTGCGTAAAGTGTGTACGCGATGATATTCATTGGCCTGTGTGAGGTAAGCTATATTTCTTGGTCTAGTTGGATAGACTTTTGTCAGTTTTGCTGAAGGTGAATTGGGCCGGTGGCAGGGGACAGGGAACCTACATTAGTTACCAGTTGTACTGTTTTGTCTGTCTTTGTGTTGTAGTGTTCATCATCTTGTTTAAAGTGTAATCATTAGCATGGTAAATTGTATTGTAGAAGGAAACCAAAGTTTAGAGTCATTGTGCTTCCTCCTCATCCCTAATATGATGTCTATTGGAGGAGGAAGACACGTGTCTTATATTTTTAGCGTGATTATTGACGTTGGCCTTCTAGGCTTTCAGTGATTACTGTCAAGGACAGAACGGACCGGGATGTGCGAACCTTAGCTTCTCGGCATTGAGGAGGCACCACCACGCTGCTGTTGAGCAGCAACTTTGGATCATCGCAGTAGCACCACCACGCTGCTGTTTGAGCAGCAACTTTGGATCATCGCCGTGGCACCACTACGCTGTTGTTGAGCAGCTACTTCGTATCGTCGCAGTGGCACAACCACGCTGCTGTTGAGCAGCAACTTCGGATCGTCACCGTCGCTGCAGCATGTGTGCAGCGTGACGACACTCAACCTGTCTGAATCTCTCACCCCCGCGAAAGAGACGCAGGTGTCGACCTGAGGGCGCACCCACCCCCCCTGACTTCATCAAAATAGGAGCTAAGTACTTTCTCAATGATAGAGATCATTTAAGGTATGAGGAGGACCTTTAAGTTGATTCCTTATTGTCAGTAAACGTACGTTCTTTATATTGACTACCCTGATTGTCTTGTGTATGTTATCTGTTGACATTATTTGGCTGTTGTTTAATTTCTCATGCTCATCATGTTCATCTTCATGTATTCGTATTAACCTTTCCATCATCCCATTCATCGTCACCCCCATCTTACACCCTACTTGGGACTATTAAATATTTTCATTTATTTACATCGGTGGTTTTTGTGTGCTGTGGAGTGTGGCTAAAGTTTTTAAGTGAAAACTAAAACATGCATGCACGCGACAACCAGGATCAAATCAGAAATTGGCGGCCACTCTCAATTTCCAGTGTTGTAATACGGTAATATACCAAAATACTAGCCAAACGCTTAACCAAGTATACAACGCTTCACACTCAGAGAGGTTTCATCCCCGCACCCGGGGTAGAGCAAAACGGTGTCCTGCTGGAACATATGAAACGACAGAAAAAGATGAAGGGGACACTAGCAGTAGCTTTTCTAGACCTGGCCAAAGCCTTTGACACAGTCTCCCATGACTTAATCAAGAAAGGCCTGGAGAGACTAGCAGTGCCGCTAAACATACAAGAAGTCATCAAAGACTTCTATGAGGGGGCAACTACCAAATTCAAAACTAAACAGGGAGAGACCAAGTCAATTCCGCTGAAACAAGGAGTCAAACAAGGCTACCCGTTATCGCCCATACTGTTCAACATTGCCCTGGATCCGCTTTTCTTCAAAATTGAGGAAAGCGGTGTGGGATGGGGTGAACAGATGGGCCACCCCATAAAAGCCATGGGATTTGCTGATGACGCCGCAGTGCTCTCCAAGTCCAGAGAAGGAATGGAAAGGAACCTGGACATCGTCAAACTATACTGCCAAAGAGTAGGCCTTAGCCTGAATATCAAGAAATCCTTTATATTCTTCTTAAACTGCACGGGAAAAACCTTTACAGTAAACGACACAGCCCCATTTCAAATTGATGGAGTGGATATTCCTTGGGTGACGGCAGAGGAAACGACAAGGTACATAGGAAAACAGTTTGGACCATGGGCTAATATCTCCACACCAGATATTTCCAAGAAAATAGATCATTGGGCAAAAGCAATTGACAAAGCATCCATTAAACCTTTTTCAAAAATTGGAAATATGGCGTTCCACAGTCTTGCCAAGAGTGGAAGCCAGTCTAATGCATAGCAGAGCTAGTAAAACCCCTCACCACTGTGGACACACAAATAAAATCCCACATAAAACTGCACATACATCTACCTGAACAGATAACGGAATGCGTTATGTACGCTAAAGAAAGGCAAGGTGGACTGGGAATAACATGCTTAGCACGAGCCATTCCAAGAAATACTCAATGGACTACAAAAAATGCTAAAGGCTGGAAATTCTTATGTCCGACACTTCGCCAGCTACCTAGATGTTCAAGAAACAATAGACTCTGTACTAAAAGAAAATCCGTGGTTAGACATGTCGAAACCAGCGGAAAAAGCAACTCCAGATTTCTGACACACAGACCCCCATGCAAGCAGAGGATACCCAAGAGGAAGAAACCCCCACTCCACAAGAAGAAGACTGGACAGACCATTGGATGTCCATGTGGAAACAGCAGAAAACCCAGGGAATGGGACTGGATACGTGGGCACACTCCCCAGAGTCAAACTACTGGTTAAGAGGACCGGCTTTCTCGGACTCTGAGAAAATTACAGGAATACTGCTCAGAACTAATACGTTCCCCACACGGGAATGCACGGCAAGATACTCGCAGAACACCGAAGCTATCTGTAGGAGATGTAGATGTCGTGCCGAATTCACGGAATTGCCGAATTCGCGGAATCGGCAACATTTTTGCCCATTTCGCGTAATCGGCAAAACGCTGCCCATTAGGTGAAATCGGCAGCGTTTTGCCGAAAATGGGGAAAGGCTTCTAAAATTTGCCCATTTCGCAAAAGCGACAGCCAGTCTGTTACTTTTTGTGTCACCAGAACATTGCATTAACATTGCTTTACCTCCCTACTATGTTTTGTATGGTCATGTTGGTATGTGTCGAACATAACTCCGGAAATGAAAGAAAACTACACTTTCTGCAATAAATTGCCATAACTTATCGATTATTGCAATATTTAGCCATTCGAGTATCTAGTTGTCTAAGTGTGATGATATCCCAGGCATTTGAGAACTTTAAAACCAAAAAGTGGCTGCCGATTTCGCAAAATGGACAAATTTTAGAAGCCTTTACGCGATTTCGACAAAACGTTACTGATTTCAGGTATTGGGCAGCGTTTTGCCGATTACGCGAAATGGGCAAAAATGTTGCCCATTACGCGGAATCGGCAATTACGTGAATTCAGCACGACATAGACAAACCACAGAAACTTTGGGCCACATATCTGGGAGATGCTATTCAGTAAAGAGTTGTAGAATTCTACGACACAATATCATTGCGAAAATCCTGGCCACCAAAGCCAAGAAAGTCGGGTGGGAAACCATATGGGAACCTCGATTCAACACGCCAGAAGGTACACTGAAGCCAGATCTACTCTTCACCAGAGATGATACTGCAGTGTTAGTTGACCCCACGGTAATATGGGATAAAAACCTACAAGTGTTGAAATCGGCAGCAGAGGGAAAAGTGCTTAAATACGAAAATCTGGCGGAACAGAACAAAACACTAACAGGCGCCACGCAAGTGGCCTTCTTCGGCCTGGCAATTGAAGCTAGAGGATGGACACCTGAGAATGATGCCGTAATAAATGTACTTGGACTCCATCCTCAGAGCATAACGAAAGCATTGTGCATGAGAGCGATGGGAGGCACTATTCGCATGGTCAAAATCTTCATGGATCAGTGAGACTTTAAATAACCTGGGACGGAGGATACAACCTCAAAGAAGTGAACATAAACTATGTGGTGTTATAAGCTATGTCATTCCTCGCATAGACGGAGTAATAATGTTACTAACACTTCTAATTCTGAACGCTGCCACGGCCTAGTGGCTGGATAGGAAATAACAGTGGCAACGAGCGGAAGTCATTGTTTTAACAAAGCCAATGTATTATTGATGTACCGTAATATGTATGAATGCATCCCACCGGATATTTGTATAACATAAGTATGTCGTATGAAAGTATCATTTTGTAAGATGTTTGATATAAAGATATGCAATCGGAGGTGGGGGCAGAGGGCTTGTTTGTTTGTTTGCTTAACGCCCAGCCGACCACGAAGGGCCATATCAGGGCGGGGGCAGAGGGCTCGTCCGGCCAATTCATTCATGCGCGGAACTCGCACTAAATTATGATCCAGGTCTACAGGGTACCTACGAAAGATGTCTTTTATAAAAATGTTAATAGTAAAATCCTTGAAATGAACAAAGTTCTTTACTTTTAAGTAAAAAATTCACGTTCCGCTCACTTAGCAAGGTTAGTCATAGTTACAGGTTGAACTGCCTCCACGTGGCCCCGCCTGACCAGGAATTTACTAGGATTTCCACGAAGGACCCTTAGACCATGACAAAGGTGAGATCCATTTAATTGGAAGAACCAGAAACCTGGAGAAAGGGACCTGAAATGGAATGAAAAGAATACTTCAACCGACGTCCAGGCGAAGCTGAAAGGCGGACGTGATACGCCCAGAAGATGAAGACTCCCCAAAGCATGAAGGATTAACTACCATACGGAGGAATTGAGAAGACCCATCTAGTGCAAAGAAATGAACCAACAAACAAAATCATGGTGAACGCAAAACTTTATCTACGAGGGGTAGACACCCAATACCAGTCTTGTTCATATAGTAACACGCTACATGGCGAAGACGGAGCTTATGGATATAGTAGAACATTCAAAATCATTCCGTTTCAAACCAGTCTTTTGCTGATGATACCCAGTTGTATAAGCCTAGTTCCCCCGCTGAGACACATGCCGCCATCCAGACCATTCAGACCTGTATCTTAGATGTTAATTAAGTCATGGATGGTAGAAAATAAGTTAAAACTAAATGATGATAAGACAGAGGCACTTCTGTGCATGAAAAAGTCCACTAAGTTCCCAAATTCTCAACCTTCGTCTGTCCAAGTAGGCAATACCGACATCTCTTTCTCTTCTTCAGCTAGAAACCTCGGCTTCACCATCTCCTCAGACATGACACTCAACAAGCACATCTCCAACATCTGTAGGTCCGCATACTTTGAACTCCGCAAGATCGCAACCATCCGCCATACTCTGTCCGTTCAAACTACAAACACTCTAGTCTGCTCTCTTGTTCTTTCTAAACTTGACTACTGTAACTCTCTTCTCTCTGGCTGTCCACTCTACCTCCTGCACAAACTACAGAAAGTTCAAAATTCTGCAGCACGACTGATCCTCAAAGCACGAAAAAAAGATCATGTCACACCACTTCGCCGCACACTCCACTGGTTACCCATCCAAGCCCGCATTGAATACAAACTGTCCACTCTCTGCTTTCACTTCTTCTCTGGCTGTCTCCTGCTTATTTCTCTGAACTTCTCACTGTATACACTCCTGCTAGACAACTCCGCTCCTCTTCTGATAGCCGCACCCTAGTCATCCCACACACAAAATCAAAAGCATATGGACAACGCACTTTTGCATTTTGCGCATCTACTCAATGGAACTCTCTCCCCTCTCACATTCGCCACTCTCAGTCAGTACAGTCATTCAAGCGAGCACTCAAAACTCACCTCTTCCTGAAACACAACAGCTAAAGTCGCAACATTTTGCCATCCTGTTCTGTAACGGTTCCATCTCTATTCAGCTTGTTATTTTTGTCTTTTGTTTTAAATTATAAATATAATTTTTTATTGCAGTAGTCCTTTAATTTTAACCCTTAGCTGTAGGCTAGATATGCACAAGTCATGTCGGTGCCACATAATGCTGACACACATGTTCCTGTGCATAGTTTATGGATAACGTGTAGTTGGGAAGTTAAGAGTAGAAATAATTAGTATTTAGTGTAGGAGGAGGGTTGGGGGTGGGTAGGGAGGGGGTGGGTATGGTTTACTTTGAGCAGGTTGGTTTCAGTTTTAATAAACAATTTTAGAGAATTGTGTATTTTATATTTGAGTCTTTCGTGTTTTAGACATTGATGCATTTAATAGTTTTAACGAGTTGCCTTTTGTTTTATCATTCTGGTGTTTATCTAGATGTGTTGTGTATTTTATAAGAAGTTTTTAAAAGTTCGAAGTTATTTTAGCATATAGGTTTTTTTATGGTCTTAATAGTTAAACATGTATTACGTTATTATTAAGATTCATGTTTTGTTAGCACTAAGCAGTTGTTTTAATCAGTCTGGTTTTCTCTTGTTTTCATTTTATGAACATTTTAAATGTTAGACTAACTTATTGTTTTGTACAGAATAATAACTGTGTGAATGGTGTTATACTGAATGAAAGAGTGTGACATGAAGTTCTTGTACATCATTGTAAAGAGTGTGAATGACGTTTTAGTTTAGATGTCAAGCGCTTAGAGCAAGCCTTTTTAACGAAAGTTTTTGATTTAGCGCTATATAAATGTTCTTATTATTATTATTATTATTAGAACATCGGAAACGATTAGCCTTGAAGATGTTCTACACGCATTCGTCAAAGGAACCATAACACAGACAAAGAAGAAACCAAACATGAAGAAGCCAAAAATATTTATATTTGATGGCAAAACATGCTTCGAAAACGGTCATCTCATCCAAACCGATGAAATGAGGAACTACTTTAAGAAAGATGCTCAAACAAACCTGACAGGAGAATCTGCCAGTGAAGATGATTACTTCAATGAAGAAGGAAGCATCGACACTGACCTTGCAGAGATAGACCTGGAGGAGACCATGGATGGAGGCACCTTTGTCGAGCTCCCGAAAAGCTCCCCAAAATGTCGTATCTGTCAGCCACACACAAGACAGAAGACGCAGCACAGGCTTCATGTCTCACCCAGTCACATTATTCTGACACCGGAACAACCAGTCCTTGCACAAACCCCATAATGCCAGACGCCAGGCGGAGCAGCCACTAGATTGCCAATTTTAAAGTCTAAGTTAGGTATGACCCGGCCGGGGTTCGAACCCACGACCTCCCGATCACGGGGCGGACGCCTTACCACTAGGCCAACCGTGTCGGTTTAATTGCCCTCTGGACAACTGCTTAAATTAAGGTAAGAGGGGACGAGATTGTTGGTACTACAAACTGCTACATCCATGGATCAGAAATAGGCAAAGCGCAGGCAACTGCCGTCCATACAGCAAAATATGAAACGCAGGGCCGTCAAACAAGAATGTGCTCAACTGATCAGTGTAGCCAACTTTATAACTCAAAAACAAGACAGAAATAATGGGGAGGGGGGGGCATTAGTTTTCGTGAGGCAGTCCTCTGCGGGGCCAATTAGCATAGATCCGGGAAATATGCCAGTGAACTCAAACGGTTTGCTCGGGTGAACAGCTTGCCACAGAGTGTGAGGACACTTTGAGCAGTGCTGGAGTAGAGCGGGAGCGTGAATGGCTCAGGAGGAAGTCTGCTATGAAGCAGACAAGTCTGTTCTTTTTCAAGAAGCAGTGATGTGCCTTGGCCTCGTTCAGTGTGTGTTGTGGTGAGCAAGTGCCAACAACAGGCCAAGATCAGGAAGTTCTACACAGTAGCGACCTCCTTTGAAGTGGTGCACTATGCCTGCTTTCTGCTCGATGTGCTGCCAAATGTCAATGATATGTCCTTGACCCACCAGAGAAAGACAATCACCATTGCCCAGATGCTCCAGAACCTTCACGCACGATGGTAAAAAGATGGTAGCAGGCAAATTGCCCACGTATGTGAAAACGTTTCGCGGTGCATGTGTCAGTCCGTTTGTCTTTCTTTCTGTCTGTCTCTATTTCTGTCTATCTGTCTATCCGTGTTTGTCTGTGTTTATCTGACGTAACGAGTGTGAAAGGTACACATTGTGCAGATAACACGACAGACAAACTTTCAAACCATGGTCACACTGGTGTCTGTCACAGAAGGTCCAAGCGGTTGACCAGGCTGTGCGTGGAGCTTCACCAGCACGTGCCGGGTCTTCATCTGTGGGCCGTCTCCCTATGGCAAGGACTCGGACCGCCACTGCTGACCGAGGTCATCCTGACACAGCCACTTAGGACACCGCCCTCAGTCGCCCTCTAGACAACTACCCCCACCCCCATCCACACAATTAAATGGGAGAACAATCGCCCCCGGACAACTGCCTCCTTCCCTCTCTGAAAACACGCTTACAGACAGAAAGATACGCTCCCAGACGCGATGTCCAGATTGTCACAAAGATGTGAGTAGGATATTTCGAGATATGTTGAGCTGTGAAACACGTCGTGATTTTAACCTCCCTAAAGATTGAATTGTGATGCGTAGGACAGGTTAGAAGCGATATCACGGGTTTCGTGTGTTGCACGAGGAAATAGCTCTGGGTTAAACAGAATAGTGTTTACGAGTTGGAAAGATTTAGCTGGTTTTCAACTAAGATATTCACAGCGTCTAAGATTCTCAACCGAGGAGGTTGTTTAGCGCGTGTCGGTCTTGTTTGGGGAACAAGCACTCCTTTTTGAGACGGGTCTCTTAAGGTAGACCATTGGCGGTAGGGCCTGTAAATGAAAAGCAAGTTTCAGTGCTGAGAGACACAGGAGCTAATGTAGCTGGGGTAAGAAAGACGTTGGTCTTACCAAACCAGTACATAGAGGGAGAAGTCCAAAAGGTGAAGGGTTTTGGTGGACAGATTGATGTGTATCCCTTGGCGGAAGTGGTAGTCGATACACCATACTTTCAAGGGAAGTTGCAGTGTTGTGTGCTAACAGATCCTGTCGCTGACCTAGTGATAGGTAATCTTCGGGGTGTGGTACCCAGAGTGGATTTATTCCTAGGGAATACGCAGGGGGTTGGACTGAAGTGAGAAGAAACAAGTATTGACCTTAACGGGCAAAAAGCCGCCCGTGGTGACACGGAGGTAGGACATGGATACCGTCTCTTCACAAACAGTTGACCTGTGACCTAATCCGCGACCTAAGTCACGCTTAACAGTTTCAAGCCATATACTGAGAGACAGCGAGAGAAAGAGAGAGCGAGAGAAAGAGAGAGTGCTGAGAGAGAGAGAGAGGGAGATAGAGATTGACCCAGAGATACAAGTCTTACCCGACTTGTTTGTAAGACATCGTCCACCCGCCCGCCCTACTCAAACAAACAGACAGAGTGAATCCAGTAAGCCCCATATAATGGCGGCTTAAAAAACTGAAGTGGTACTTGAAAAGGTCGCGTGTGCTACGACCAGGGCACAAGCCAAAAAGAAACTGGAGGATCCAGTGCCATTGAAAAATGTGATTACTCCTGATTTGTCGGTTGACGTGGAGGATTTGATAAGGTTGCAAAGAGGAGATGAGACGTTGAAAGAGATGTTGAGTTTGGCACGTGAGGATGAGAAGACAGTTCCGGGTCCGTCGGGTTCGATATTCGTTGTCAAGGAAAGGGTGTTGTATCGACGGATGACACGGAAAGATGGGAGTGTCATAGATAAGATTGTGGTCCCGGTACCTTTAAGGAATTAGGTATTGCACACGACGGATTGCTGGCAGGTCATTTTGTTTGTTTGCTTAACGCCCAGCCGACCACGAAGGGCCATATCAGGGCGGTCTGGCAGGTCATGGGGGCATCCTGACGACAATAGACAGAATATATTCAAACTTTTTCTGGAAGGGTCTGTACAAGGATGTGCACGATTATTGTCACTCATGTGATATTTGCCAACGATCTGTTGCAAAAGGTAGAGTACCGAACGTACCACTGGACTTTATGCCCAGAATCACAGAACCGTTCAAGAGGGTAGCTATTGATCTGGTGGGACCTCTTAGTCCTCCGTCGGAGGAAGGACATAGAAACATACTGTCGGTGATCAACATTGCTACTAGAAATCCTGAGGCGATTCCCTTGAAAAACATAGATACCGTGTCAGTTGCTGAGGCTTTGATAGGTGTTTGCAAGGATGGGATTTCCTAATGAGATATTGTCAGACAGAGGCAATCAGTTCAATTCAGATATGATGAAGGAAATCTTGAGGTTACTGGCCATCAAAGCAGTGCACACATCCCCATATCATGCGTGTCGTAGAGCGATTTCATGGGACTATAAAGCCAATGATAAAAAAAAAATCATCGGTAACCATCCAAAGTTGTGGCATCGACACTTGCCGGCATTGTTGTTCGCATGCCGCGAAATGCCAAACGCAAGTACTGGGTTTTCACCATTTGAGTAACTTTTCGGCAGGAGGGCCAGAGGGCCAATGGATTTGCTTGCAAGCTCATGGTTGGGACAGACAGACAAGGACGAGGAGAAGCCTCTATACCAGTATGTTTTTGATCTGAAAAACTACTTGGCAGAAGTGTGTGAGGTGATTGACAAGAACTTTGAAAGGACAGCGGTTAAGAACAAAATATACCATGACAAAAACGCGAAAGATCGCAAGTTTGAGGTGGGTGAGGTGCTTTTGTTGTTGCCCTCAAGCTCAAACAAGTTGTTGTGGAAAGGTCTTTTTCCTGTTGTGGAAGTGTTCCGAGCAGATTACAAGATCAACATGAATGGGAAAGTGAAAGTTTTTCATGCCAACATGTTGAAAAAGTATGTAAGACGCGCTGAGAAGTATGCAGCATGCGCAGAGGAAGTTGTTGATACAGAGACAAGTAGTGGATATCGCGAAAGCATTCCACCGAGATCTGACTGGGGCAGTCGGGACGTCTTCCCAAGCAAATGGTGGGGAGAGGCAAATGTTGCAGTGTTGCCTCCGACTGAGGAAATAGAGTCATTGCCGTTGCCTACATTGCCCAGGGGGAAGGAAGAGACAATCAGAGACATTGTCTTTGATCCTGGTTTGACAGTCAAAAGGGTGAGATGAAACAGGTGTTTGAAAAGATGGGTGACATTTTCAAAACAGACCCAGGATGTTTCAAAGGGAATTTGGTTCATGAGATAAGACTGACGGACAATGAACCTGTGCGGAAGCAGCAATACCCTCTACCGTTCGCATCAAAACAAACCTTAGGGCAAGAGGTTAGAACGATGTTGGATGTAGACGTCATAGAGCCATCTAGTTCGCCGTATTGCGCACCTGTCGTGTTGGTGACAAAGAAGGACGGATCAACCAGAGTATGCATACATTTCAGAGGGTTAAACAGCATAACATTGATGCGGAACGAATTCCGGATACATGTGGAAGAGCTTTTTGCTAGTTTGGCAGGGGGAGTCTACTTTACCAAGATAGACCTTTCAAAAGGTTACTGGCAAATTGTGGTAAATCCTGATGACAGAGAGAAGACAGCGTTCCAAATCCCATTAGGACTTTTTCAGTGGAAACGAATGCCATTTGGGTTGTTGACCGCACCGGCAACATTTGCATGGATGATGAGGATGCTTTCTCTAGACAGATTCAGTAGTCTAAATTTTTTTGATGACGTACTGGTGTCAAGCAAAACGTGGGAGGAACATTTGTTGCACGTTGAAGGAGTGCTACGGACATTGCATGAACAGGGTCTGAGGGTACGACCATCAAAAGTTGAAGCTGGATTCCAAGAACTTGAGTTCTTAGTCATGTGGTGGGGAAAGGTCGTTTGAAACCGGAGAAATCAAAGGTTCAGAAGATTCTGGAGGTGTCTACTCCTACTACACAGAAACAAGTTCGTTCCCTGTTGGGTCTGGTTGGTTACTACCGGAGGTATGTACCAAACTTTGGACAACTGACGGCGCCAATCTCTGATTTGCTCAAGGCAAAGACGAGTAGACGATTGAACTGGACAGTTGAGTGCGCTACAGCTTTGCGCGAATTACAGAAGATTATTTCTTCGTCGCCAGTGCTAGGCTTACCGGACTTGACTCGTCAGTTTGTTGTCTGCACAGATGCCAGTGATGTTGGTATAGGCCGTGTCTTGATGCAAAAGGGGGAAATTCGTCCCGTTGCATACGTCAGCAGAAAGCTGTTGGAAAGAGAGACTCGGAACAGCACTATCGAACGTGAGTGTTTGGCCATTGTGTGGAGTTTGTTAAAATTGTCACGGTACCTATGGGGTCGCAGATTTATTTTGCAAACGGACCAGAAACCTAACATATTTGGCATCAGGAGCTTACAAAAACAGCCGAGTGAGGCGGTGGTGTCTTTCACTGCAAGAATTCGCATACGAGGTTCATCCAATAGCAGGAGACAGAAACACGTTGGCAGACATGTTGTCCAGATCATTCGCAGATCAGAGCATACCATAGGCTTATTATGGATGTTTGGAAATGGATGGTTGCTTTGATCAAAAGAAAACTCGAGTTTTCTTTTGTTCCCCGGGAAGGGGGGTGTCACAAAGATGTGAATAGGATATTTCGAGATATGTTGAGCTGTGAAACACGTCGTGATTTTAACCTCCCTAAAGATTGAATTGTGATTGATTACAGGTTCTTTTCCGTGCGCACTTGGTCTTGTGCTTGCGTGTACACACGAAGGAGGTTAAGTCACTAGCAGGTCTGCACATAAGTTGACCTGGTAGATCGTAAAAATCTCCACTCTTAACCCACCAGGCGGCAGCGACCGGGATTCGAACTCACGACCTCCCGATTAGGATGCCGACGTCTTACCACCACCACGCCACTGCGCCAGACGTTTATGTTCGAAAACTATTTGAAAGTACTCCCACACAATTTGGGAATAATATTTTTGTGCTTTAGAACGCTAAACCACAAGCTGCCAATTCAGACAGGAAGGTTTTCAAATATAATACAGAAGGAATGAGTGTGTACAAAGTGCAATAATGGTGATATTGGTGACGAATTCCATTATGTGTTTAACTGCAGCTTCTTCAACGAATTAAGAAAAAATTTTATCCCACTCAAGTATCGCAAAAATCCAAATGTAATCAAGTTTCAACTTATTTTCAACAAGAAATAAAAATATAGTGTTAAATTTAATTCACTTGATAAAAGGTATTTCAAAAGAATTTTAAACAGGTGTTGATAGGGGAAAAACTTATGATATAGACAGCTGATAATAGGGTTCTCTATTCCCACGTAATGTTACGTAGGAATGAACTCAGCCTTAAAACGAGAACGATTATTTTGGAGATGTGATTTCCACATTGTAAAACAAGTTATTTTATTTTTTATGTTTTCAACGGAACGAGTTTATGTGTATGTATTGATGGAACATCCTGCATTCCTCTTTGTTGTTCTTGTATTTATTGTATTTGTTGTAAAAAAAAAATTCATGTACCCCCATGGGTAAGAAAGAACGTTACCTTAACATCCCGAGGTCAGAAAGAACTTGCACCAAATGTGTATCACAAGACATAGGTGATGCATTCCATTATTTATTTGTCTGTGATTTTTTCAAAGAAAAAAGAGCTGAGTTGTTTCCACCTTACTATTGGAAAAAACCTAATGCACTTAAATTTAAAAAGTTGTTTGCTACTAACAAAAAGAAATTGCTAAAGAATATTTTGGACTTTATTAATAGAATCTGTAACAGTTTTTCATAATCTTTTTAATTTTTATTTATTTATTATATTAGCATATATCATGATTGTATTGATTGTATTTATTGTTCAAAATGCCCCCAGGGGTTATGGACTAATAAAAAACTTGAAACTTGAAACTTGGTTGGAAATAAAAGTTGACTTGACTTGATTGCACACGCACGCAAGCACGTTCGTTAACGCATGCGTGATTATAGCTGTTCTCGGACAATGGTAGCTATCCAAACAGAGCGAGGTCGCAAAAAGTACCTTGTTGATTGTTACATTTATGTTTAGCAAAAAAACTAAGCCGGTGGAGTAGTCTTTTACGAATGTGAAAACGGACGGCGATCACAGTGCAAAGCTAAACTTAAGGTAAGAGGGGACGAGATTGTTAATTGGTACTATACAAACTTCTACACCCATGGGCCAGATAGGCGAAGCGCAGGTAACTGCCGCCCAGCAAAATATGAAACGCAGGGCCGAGGAAACATGAATGTGCACAACTTGTCATTGTAGCCAACTTTATAACTCAAAAAGCTCAACCAAAATAATGGGGGAGGGGGAGCATTAGTTTTCCTGCTGTCAGGACAGGTTAAAGCCAACGTTACCCTGCTAGCAGAACCATAATCGTCTGTGAACTTGGGTCAACGTACCGTAGTGTGAAGCGTAGGAAACTATCGATGACATCACATCTATGCCGGGCGTGCAGTGCCGTCGGACCCTCAAGTGCGTCGGTCGAGAGCGGAGCAGAAAGACCTCTCCTCAATGGTGGGTACTGTTAAAGCAACCTGGAATGGTGAAGGCTGGATTAAGCTCACAATAAGTTACATCGCCCACCCGTCCTCATAGATCTATACACAACTAAGTGCAGGATTAAATTGACATAATTCTCCCCACTCAGTTATGCATCCCGCACAGACCTACAACTTATGACGTCATTTCTGCTTAGCGCACTGTCCAACACAAAATGCCAAATTCAGACCTGAGCACACTCAAAACTCTCATCAGTAGTAAACAAACCATATTTTCAGTAGTTTTTAAAATGTTTCAGTAGTAAGCTGTAACGACAGTTCAAGACATAATTCTGCTCACAAAGCACACAAACTGAAACACTATGACGCAGTAGAAAGGGAATTACGTATTGGTCTCCTTTGCTGGATTTTACGATCTCAAGGTAGTCTTGAGAATGACTGGACTTCCAGCACTGTTGTGCCGTTTTCTTTGGTGGCAGAGCTGGTGTCTCCTTTTCACTATCTGAATCTTGCACTCTTTTTCTTTTCCATGTTTCACTTCAATCACAAGTTGGCACGCAGACGCTGGACGAACTAAGTCTAATCTTGAACGAAGACTCAATGCTGAGAACACGCGCGCTTCCAGTAAATCGGAAAACGTCTTTTCAGCGCAACGGCCAACTAATTGGTCAAAACATCTTAAAACAGGAACAAAGTACAAACATTTTTTGGGGAGTAATTCTGCATATAAAAATCGGAGAAATTACGGAGAAACCGTAGATCTGCAAATTCATTCTATAAACAAAGCTCAAATAGTCGGTTATTCCCCTTTTCACCAAAACATTAACATCGAATAATATAAACCAAAACCATTTTCCAAAGCCGAACCCAAAACTCCATACCGTTCAAGAAAATAAGTTACATAAACGCGCATGTACTTTCTACCATCCAGAAAAACGACCGGTTTGCATAACGCAATAACCATATGTCTAAATCAGACAACACATTAAACGTACGTCAAACACAGCAATATGAAAGTATCACATACCACATCCTGGTTGCAATGAAGTACAGATACAATCTCCCCTGCCGTTGATAGCATGTCACCTGCAATTGCTTTACCGCAAGTCTTCCTTCCTCGACAAGAAGCAAAGATACGAATGACAAAAAGGGGAGCTACAAGTCTGAAGTCAACACTGAGCTCACACCTAAATACAAAATACCCGTGGAAATACAGAAACACGTGCGCCACGAGACGGT
>NC_090248.1:8424757-8429757 GCF_037325665.1 Littorina saxatilis
TTTATTGCATTGTTTAGCAACAGTTCTCCAGAACTTGGGCTATTTTTAGACCCGTGACGTCACTTCGTGACGTTTCGTAAACCAAAGATGGCGTTTGAGACTGTTCTATTTACATTCGACACTATCAACACCACTTTGCAATACTGAAAGAATTTGTTCTGTGTTCGAAAGCTACAGCCAATCGTTATTATATCCCCTTAGGTACAGTAGTATGCTTCGTATGGTATTTTTATCTGTTGTCTTATTATTTGTTTTGTCTTTTAATGTGCACCACACTGAAATTTCTCTGTATGAGATAATAAAGTATTCGTATTCGTATTCGTATTCGTATTCGTACAGTTTTATAACATTATTGGCACATATAAACAATATGAATTAATTAATGAACGCTACGAGTATGGAAGACTTTGAAGGCACCTTCCTCCCTGTGCAGACGATTGTATGTAATTAGACACCACCACAGATTTGGCCAGGCCTCCACACGGAATAAAAGCATCATTCGACTTGAACACCTACCAAAACTCGACAGCGCTGCCTTTTTCCTCTGCAGAGTAGGATTTTCTTTTGTTTAATGTTCAATCATTGGAGACGTCAAATTTAATCGTTTTTTGAAAATTTGTAAAAAAAAAAAATACAGCGAGATCAAAACTGTTTAGCTCTCGATAAAGTATCTGACCAAAAATTAAAATTATTCCTACAAATCTTAATTGTTGAGTTATGCTGCTAATTAGGTAATTATTGTTGCAGATTTGCATAGGTGTATGTTATGAAGATAAAAAAAATATCAGCGCAAACAACTCCACAGTAAAAACTCTGGCTGCTGATTCCATGAGGCGAAGGCTTTCTAATCGTTTGTTATCTATAGCTGCGATACCAAAAGCAGAATTTGAACAGGTGAACATGCAAGCGTAACCATGTTTTATCAGTAACTATTACACAGTAAACCAATCCTAAACATCAGAAAACAAGCCAGCTTGGAAATGATTTTAGACTTCAATATTATAAGCATTATGGCACGTTAGGTTTTTTTTAGACAACGACAACGCTGACCTTTTAACATAACTACCAACTCATAGAATGTTCACAGAAACCCATTCACAAAACATCTCGCGATAATTTCAACTAGGCATACGGAGCTACTTTTTACAGCATCTCGCTTTCAACGCGAGGTCGATACGGGGCCCGCCGAGACCGCCTCATGGAGCGACCCGCGAACGGAAACCGGGACCGCTGATCTACGAGAGTCTCGGTGCGATGTGATTTGGCTAGCGAGTGCTTTTGCTTGTTCGCTCCCATCTATTGCTTATTAGAACGGGTGACGAAAGACACCGTTCTGTGTTCTGCGCTGTCTCTTTTCAGAAGAAAATACTAATTATAAGTTCGTCGAGTGAACTTTTTTTTTTTTTTTTGCATCCAGAACAAGTTCTGAAATGCGACAATACAAGTTTTAAGTTCGTTTAGGTGATTTTTATTTTGCTTCGCATTAAAAAAAAACTTGCTATAGTCGGAGTGCGGTAAGGTTGAGGTTTTATTTTCATTAACTATTTTGAGGCTTGTGCTTTTAGAAGTGTGCCAGTGTGGATGTATTGGGTTAGAAACCAGTGGTGATGAGTAGGCATGAAAGGGAAATATTGCGTGGTCTTCATCTTCTGAAGAGAGCGTGAAAAGTGAAACAATTCTGTTTTCTCGTCATCATCTTCGTCAAGTTCCATCTTCTGACGAATCTTTAAATGGTACCGTTTCTTTGCCATTGAGTTAGTTTACAACTTCAAACTATCGTTTTACAAAGCAGAATCTCTTTGTACGATCTTGTAGAAAAGATTTCTCTTTCTCCGGCACAAAGGGAAAATTAATGAAGTTTTGGTCACGGACGTACTTCTAATTTCTGTCAAACTGACTTAACAGTTAACACAATAAAGGTAAACCAAAAAACTGCCAACCACTACAACATAAAGCAGAGACAAGAGACGGAACTTTGACCCCCCAAAAAGCATCAAACGCAAAGAGAGAGAGAGAAAGAGAAAATTACGGCAGAAAGAAAACTACAAATCCACAACGATGAAAACTTGGAGCGAAGTAATCACTTTTGTGATCCTAACAATTTCCACCTTCGCTTTCGACTCACACCAGAATCCCGCTCATGTAACACGCTTCAGAAAGATTCCAGCAGAGGATGTGGTTTTTGACGGCGCTGTTAAAGACTACATTTCCGGTTCCAGAACGCGATGTGCGATGTCCTGTATCCCTAGAACTCAATGTCTGTCTTATTCCTTTCAAAAATCGTCTGGACGGTGTTTGGTTTTCAACAGGAGGGTCATTTACGGAATTCAGATGACCTCTGCTACGGGATTTCAGCATTACTGGAGGGTGACGGGTGAGTGGTCGTTATTATCTTCTGAATATTGTTTAACTTTGACAGCTTTTCCGGTCCAAGTCTTTTTGGAAAGTGACGACAAATAACAACAACAATATCAATGAGACAAATAGTCAATCAAGACAGACAGAAATAGAGAACGAAAGAAGGGAAACTGCGCTTTTTGTCTTTTTACATTTAGTCAAGTTTTGACTAAATGTTTTAACGTAGAGGGGGGAATCGAGACGAGGGTCGTGGTGTATGTGTGTGTGTGTGTGTCTGTCTGTCTGTCTGTTTGTCTGTGCGTGGGTGTGTGTAGAGCGATTCAGACTAAACTACTGGACCGATCTTTATGAAATTTTACATGAGAGTTCCTGGGAATGACATCCCCGGACGTTTTTTCCTTTTTTTCGATAAATGTCTTTGATGACGTCATATCCGGCTTTTTGTAAAAGTTGAGGCGGCACTGTCACACCCTCATTTTTCAATCAAATTGATTAAAATTTTGGCCAAGCAATTTTCGACGAAGGCCGGACAACAATATCAATGAGACAAGTGGTCAATCAAGACAGACAGAAATAGAGAACGAAAGAAGGGAAACTACGCTTTTTGTCTTTTTACATTTAGTCAAGTTTTGACTAAATGTTTTAACGTAGAGGGGGAATCGAGACGAGGGTCGTGGTGTACGTGTGTGTGTGTGTCTGTCTGTCTGTCTGTCTGTCTTTCTTTCGATAAATGTCTTTGATGACGTCATATCCGGCTTTTTGTAAAAGTTGAGGCGGCACTGTCACACCCTCATTTTTCAATAAAATTGATTGAAATTTTGGCCAAGCAATCTTCGACAAGGCCGGACTTGATTCCCCCCTCTACGTTAAAATATTTAGTCAAAACTTGACTAAATATAAAAAACAAGTCGCGTAAGGCGAAAATACAACATCAAAGACATTTATCAAACAAATGAAAAAAACGTCTGAGGATATCATACCCAGAAACTCTCATGTCAAATTTCATAAAGATCGGTCCAGTAGTTTAGTCTGAATCGCTCTACACACACACACACACACACACACACACACACACACACACACACACACACACACACACACACGCACACACACACACACACAGACAGACACACATACACCACGACCCTCGTCTCGATTCCCCCCTCTATGTTAAAACATTTAGTCAAAACTTGACTAAATGTAAAAAGACATACAAATGAAGAAAGTCTGCCCGCTTAACTTTTTCTCTGCCGGGGTGGGAAGGGGAGAGAAGGAGGAGGAGCAGGAGGAGGAGCGTTTAATAACGACATTCAGATGCCCTTTGAAGTCCATGCACTGTGCGATACAAATTAATTTTTTAAAAAACTCCGACAATCTGATGTTTCCAAGTCGCTATCTTGCTAATCGCACTTTTCAAAATAGATGTGAAAGCTTTCCTTATACAGTTTGCCTCAACATTTGACAGATAAACTATTTCTTCCTGGGATTAAAGTTGAATACATGAAAACTAAATTGCATGTCGGCAAAGTTGTCGGCGACTTTATTAAGAGTTCCGTTTTGACGACAACTAACGCTAAACAACAGTCTTATAGATAGTGTCATTCTTGAAGTGTGAACAAAATCATAGAACAACCATTCACAGTCGATGTTTCGCACGTGCGATTTTTACATACGTTGAGAAAAAAAAGGTGTGTTGTTGTTGTTGTTGTTGTTGTTGTTGTTGTTGTTGTTGTTGTTGTTGTTGTTGTTGTTGTTGTTGTTGTTGTTGTTGTTGGTGTTGTTGTTGGTGTTGTTGTTGTTGTTGTTGTTGTTGTTGTTGTTGTTAATAGATTTATCTGGGACTTTATGTGTCTTTTTCGAAATGAGAGTATCTTACACACCAACAATTTGCATCCTGTCTGTTTCTGTGCAGAGTGGGACTTTTTCCTCTCCAATTACTTTTGTAACTGACACCTGTGTCAGTCTGCACAATACCGGCACGGTTGGCCTCGTGGTAAGGCGTCCGCCCCGTGATCGGGAGGTCGTGGGTTCGAACCCCGGCCGGGTCATACCTAAGACTTTAAAATTGGCAATCTAGTGGCTGCTCCGCCTGGCGTCTGGCATTATGGGGTTAGTGCTAGGACTGGTTGGTCCGCTGTCAGAATAATGTGACTGGGTGAGACATGAAGCCTGTGCTGCGACTTCTGTCTTGTGTGTGGCGCACGTTATATGTCAAAGCAGCACCGCCCTGATATGGCCCTTCGTGGTCGGCTGGGCGTTAAGCAAACAAACAAAGAAAGAAACAAACAAAAGTCTGCACAATTTACTCTGGAAAACAGTATCGCTCTGCACAAAGAGCAGCCAGACTGCTGTGTTTTGGTATGTGTCCAAGTAGCCAGACTGCTGTGTTTTGGTATGTGTCCAAGTAGCCAGACTGCTGTGTTTTGGTATGTGTCCAAGTAGCCAGACTGCTGTGTTTTGGTATGTGTCCAAGTAGCCAGACTGCTGTGTTTTGGTATGTGTCCAAGTAGCCAGACTGCTGTGTTTTGGTATGTGTCCAAGTAGCCAGACTGCTGTGTTTTGGTATGTGTCCAAGTAGCCAGACTGCTGTGTTTTGGTATGTGTCCAACTAGCCAGACTGCTGTTTTGGTATGTGTCCAAGT
>NC_090248.1:8434757-8444757 GCF_037325665.1 Littorina saxatilis
TGGTTTACATGATGGTTTACATGGTGGTTTACATGGTGGTTTACATGATGGTTTACATGATGGTTTATATGATGGTTTACATGATAGTTTACATGATGGTTTACATGATGGTTTACATGATGGTTTACATGGTGGTTTACATGACGGTTTACATGATGGTTTACATGATGGTTTACATGATGGTTTACATGATGGTTTACATGATGGTTTACATGATGGTTTACATGATAGTTTACACGGGAAGGAATGTATGTTTAAAGGGATACAAATCGCGATTTAAAGGGATACTACCCGCAGTTTAAATATACTTCCCACGGAGGACCGACAGCGATCTAAAACGATTTATTTTGCTTACAAACTGATTCACGTTGTTGCTACAATTGAAATTTATAATACTACAACGTACATTTTCATACTAATTTTGACACCATGATTTGGTTGTCGGTTTTTCATGTCCCATCAACTTAACTGATGGAGTACTATCTAATCGTGGGGTACCGTGTTTATAACACTTGACAAAAGAACGGCTTCGGATTTAAACATGCAAAAAAACTTTAAAAACTTTAAAAAATCCTAATCGGCATGAAAATAATGTAGTCAACTCAGCGAGACAATACAGGAATGTTGATGAAACTTCGTGTGGTGGATAGTGTAACTTTTAAGTAAATTCTATACTCACTTGAGAAGGACATGTTTAGAGTATTTATTTTAGTGCTTCAAGTATAAATCGATATGTGTGTTTTGATCTTGACACGGTCGCGCGTCTATGGAATAAAAATACAACATAAAAACCTCGTTTGTCAAGAAAGCTGTCAAAGGCAATAACAGCATTGCATTTGCCCATGCCTCAAGATCCATATATTTTTCACGTTGCAAATAACATTATTTGTTGATAGCGGAACATTTTTCAAGAGAATTTGTTAAAATTAACGTCCTGGCAAAAATTCGAAGTTTTTGTCAAAACCATTTACTGTTTAAAAAAAAAAGTAGAAAGAGACGCCCAAAGCTACAGTTTGTCTCGTGTGAGCAATCAAGTAAACATACTTCAGTCAGACCATCTCCGGATTCTACATGGAATAAGAAGATCCTTGCACTAAGACGCATACAAAACTATCCTTTGCACTTTTGTTTCCTTTGCAGATTAAGATCTTTTGACAATGGTCCCTCTTACACATTAAAATTCCCGCTCTGCATCTGGAACACAGCGAAGCTGTTCATCTTGTTTTGTTTACTTCCAAGTGGAAGGTTGCTTTTATCCCATGGAAAAGCACAGACGAATCTGTCGTGGTTTACAAAAAAAGTGTAAATCTATTTTGGTCGCTTATTATTTTAAAGCACACACCTTACCGTGTAAACTGTTCGGTTCACTAACTCAGATGTAACCAGGCTTTCGGATATGACAATTCCTCCACTTGTTCACATACCAAACATGAACAGCCTGCGTGATCTATGTGCAAGCTTTTGAATGAATAAATGAAAGAAAGAATTAATTAATTTTTGAAGGAATGAATTTTGTAGTGGCTTTTTAAGAAATTCATTCATCAAAAAATTCCAATTCCGCACAGCAAGCAGGGTGCTGATTGTTCGTATGTGTCCAAGTGGCGGGATGGTCGTATCCCAGGTAACAGCCGAGCCAGGTCGGAGATGGTCAACCAAGTTGTTTGCACGAGAAGGATTTTTGTTTGTTTGCTTAACGCCCAGCCGACCACGAAGGGCCATATCAGGGCGGTGCTGCTTTCACATATAACGTGCGCCACACACAAGACAGAAGTCGCAGCACAGGCTTCATGTCTCACCCAGTCACATTATTCTGACACCGGACCAACCAGTCCTAGCACTAACCCCATAATGCCAGACGCCAGGCGGAGCAGCCACTAGATTGCCAATTTTAAAGTCTTAGGTATGACCCGGCCGGGGTTCGAACCCACGACCTCCCGATCACGGGGCGGAGGCCTTACCACTAGGCCAACCTTACCACTAGGCCAACCTTACCACTAGGCCAACCTTACCACTAGGCCAACCTTACCACTAGGCCAACCTTACCACTAGGCCAACCTTACCACTAGGCCAACCTTACCACTAGGCCAACCGTGCCCACGAGAAGGAGTATGCCTTCAAAGTATTTCTGGTTTGTGGTTAGACATAATTACAAATCTCAAACCGAACTGTGCAGGTCATGGGGCGACTTGATACCGTTTTCCGGCCACGAGTATCCTTTTGGTATTCGCTTGCAACACACTTCAAATTGAAATGTTCAACTTTTGAACACCGTTTCTGTTACCAGTTTCGAACATAAACTAGACCAATACAATTATTGTGACACATTTTGCACCCAAATTAAAGTATTAATTCCCGTGTCATTTCATCCGAACTTTGTATGTCAGTTATAAGGCGCAGTTCATCTGCCTGTCTGGATCACCTTTCGGGTTCAAGATTTCTTTCACATGGATCACGTGATTTCAGCTCTAATAAGGGTACTCTCAAAATCGACAGGACAAAAACTGAAGGGCACATTTAAAAATCGACCAAAAAATCACAATAGGCAAACCTTTGCAATATCCATGATCTACCCAAAAAATGTTGTTTTGTTTAGCTAGCTTGCATATTGCATGTGTTATGCTATTCCTACTGATGCAGGTGTCGATCGCAAGAGCGGCCAAAAAAGGAACTTTTTGCGTCATTTTTAGGGGTATTGTGACAAAAAGCGCTGTATTTCAGCACTGACTTGGTGGATTGCTTTGAAACTTTCAGAATATGTTACCAACATACTAGACGTACTTCGAATACTATTTTGGATTGTAATAATTCATCTGTCTTTTATTTCTGATGCAGACCACTGTCCGACGACGCAAGGGTTCTTCATCTTGGAAGGCAGTTGCGTCAAAGTGTACGAAACGCAGGTCACGTGGCAGGACGCAGAGAGCACGTGCGAAACGCAAGGGGCACATTTGTTTGCGGGACAGACTGAACGCGAAATGTATACCGCAGAATCGGTTGTCAACTCCAGGGGTATGTTTGCAGAATCAAGTTTATTTATTTATGCATTAGTCTATTCATATTTATATTAATTTGTTCATAAATTTGCTTATATAATTATGAGCTTACGTATTCATTTTTTGGGCATTTATTTTTAATTTACTTTTTTTTTTTTTACATCGGTCTATTTCTTGTTGTCGTTTTTAGTATTTTATTTATGTATTCATTATTGGTCTATATTGATTTATCTATTTACTTACTATCTTACTGACTTGCTTGCTTGGTTAAGTAAGTCTGTTGATTGGGTAGCATAATTGGTTGATTCGTTGTTGGATGTGTTATGATTGGTCAGCTGGTTATCTGCCTTCTAATGGAACAACCAGGAATTTGTATCGGGTGTGGGTAATTGGAAGAAGAGAGGGGAGGTGATGGGGGACGGGTGTCCCAAGACATATGATTCCAAATAAAGACCCCTCCATATTACATTCTGAAGGTCGCAATTGGGAGGTTTTGCCGTATACATTTTCATTGTTTTCCCCATTGCAGGCTCCGCTTCACGGAACTACAGATTTGGCGCCTGGGATCATGACAAGAACGGCACCTGGTTCTGGGTCACGGGGGCAAAGGTCACATCCAGTACCTGGCAAAGTGGTGCCCCGAATGGGAGCAGGAGCAAGATTTGCGCTGAAACGGTGACATACTCCGCCAAGCAGATCACTGCCAACAAGTGCAGCAACCTGAACCCATTTGTGTGTCACGTGATTCTCGGATAATGATAACGTCATGTCAGCGCCTGTGGTGTGCTACTACTGACTCAACTGCCGGCGCGAAGTGTTTTAGGTTGTTGGCCATTTTGAATTACAGTCAACGTCATTGCAAGCGTGAGATAATTATAAGTAGGCTAGGTAGATCAGGAATAAATGTATACCAGCACGTGGTAATACAAAAACTGTCTACAACGACCACCCCTGGGACCGACCAAAAGTGGTCGCGATGGACAGGTGGTCTCTATTTAAAGGTGAATTTCATAGAGAGAAAAATAACTTGTTCAGATCTTTTTGGGTGGTCGTTGTATAGCCAAGTTGTCGTTAACAAGAGGGGGTCGATCGCAGGGCAGGTTCGATTGTACTACATAGCGAGTTGGCTTCACAATCAACGCGACAGTAATCGCACCAAAGTACCAGCCCAGACATACCAGGAAAAGCCTCTGGATAGTATTTCGTAATTAATACCTTGCTTATAATGAGCATTTTGAATTACAGTCAACGTTAAAGCAATTGCGTGACAAAACTAGACCAGTGGAAACAAACATTATGTTCAAAATGTTTTAACATGATTTAAATCAGTATATTATACTGTTTAACTTAAAACTACTCAAGACTGAAGGAACTCTGATGCTGGTCGAGACTATTCGAGAAACAGGAAATGCAATGTATTTTGGATTTGTGACCGCAAACGACCAACCGGAGATGCAGCCTACACATGCACGCGGTATCATAATGATTTAATTTTGTATGCATCAGACATGGACAGCTGCTTCAGATAAAATATTTGGACTGCTTTTTCGAAATTGTCCATGCTTTTTACATTTAGTCAAGTTTTGACTAAATGTTTTAACATAGAGGGGAATCGAAACGAGGGTCGTGGTGTATGTGTGTGTGTGCGTGCGTGCGTGTGTGTAGAGCGATTCAGACCAAACTACTGGACCGATCTTTATGACATTTGACATGAGAGTTCCTGGGAGTGATATCCCCGAATATATTTTTCGTTTTTTTGATAAATGTCTTTGATGACGTCATATCCGGCTTTTTGTAAAAGTTGAGGCGGCACTGTCACACCCTCATTTTTCAATCAAATTGATTGAAATTTTGGCCAAGCAATCTTCGACAAAGGCCGGACTTCGGTATTGCATTTCAGCTTGGTGGCTTAAAAATTAATTAATGACTTTGGTCATTAAATATCTGAAAATTGTAAAAAAAACCAAAAAATTATAAAACGATCCAAATTTACGTTCATCTTATTCTTTATCATGTTCTGATTCCAAAAACATATAAATATGTTATATTTGGATTAAAAACAAGCTCTGAAAATTAAAAATATAAAAATTATGATCAAAATTAACTTTCCGAAATCGATTTAAAAACAATTTCATCTTAATCCTTGTCGGTTCCTGATTCTAAAAACATATAGATATGATATGTTTGGATTAAAAACACGCTCAGAAAGTTCAAACGAAGAGAGGTACAGTAAAGCGTGCTATGAAGCACAGCGTAACCGCTACCGCGCCAAACAGGCTCGTAACTTTCACTGCCTTTTGCACTTGCGGCGGACTACGTTCAGTTTCATTCTGTGAGTTCCACAGCTTGACTAAATGTAGTAATTTCGCCTTACGCGACTTGTTCGAAATTGTCCATCCTTTTTATATTTAGTCAAGTTTTGACTAAATATTTTAACATCGAGGGGGAATCGAAACGAGGGTCGTGGTGTATGTGTGTGTGTGTGTGTGTGTGTGTGTGTGTGTGTGTGTGTGCGTGCGTGCGTGCGTGCGTGCGTGTAGAGCGATTCAGACCAAACTACTGGGCCGATCTTTATGAAATTTTACATGAGAGTTCCTGGGATTGATATCCCCGAACGTTTTTCTCCTTTTTTCGATAAATGTCTTTGATGACGTCATATTCGGCTTTTCGTGAAAGTTGAGGCGGCACTGTCACGCTCTCATTTTTCAACCAAATTGGTTGAAATTTTGGTCAAGTAGTCTTCGACGAAGCCCGGACTTCGGTATTGCATTTCAGCGTGATGGCTTAAAAATTAATTAATGACTTTGGTCATTAAAAATCTGAAAATTGTAAAAAAAAATAAAAAATTATAAAACGATCCACATTTACGTTTATCTTATTCTCCATGATTTTCTGATTCCAAAAACATATAAATCTGTTATATTTGAATTAAAAACAAGCTCTGAAAATTAAAAATATAAACATTATTATCAAAATTAAATTGTCCAAATCAATTTAAAAACACTTTCATCTTATTCCTTGTCGGTTCCTGATTCCAAAAACATATAGATATGATATGTTTGGATTAAAAACACGCTCAGAAAGTTAAAACGAAGAGAGGTATAGAAAAGCGTGCTATCCTTCTCAGCGCAACTACGAAACCGTTCTTCTTGTCAATTTCACTGCCTGAACGGTGGACTGACGATGCTATGAGTATACGGTCTTGCTGAAAAATTGCATTGCGTTCAGTTTCATTCTGTGACTAGTTCGACAGCTACTTGACTAAATATTGTATTTTCGCCTTACGCGACTTGTTACATTTAATCAAGTTTTGACTAAATGTTATAACATAGAGGGGGAATCGAGATGAGGGTTGTGGTGTATGTGTGTGTGTGTGTGTGCGTGTGTGTGTGTGTGTGTAGAGCGATTCAGACTAAACTACTCGACCAATCTTTATGAAATTTTACATGAGAGTTTCTGGAAATGATATCCCCGGATGCTTTTTTTCTTTTTTTCGATAAATGTCTTTGATGACGTCATATCCGGCTTTTTGTAAAAGTTGAGGCGGCACTGTCACACCCTCATTTTTCAATCAAATTGATTGAAATTTTGGCCAAGCAATCTTCGACGAAGGCCGGACTTCGGTATTGCATTTGAGCATGCTGGCTTAAAAATTAATTAATGACTTTGGTCATTAAAAATCTGAAAATTCTAAAAAAAAAAATGTTTTTTATAAAACGATCCAAATTTACGTTCATCTTATTTGTCATCATTTTCTGATTCCAAAAACATATAAATATGTTATATTTGGATTAAAAACATGCTCTGAAAATTAAAAATATAAAAATTATTATTAAATTTAAATTTCCGAAATAGTTTTAAAAACTATTTTATCTTATTTCTTGTCGGTTCCTGATTCCAAAAACATATAGATATGATATGTTTGGATTAAAAACACGCTCAGAAAGTTAAAACGAAGAGAGGTACAGAAAAGCGTGCTATGAAGCACAGCGCAACCGCAGCGCCAAACAGGCTCGTCACTTTCACTGCCTTTTGCACTAGCGGCGGACTACGTTCACTGTGAGTTCCACAGCTTGACTAAATGTAGTAATTTCTCCTTACGCGACTTGTTCTTTCTTTCATTATTACATCAAACAGCAGACTGAATAGTCTCCGTGGACACCTGGAACTTTTGATGACTTAATTTCGTAAAAGCCATTTGTAATTCCTAAAATAAAATAAAAATAACTGAGCAAAGCGAGCAACCAGGCTGTTACATTTTGATATTTGTCCAAGTGGAGGGAAGGTTTTATCCCATGCAAAAGCCACTTGTGTAGTTTATCCTCATCTCTCGTCTCTCATCATTATGACCGATACTTTGACGAGACAAGCTGGTCTGAGCGTGTCAAAATATCACTTCGTTTCCTCAGCGTATTTCAAGTACCTGTCCTAATATAGGACAACTGGTGTTAGAGGACGTTAAACTCAGCTAGTCAGACAATAAACCTTTGACGGACAGTTTTGGCTGGTGCCGAGTGCAGAAAGTTCTCTGAGTTATGAGTTTCTTTGTGAGATGTTATTACGACTTATGAATTCAGAATTCTGCGATCGCTACAAAACTTTCATCTGCTATTCTGGGCTGCCTATGATTGTCTATGATTAGAATGGTTCGTTAGTTCATATTGATTACGGCTTTCTTCCTTTGCTTCTTATATTACTAAAGTAAAATAAACAAAAAAATGGTGGATCTTTGCGTCAGCGGTGCGAATGATTTTTTGTTTTTGGTTTTTAGTTTGTTGTTGTTGTGTTTTTTTGCTACCGCATTTGCAGTTATTATTGCGATTGTTTTCGGGAACAACTTTCATTTTTGTGCAATTAATGCGGACGCTATGGGGAAGGGGGTTGCTTCGTCGTAAATTCATACACGAATTTTTTTTATTGAGGCTTAAAGCTATCAATTGTAATAACATTGTTGACATTTACGATAAACAGAACAAAACAGTGTTTGTGCGTGTGTGTGAGTGTGTGAGTGTGTACGTAATATGCTTCGGCGTGCGTGTCTGTACGTGCGTGCATGTGTCTGCGTGCGTGCGTGCGTGCATGTGCGTGTTTGTGTGTGTGTGTGTGGGTGGGTGTGTGGGTGGGTGTGTGTTCGTGCGTGTACTTGCGTGCATTTTTCTGAGTGCGTGCGTGCGTGTGTCTGTCTGTCTGTCTTCCCGTCAGTTTGCGTTGTCTAATTATTTTTCAATGTGCATGTGCATCTGTCTGAACGTGCGTGTATATGAGGGCTTGCGAGTATACTGCTTACGGGGGTGGGGGGGGGGGGGGGGGGGAAGGGGAATCATTTTTAGCAGCTATGACGTCATTGTGACCATTACGACTAAACCACCATTCGTCACCGTCGTCTGTCAAATGCGCCTTTGCTTCCCCGAAAGAAGGAGAACATTTCCTTCACAGCATTCTCTCATAACTTTCTGTCCATTTTGTCTAAAGCCAGAAAGTAGGGCGTCATCGATAAGGACTGATCGATATTTAATAGCTGCATGATCATTTCATCGCTGAAAGGAGCATTACCCACTCACAAAGTATTCACATATTGCACAGAACCAACTTCTGTGGGGAATGGCGCACTGCAGACTTTTTCACCACTAAAAAAATAAGAATAAATCTTTGTTCCAGTTTATTTGTTTATTGCAAAACAAAGTGTATTTCAATTACAATATCTTATCAGCGCAGTTATTCTACACGTAGTTTACATTGACAAAAGATTAGGAGTATCCTACAACTATAAATATCTTTTTTTCATTAATTGTTTATTTGCATAATAGCAAACGCTGACAGGAAATTAAGATATGCAGCGTGCTACTGAAAGAAAACGTACGCTAAAAAAGCACAGTCAAAACAAAAACAACGAACCGGTTATGAAGCAGAAGAGTGAAATGTTCATTAAAATGCTTTGCTCATCCAATATGCAACAACGACCATCTTAATATTTCCTGATAATATTTGCCTGATCTTTCCCTATAAATAATTAGGGGGGGGGGGGGGGGCGGACAAAAGTCAACTGCCACAGACCATTGCGATTTTGTGTTTATTCCAGGCACAATGCCGTTTCACAATTTCATAACAAGAATTCTTTGCCCTGGAATACAGATATTTTCTACGATTTTCATTCACTGTCTTCTGCCTTCCTGCGGATAGGTAGGGAGGTGACGACGTCAGCAAGTTGACAAAATGAAAGATGTTTTCCACAAGTCACGCAGAGAACCATGAGTATGAATCAATCAAGTGGAACAAATCACTGCCACTTTAAGTTCCATCGATCGTCCTGGCGAAACGGTTCAACAATTTAATGAGACCTTTTCCAGTCTTTGACACTTTGACGTAAATACGATTATGAAAAACTGCTCATGCGCATGTCCTGACTCAATCATGAGTATGCAAATTGTTATGCTGCGAACGTCTGACCTAATTCATCATATGCCTTTTCACCCACTTTTTGATGAAAACGCATTAGGGCCCTCGCTTCCAAACGCCTACCGTTACCGGTTTTGTTCAGGCAAGAAGATAAAAACCTTGTACTGTTTAATACGCTGGAAAGGTGAGAGACCGAAAAAATTTGAAGAAACTGCATACTTTTGACGACTATTGATTTTTACATGCCAAAACTTTCAGATGGTTGTCATAGTAGCTGGATCGAAAGTTACAGGTCTAACAACTTAACTTTATCTCGTATTCGCTAATATAAGCTCTACGCTCGAATACGGATCCTCAAAGCATAAATAGTGTACATATGTAACGATATTAAATTAAATAAAGTTTTGTTTAAACCAACAACAAAATTGTGACCCTCCACCACGAAATGAGTCGCATGTCACCTCGCACGCTTCTGCGCTAGGCTTAATATAAGTTCGGGGAGTCTCTGGTAACAGTGTGAGGGTCACCTTAGTCACAGGCTTATAACTCAACAGTTTCGCTCTTTTTGAAAACGGCCTTCACCACTGGATAGAGCATAACAAACTCTTTAG
>NC_090248.1:8449757-8512257 GCF_037325665.1 Littorina saxatilis
CTGAAGTCTTTGAATCACTTGACAGAGCCGAAGGTACTGCCGCTGGTTCTGTGCTTTGTTCCGCGTAAGATTTATACTCAAGGCGGAAAGTAAATCTGAGAGAGAAAGGCAATAAAGATTCAAGAAAAATCGTTATTTTGAGAAAATCAAGTGAGACGGTAACCTTCTTCACAGACTTACACTCTACAAAAACTCTACTGAAGATGGAAACACTCTATCTTCAAGATCACCATTTTGAGCTGGGGGTTTTCTTCTTCGATCTTCACGCAATTCTGAAAAAAACAAAAAATGTCAAAGATCCAGAACTAAAGCTACTCTTGGGCTATTTAAATTATCTTAAGTAAACAGACAACCATACAAACTCGTTTTAAAAAACAATAATTTAAGTAAAAGACCTTAAGTCAAAAACAATTTGCTGGAATCAAACGGCACACTATAGCAGAACTGAAGAAAAAATAAGCTTTCGCAATGCAAAATTATGTCGTAAATTGTTGACAGATAATCTAATAGCAGCGGCCTCTTTAGGAAACGCGAAATCTTCCAAGGTTAAAATATCAGCATTATAAACAGAGCATGCAACACATATTCTCCGTCGAATTTATTAAAGAAAGAAATGACCGAGAAGCCTTTTGAATTCGCAGGTATCAACTCTATCGAAACAACATCGCTGATGACCAATAAAGAAAACAAAGAAAAAAAATCTCTATTGCCTCTTCGAAGCTAATGTCAAAAATATCGAACAGACTCACCAGTGAAAACGAGCAAGTGGAAAAGAAAAGGAAGTACGCTTACATCCCAAGAAAAGACCAATGGAATTACAGATAATTCGGCGTGTCCATGATTACCCGACCCTACTTCCGGTAGCAAGAACCACAATGGAGTTTTAATTAGTTTCAAACTGATGTGTGTTGCGAACCTGTTGTGACCACGCTCCGTTTAGCCCTTTCAGACAGCATTCTTGTTGCTCGAAGGGGTGTTGTCATTGCTTTTGTTGTTGTTGTTGTTGTTGTTGTTGTTGTTGTTGTTGTTGCTGGTGTTGTTGTTGTTGGTGTTGCTGGTGTTGGTGTTGTTGTTTTGTGACGGGTACATGCACTCTGAAGGTGTGGTGTAATTGTAACTGAAAAGAAGTGCCGCGATCTATCAAAGTAGGCCTACTTGGTATGTTCAGTTATGGCAAGTCATTCTTTTCTAAATCTCTCTCTCTCTCTCTCTCTCTCTCTCTCTCTCTCTCTCTCTCTCTCTCTCTCTCTCTCTCTCTCTCTCCGTCTCTCTCTCTCTCTCTCTCTCTCGCTCTCTCTAAACCGTTACAGACTTGTGACAGAAAGACAGACAGCGACACATAGTCTCCCAATGTCAGTACCATGCATGCAGTTCCATCCTGCTTCAAGTTGCTGACGTCAGCAGATCAAGAGGAGTACCCACCGCAGTTACAAGCAGTGAGGCGCACTTATAGAATTAGTTTCCTTCTTTACTAAGTTCAGGTACGCCAGTCACAAACTGGTGCTCATGACTAGTCTCATTGTAAAAGCGACTCAGTGATACACTGTAGACTACGTGTCTGCTCGCTTCACTCTCATCATAATTATAACTTGATTAACCGGCGTGCAATCAATGATGTTCTGCTCGATCGTCTAAATAATTGTTTTTCTTTCTCAGTAATGACGCAACCCCTCCCAGGTCTGAAAAAAAACCCAACCCTGAACTGACTGAAACGGATGGTCAACAACGATATTGAGTGAGAACTCCACACAGTACTGCTATTATTAAGTTATGCGTTTAATGTAAAATGTGTCTGTTCGCTTGATTTAAAAAAAAATAGGCATATCACTTTTGTGAAACTGGACCAGTACGTGTTGCCCCCCTCCCTCCCCTTTCATCCCCCCCTCCCCTTTTTTTTATATTTAGTCAAGTTTTGACTAAATATTTTAACATCGAGGGGGAATCGAAACGAGGGTCGTGGTGTATGTGCGTGTGTGCGTGTGTGCGTGTGTGTGTGTGTGTGTCTGTGTGTGTGTGTAGAGCGATTCAGACTAAACTACTGGACCGATCTTTCTGAAATTTGACATGAGAGTTCCTGGGTATGAAATCCCCATACGTTTTTTTCCTTTTTTGGATACATGTCTTTGATGACGTCATATCCGGCTTTTCGTGAAAGTTGAGGCGGCTCTGTCACGCCCTCATTTTTCAACCAAATTGGTTGAAATTTTGGTCAAGTAATCTTCGACGAAGCCCGGGGTTCGGTATTGCATTTCAGCTTGGTGGCTTAAAAATTAATTAATGACTTTGGTCATTAAAAATCTGAAAATTGTAAAAAAAAATTAAAATTTATAAAACGATCCAAATTTACGTTTATCTTATTCTCCATCATTTGCTGATTCCAAAAACATATAAATATGTTATATTCGGATTAAAAACAAGCTCTGAAAATTAAATATATAAAAATTATTATCAAAATTAAATTGTCCAAATCAATTTAAAAACACTTTCATCTTATTCCTTGTCGGTTCCTGATTCCAAAAACATATAGATATGATATGTTTGGATTAAAAACACGCTCAGAAAGTTAAAACAAAGAGAGGTACAGAAAAGCGTGCTATCCTTCTTAGCGCAACTACTACCCCGCTCTTCTTGTCAATTTCACTGCCTTTGCCATGAGCGGTGGACTGACGATGCTACGAGTATACGGTCTTGCTGAAAAATGGCAGCTACTTGACTAAATATTGTATTTTCGCCTTACGCGACTTGTTTTCTCCTCCCATCAAAGCCGGAGGCTGGCGGAAGCTCTTTGCTCCCACCGCCATCTCAGTGTCGCACGGTCTCTGACTATACTTACTGTACTCGAATGAGAAGTAGCCTTTTCAGTTTTCGCAACAATGACAGCAAACAACAACAGCATAACTACAGTAACAACACAAATAAAACGGTATAATAATTATGTAGTGCACTCCAAATCACATGTCATTTCTGTCAGGTGAGACTCGCGATAAAGAAAGTACGTAAACTTTTAATCTGTGACCCCTGACCTGACTCGATCATGGGAAGTCACTCTGCCAAAGCGCTCGTCACGTGATGGGTCACAAGACAAACATGGCGACGTCTGCTAGTTTTGCTTTGGAAATTGTTCGATTTTAGCGATCAGGTGTGAATGTGTGCATGTTTGTATGAAATGATAGGTGCAAAACAACCTGCTACGATGATACTTCGGGAAGCCAAACAGAAATCTGACGCCGGCGATTGGATCGAAGACCACATCTATGTACGTAATTCTGCGTCCTTTTTGTTCGTAAATTCCATAGTTTTCAACACTTTCTGTGTCAAATTCATACCACGCTTGTTTCAATATTTCGTTTTGTGTTGTGATTCATTCAGTTTACCCCCTTTTGTGTTAGTATTTGCTAATTTCCGCAGTTTTGCAATGCATAGTGTCGCATTTGGGTGGGTTTTTTTTCGACTTTCTTTGTGGAAACAACACTGTTCAGTTTACAGTTTTCAAATGCCCCACAACAAGCTGCCGCTTACAGACATGCTTGACACTTCAATAATTCAGACTTCAGGTCTACATGCACCTGACTTTGCCATACAAGTAGGGTTTCCCTCCATGCTATAACTTCTGACATCTGTTTGTTTTACTTTGAGTTTTACTTCTTTTAGAAAGTGATTCTATGAACTTTGAAACTTTCATACTCATAGTCCTCCTACATCACATGATTAACGGGATCACGGAAGGATGTAAGGCGATTCCTTCCTGTTTGTAAATACATACATGTAGTATCAAGACAGTGTGTATTTTTTATGTTAGTATCTTTCTCTCCCTTACATGCACACGCACACAATTAACTTATTAAGTCGCAATGATCAAACGTGTCTACAATTAATTAAGGGACAGACGCTTTGATGGTTTAAAAAGTAGTGAATTCAAATGAATTTAATTTTCCTTTTCAGGTTCCTATAGTTGGCGGACTGTTTGTGCTGGTGCTGCTTACGATCGCCATCTTTTGCTGCTGCAGAGCAAGGAGAAGGTAACAATTATAAGTGAACAGCTTGACAATAACATTAACACTGGGAGATCTTGACACAAGATCTGCGCATTGTCAAACTTGGTGATGCTGCATGGTTCTAAATATAATAACTGAAAAGTTAACATTTACTGGATAAACTGGAAGGTGGCTGATAATTTATGAGAAGATGATTTGCAATGAGAGTTATAATTGCCTTGTTTGTTCTACGTAGCTAAATAAAGTAAATTTTTGTCTGTTTTTTTTCCTTCTTTCAAACTCTGTGTGGGGCAGGTATAAGGTTCTGAATTTATACCTTTAGATAATGATGTTAAGTCTTGAAATAGAGAGGGTCTTAAAACAGAGGGAAATTCAGAGAGGTTGGAACAAGAAAATGTGAGAAAGCGGGTTCTTTAAAACGGGGAAGACTTAACTTGGGGAGTCTTAATTAAAACAAAGGTTTTGAATAAAACTAATTTTTAAATCATTGACTGTATTGACACAGGCGGAGAAACTACTACGTTTACAAGAGGCTGGAGTATGATGTCGCCCTGGCCGAACAAATGGAACGTGAACGCTACCAGAAGCAAGAAGAGGTTAGAGGTCAGTGCAGGGATCCTACGGAATCATTTCTTTTGTCGGATATATATTATTATATATTGATGTGTCAAAATAATGTCACTGTATTTCAGTCTCGTATGTCCTGAGAAGTGGCAGATATTTTTTGGAGCAGGGTAACTGTTCTACAGGTGAAAAGAACACTGTAGACTAAAACTAATTGCAACTGATTCTTTTCTGAATGTACATCAGCTGACTCTTTAAGTTTTTTTATTTTCATTGTTTCAAGTTATTTTATTATTAACTTACATTCTACTGTTTTGAATTTCCAGGATCAGTGCCTGGCTATATAAGTACCTATAGAGGTACTAGCAAAAGCTGTTAAGGAAAATGTTGAATTCAAAGTTAAGTGCATTAATACTTCAAAGCAGTGTAGTCTTGTTGTGGGGGTTGTTTCTGGGGGGTTGTTTTTTTGCATCAATTTTACTTAATTACATGAAAATGCTGCATCGTTTTTTTCACCCAATACTTTTTGCAGATTCAGCCTTCTTAAAGTGCCAGTACTATCTGAGGAGCCATCCAAACTACAGCAACATTACTCAACTCATGGACCTAGGTAACGCTAAACTGATGTTTCTGCAACCCAACCATTTTGTGTGTGTGGGGGGGGGGGGGGGGTCAAGAGCGTAATAACATTGTGGAGAGCTAGACATCCAAGTTTAGGTGATGTGACTGTTGAACAGGGATACATTAAGGTGAAGGTAAACTAAGCAGTTACGCACAAAGCAATTGTGACCCTCCACCACGAAATGAGTCGCATGTCACCTTTGCATGATTTTCATATTTTACATTTTTTAAAGAGTTTTTTATGCTCTATCCAGTGGTGAAAACCGTTTTAGAAAAGAGTAAAAACTGTTTGAGTTATAACCCTGTGACTAAGGTGACCCTCACACTGTTACCCGACACTCCCCGGACTTATATTAAGCCTAGCGCAGAACCGCGCGAGGTGACATGCGACTCATTTCGTGGTGGAGGGTCACAATTGTAAAATGTGACTGTCAAAGGTAACAGCGTAGTTTATCTTCACCTCAAGCAGTTGAGTTAACCTTCGCCGGTGGTCATGGGTCCGTGTGGACCCAGAAGGGTGTTTAATTGCAAATATCTCTTTACATTTTTTAATGAGCTTTTAAGAATGCCTCAGGCACATAAAAAGCTCTTATGTCATAAAATTTCAGCAAGAAGTAATTAAAAAAAAAAGGTCATATTTAGACTACAAACATCGTGGGGCCATGTTTCTTAAAGAAGGAAATGAGAAGCGTGGGTCCGCACGGCCCCATGATGACTTTCGTGTGTAGTCGATGACCCAGACGGGCAAAGGTTAAACTGTTTGTCAGACCAAATTGTTTGTTTTTTAAAAATTGTATTAGTGAGGTTAAGTCTTCTTCATGTCTGCATGGTTCATGCAGCAATGCTAATGAATTTTAGCTGGTTACAAAGTAGCCAGTAGCTTTTGATTTTACCGAAATTAGTTTATGATACATACCTAACTTGAGATATCATTACGCATAAAATGTTTGCAGATTCATGTGCCTTTGTTTAGCGTTGTTATTTCCATGAAAAAATTCCATTTTTTTAATTATATTAATTATGTATTGTAAATTTTCAGGAAGCCGAATTGACAAACACTGGTTCCGTGTCCGTGACAACAAGACTCAGACGGACCGCATGCTGAACATTCTGCCGTACAATCCCAAAATGGTGCTTCCCTTCTCTCGAGCGACCAGCAAAACTCTCAAAGACCTCTTCTGTCTCCTACAGGTGTGAAAGTATCCTAGGATTTTGTGTTTATGTGCAAGTCTAGCTCACTCTGAAACTAAATCTTGTATTAGTTTCCTTTGATGTATATATCACTATTTTACTTGGCAATGTGCACAGAATTATTTTGTGTGTATGTTTTTGTGAGTCGCTTAAAACTATTTTAGGATTTGCGCTATAATACAAGTATCCTCATTATTATAACAGTTTTGAAAGATGTGTTTTCTTTCTGTTGATTGTTTTGGCCAGCGGGCTCTTTATATTTCAACCAATTGTGACACAGTTTAAGAGGCATATGCTGGGTGGTCTGAAATATGAAAAATGTTACGGCAACCATTAATTTGAACCAAAGCCTCATAATACCATTATAATTTACATTTCCAGAAAAACACGGTCAAATTAAATAATAATCGGTTAGTATGACATGTTGCTAATGTCATTTTCTGTGTTTTGACGAGTTTTCCAGTGAATTTTTTTTTTAAAAATCAAGTTATAGCCCGGTAAAATCAAACTCTGTTTTCTTTTTCAAACAGCATCCCTATGTCTTCCCCATGACGGACTTTGACTTCGCCCTGGAGCAGAAGTACGTGATAGTCATCCAGCCAATCAGCATCCGCGGCTCTCTCAAAGATTACATCTATCAGGTTAGCAAAAACAACACAAGTACTAATGTGTCATTTCATTGATAAAATTAAATATAAAAAATGTGAAAAAATATATTTTGTTTTGTATTTGGTTTAAACAAAACTTAGATATGTACAATATTTGGTGTTGAGGATCCATATATATACTCAAGCATCTTCGAACCCTATTCATCTATCATCATTATTTGTTTGTCCAATCACTTAAAAAAACCACTAGGTCGACGTACTGGGGGATATTTGTTTTGTCTATAATTAAGCGTTCCAATGACTTACTTTTGTGGTGCGTGAAAATAGCTCAGGTGGTAGTGTCACTGGCTTCAAAAACCAGTTGTCGCTCTCCGCACAGGTTCGATCACCACATTCGGGGAGGGATTTATTTCCCAGTCGACTTTGTGCAGACTCTTCTCAGTGTACGAACACCCCTGTGTGCACGCATGCGCACGATAAAGATCCCAAGTTCACAGCGAAAGTCTCGGGGCTCAGAAACATGAACACACACATGCAGGAAAAAGAAAAAAGGGTAGCTCTGTACTGTATGGCAGCTCACTTTCCCCAGTGAGAGAGCAGCCCGAATTTTCATGAGGGTAACCTCACAGGACTATATAAAATCTTACCCTTATCCTTGTTCATATTATTGTCTTTACATCTACCAGGCACGGTTCCAGGACAGCTGGTTCAACAAGTACAGCCAGAAAAGACGAGGACTCAACATTCAGCAAGTGCAGCTGTTCGGCCGACAAATTCTCGAGGTGTGAGGAACAGGTTTCTTTCAGCAGATTAATTTGTTCCCCTTTTACACTTTGTGTATGTGGGCACCAGTATGGTTGTGGAGAAAAATCCTTCAATATGATCTGCTTGTCTTAAACTTTCAAGTGTGTTCATCTGCTCAGATATATGTGTTGGAATGACTTAGAGTGCTATCAGATCATTATTCATTGCTAGAGAATCAGCTGATCGGAAAAATAGTTGCTACTTGTCTACATTCCTGACAGAAGTGGAGGACATCTAAACTCTCCCTGGTTATGCATAATAAAAGTACAATTTGCATTTTGAATCATTGCATGAAGGAAGTACACACGGCTTAAGCAAGCTGATATTCATCTGCAGCCTATCAAAATGTTCTGTATTTCATGTGTTACACCCACCTAGCAATACAAAACGCTCGCCCCGAGTACTGGACCCGAGTACTCTTCAGACATTCACACACACACACACACACACACACACACACACACACACACACACACACACACATACACACTCTCTCTCCCTCACTCCTTCTCTCTCTCCCTCTCTCTCTCTCTCACACACACACACACACACACACACACACACACACACACACAAACACACCTCCATTCTAAAACACGTCACGTTCCAAATCAAAAGACGACATTCTATTTTCTTACGTCACTATTCTTGGTTTACGGTACCATTCGGCGGCTTTGCTACGAGTATGGCATAGTCTTGGTTTGCCGAGACCTTGCACCGTTCTATCAGACTGCCTGGCTGGCTGTTGCACCGCGAATTCCTCCCACCGCCAAGTCGTTTTTTTGTGGTTTATTTCGCATTTAGGTCCCAGGTAACATTATGAAGTTTTAATACGATCAATCGGACCTATTATCAAGTTAGTGTATCAACTTTTGAACGAACTGCGCCCAGTTGTTTCCCAGCAATAAGCTGTTAAGTCGAGACACACAGACACACAATTAAAGTCTGCTGGACCCTTCTACTAGCGTACTCGGGGATGAATAGAGTTTCACTCAGCTTTGCCATTTTTCAGGCTCTGATGTATTTGGAAGAGAAAGGGTTCCCACGTCATGGCAGCCTCCATTCTGGCAATGTCATGATCCACGACGGTGCTTGCAGGTAAGTCACTGTTATGAAATTGTTTCATTCATTTTCATTTTCTTTCTGCTTGTTCCCTTTCTTTACTTTTTTTTCTTTGTGAAATACAGGAACGTTGTTACACGACACTTGAGATTGCCACAAGTTCTCAAATGTCGTATAGTTGTGTTCTTTTATTCTACGTCGCCCGTCTTCGCAGCAGCAGAAAACAACTCGTCAAATTGAGTTCGAGGATTTATTTAGCATTCCATACATACAACTGCACATCGTAGCAGAACTCAAATAGAAGCTTTTTTAACATTCAAATCGCGCTGGCATATATAGTAAATACTCAATCTCGAGAATATTCCAGACCAATATCGGTACTTTCCCACAAAGTACAAATAAGTCAACTACATGCAACACACAAAACTGAACCAAAGCTCAGCAACGGTAGCGTTTCCTAACAAACGTACAAACGATAGTGTTCTGATTTAAATGCGCGTCCTTCTTGCTATTTCATTTTAACTTATTTTCATCTGTGGCATTTTAGGAAGCTTACTTCCTGGAAAGCTGTTGTTCTATTAAATTTTCTTCGTACGCTGCAGAAAAAATGATCTGTGATGATCTCTCTCTCTCTCTCTCTCTGTGTTGTCATAGCATGGCTTTATTTTAGTAACAAGATCGAATCTTTGTGAAATGTTTGATTCACGGTTATGTCTGCTTGATTTATATATCATCAAAGCTTATTACGCTTGTGCATCTATGCATGGTTATGTTGTCAGATTTGACCAGAGACAGGATTCTGAAAACGTAAAAAAATTAGTGGAGACAAAAACATTAGGGGAGTACATGAATAGAGTGGACATTATAGTTTTAAAAATCATCTCCCAAATGTCTCCGGCAGCAAAAAAATGAGAATTTTAGCGAAACGCAGGGGAATTCCTACTCTGTTTGAGTGCACTAGAGCAACTTCATTTTGTTTCAGACTAGCGGGATATGAAAACAGCTTTCTTGGCAACACGTCGCGCTTACTTCCCTTGATCAGGAAGAAACTGAAGGATGCAAACAAAGATGCCATGGACACAATGTCTTTTGGTGAGATTTTAGCTGATGAGTAATAAGTGTGAACACGCTCATGCATATGTGTGCAGTGATGCACACACTCTTACATATTTCCACATGCGCAAGCACTCGTCCACATGCTCCATAACCATAGACCAAATAGCCTGGACCGCCAACTCGTCACGTGACCCTTTGAGGTTACGACTCTCGACTTTCAGGGGCGTGTCGCGTCCGGTTTGAAAGGCGAGCGATTCGAAGACAGTGAAAAGAAAGCACGCTCCAGTTATTTGTAACAATGACAATGAACTGGATTTTCCAAAACTCCAAACTAAACTTAACAAAACTCATCGAAAAACATGTTCCATATGCACTTTTGCTGAGTTTATTTTAGCATTTTCAGAACTTACCTCGGCAACTTCGTCCATGTTTACAATCGACACCGGATATCACGTCCCCCTGATTTCTGAAAGGCTTGTAAGCGTAGCTTCCTAAATGCGAGAGGTCGCTACCTCATAATAGAGAGAAAGAGCGGAGAGAGAGCTAGTTGGCGGTCCAGGATAAATGGTCTATGTCCATAACCCAACCCTTTCCTCCCAAACCCCTCTCTTCCTGTCTCCTCTCCTATTCTGACATACACATACACCTACGTTGTATGAGAAAGGACGGATGTTGTTATGTTGACATTGCTGCATTTGAATTGATTTATGTTGAATCTGACCTTAGATGTACGTAAACAGTGAAACTTTTTTGGTGCAAAGGCATCAGTGGTTATAAAGCAAGGACAGAATTTGTGATGATTTATTTGTTGGCAAGGTGCATGTGTATCCATTTTACAAAGCTCATAAGCACCATACACGATTCAGACAGACAAACAAACAAAAAATGAATAAACAAAATAATTGCACGCCATTAATTCATAAAAGTCTGCTACTCATTTCCCAAGAATTCAGCATTATAGTTCTTGTGCGCGCCTTCGTGAGCGAGGCTGGTACTACATATTGTTCATACGAAATGACAAACACAGGTTACAAGCGATAACGCGCAAAAGTACTGGTTTATTAATTAACATCTGATAATAGGTATCAGTAATGCATATATATAGTTACAGTACTACGTATTGCGATACTACGTAATTGCGATACTACTTATTGCGGTAAAAAACTTATGGACAGAAAGAAAAAGAGAAAAGAAAACAAATTATTAGACATGGCAAAAGGTATTAAAATGCATTAACAAGACACGAGAAGTAAATACAAGAAAAATAAACAATCACAAGACAGGCGAAGACAAACAGACACGAAAGTTACAATTACCAAACACTCGTTGGTTAGTCCTTCAACAACAATAAAGAGTTACGTTCTGTACGTTCAACAACAATAAAGAATTACGTTCCGTACGTTCAACAATACCATAAGCACTAAGAATACTCAAGAAACTTAGCATACATACGTTTAAAACCAAAATGGCTACTTTCAGAAAAATACAAAAACGTTGACTCATCAGGCCAGGAATACAAAGCAAACTGTCATACCAAAAAAGTCTAACGACAACGTTCCTGCGTTAATCAAAGTCACAAACAAGATATTTACTCATCCACTTTCCCTCAATAACGTTACAAGAAATAAGCCCGTTTACAAACGATCACCACAGACCGCAAGCTTCTTTTACCTAAATTCTTTTAACGTAAGGCTGAAAAAGTCGGAGAAAACGTTTCACTTCGAACTTCGTTAACCACAGAAAACACAAGTTATCATTATAAACATTAGCGACTTTCTAGCGTCTACAAAACATTGCTGTACGTTCACAACACTAGAACAGTTGAACACACAATAAAGAAACACTACAACAAGTCAGACTTTCAACTCACGTTATACATAAACAACTCACAAAGTCATTACAAAATGGCGACCAAAACACAACACAAACAAGTAACAACAAAATTACCTTATGCGCTGTGTGGGTTGACCAGCAGTACCAAAAACGTGTTGCCTCACAAACGAAGGGCACAAAACGATTCACACTTGAGAAACAACTGTCTCCAAGAACATTACGTTGACGTTAAAACATAAGAAACACTCCGTTGGTTCACTTAATAACCTTCATACGTTTACATCAAAACCAAACGCTTCCTAAAACCCTCAGATCGACTGACGAGACAGGAGTCAAGCAGCGGTATTTATGGAAACAAAAACCTAACATGGAATAGTTATTCAAAAGTCAAAGGTCACCGGATTGACCAACCAACAACATTCCTAAGACAGAATCGGGTGAAACTACTATTTTACAACCAATCAGTAACCGATCACGCACTCCGTGCATGCCCAAAACTTAAAACGGTATATTTAACAGAAAGAAGACCAAGGAACTAGCTGACATCACAAAGCTAAAAACACGTGAGTCACACGTATTCTAAAACTTGCAACGCAGATTCGCAGGGCTCACCTCAAAATCAAGACACGGAAAAGAGCACGTGAATCTCACGGTGTTCTAGAACTAAAACGACGCAGTTTGTGACGCTCCGACCAAAACCAGGTCACAACAACTGAACAAGGAGCACGTGAATCTCACGTAAAAATATTAACGCTCCACAAAACGGGTCACAACAAGGTGCCACAATAAAAACACGGTTTACTTCTCTTTACATCGTGCAATGGCTTGAGCAAACGTAATTACAACAAAAGTAGGTGACTGCATGCCACATCGGCATGCACACTCCCACCGGAAATTATATTAATATAATTTACTTCAAAAAACCTTTGTACAAACATAATCCTTATATCAAAAGAAGAATAACGCAGAATTAGACATTTCAAATTTACAACTCAAAATCATTGTGTTGCAAAACATTTACACAACAATATTATGGTTCAATCACTTTCAGTGTTTCAACACATCTCGTTTCAACTAAATGCCGTTAGTCATTACTCGACGGCATAAAAAAAACCGCACCACTTAAGCCATAAATGTCCGTTACATCATCTGGTATAAAAACAAACCGCAACAATCTACAACTGTCAAATTGGAAAAACACTCCAAAGTTCAATGTTCTTTCAGTTCGCTTACACAGCTTTGTCTTTGTGATTTTCACAATCTACTAACAGTCATTTTGTGAATCGGTCGCTCTAATATGCGACTATCACCAGTGGGACGGCCGTGATTGTCTAGAGCCTTTGTTCCAACATGCACTTTCACTCGTCTGACCAGTCCATCAGATCCAGGCATCACCTCGATTACACGAGCCATGCACCACTCTGATCTGCACAAGTTCTGGTCATGCAAGACAACAATGCGTAGGGCGTTGATGAAGGAATCACTTGACATGTCATCCAGGGTTTCAATGTGGATTGCCCTAGAGGCAAAACACGTCACGATCAGTCCGTACAAGATTAATGTCATGAACTTGACGCAGTCATCACGGTACCCTTGTTTTTTCTGGCGTTTCAGGCCCTTCAGATGCTTGACTGCGGCACCTCTGTTGTCGGGGAGGGACGGTTTCTCTGGTCGAAATGGTAAGAGCATCTCGTAGTGACCAGCTTCGTTGACCTTCACGATCTTCTTGAACTTTACATCGTCCTGGGACATGGATCCTGAGTCACTTGCAAAGTCTCTTTCCATAACATGTAATGGGTCAGTACACGAGACTTCGTCCACCTGTACCTTGTAGACGTGAGCTACACGTTCTTCTTCCCTCGATCCTGGCTTGACGATGACGCGCATGGACGAGGCTATGCCATCAAAGGCGACGGAATGCGGTGCCTTGCCGACGATGCTCCAACCTAACTTAGTCTCTACTGCAAATGGCAGTCCTTGGACAACGTTTAGGGGCATGAGGGCTTCAGCGCAGTCGTAGCCGATGAGGAGGCCTGCTTCACAGTCAGGGTACAAGGGGGGCAGTTTTGGAGACAGGTGTTGGAGATGTGGGTAAGCTTTGACAGTCTCTGAGGTGGGGATATGAGTGGGGTCAACGGACAGGTAAGGTCGTGAGATGGCAGAAGGGAGCCTGACAAACTCACTGGAGGTAGGAGAGCGGACACGCAATCCAGAGTACTTCCTGCCGGAGACCACAGCATTGTCCTCAGTCAGTGTGGAGACCCTGAGTGTAGTCGGCTGCGATTTGGCTTTAACTTCTTCAGCCACTGACTGCACTACAAAAGTGGCGTTGGACATAGTGTCCAGTAGTGCGTACGTCAGCACTTCTACGTTGGGGTTAGAGTCACTGGAAACGAGAACGGGAACGATCATAGACGTGAAACCGATGCTGTTTTCCTCGCTGGCCTTAAGAGCAGACACCGTAGGGGTCGACGATGACAGTGGCTCTTGAACGTCAGCAGCAGAGGTACGGTAATTGTTCTTGTGTTCACTCGCCCCTTTGTTTTCACTCATACTGTTCTGATATTTGAAATTGTCATCGTGAAGACAAGTGGGGTGAGCCTTCTTGCACTTCTTGCACGTCTGTTTCTGCTTACATTGACGGCTCTGGTGATCCTTACTTCTGAGACATCCGTAGCAGATACGGTTCTTGAACAGAAAATCTCGTATCTCAACCAGAGGCTTCTCTATGAGTTCCTTACATGTCCCAGCGTCATGGTCCGGAAGTTGACAGTGCAGACATGCGGTGACATCCTCTGTCAGGGTTGACAGGTTCGTTGTGAACTTTCTTGGTGTCCCCGATGCACTTGTCAAGCCGAAAACAGGGTCGTTAGAAATGTCTGCTTCGAGGGTAATGAACGACACGAGTTCATGGAACAGAGGATACCTCTTCTTTTCAACCTTGGTTCGAGCAACTGTTCTAGACCATCTGTGACTCATCCAGTCTGGGAGCTTTCCGACGATCTTCCGTAAGTACTGGGCATCATCCAGGATGCTCAGTCCACCAACTTCCTGGGCAGCAACGGAACATTGCTGCAAGAAATCGGCCAGACTTCTGAGTCCCTTGGGATCCTTGCTTTTGACTGGGGTCCATTCGTCCAGCTTGGTCCGGAAAGCTTGCGAAACGACGTATGAGTTGCCGAACCGATTTTCCAGCACTTCCATGGCTCTCTCGTAGGCATCACCTTCTCTTAGCAGAAAGAAGCCGGTCACGGCCTCCTTTGCTTGACCTCCGATGTACCGTTGCAGATACAATAACTTCTCACTGCTGGTTATGTTTTGTCTCTCGATGAGGAACGAAAACGACGACCTCCAAATTGGATATTGGAGAGGGTCACCAACAAAAATGCACGGCTCCTGCATCGGCAAACGGTTGATCATCAGAGCGTCTGATAGGGTTTTGGCGAGAGAGTCCATAGGAGTGTCCTGCTTGGCAGGAGTAGCAAGTGGACGTTGGTAGTACGCAGACGGGGGGTAGGAGGCAAATGGACGATCTGCATGACATTCCTTGTCAAAGTTCATGTACGCAGGGGGCCTTGCGTTTTCGTTTCCCCAGATAACTTTGGGGGTGGTCTGATGTGGGTCCAGGAATGTGGGCACGAAAGGCTCTGGTTTGGGATGTAGGTGGGTATCATAGGGGAAACAGGGTGGGGTAACTTGAAAACGTCTGTGGTCCATGCGTTGGTGACGTTCTTCTGGGAAGTAGGTGTGTCGTTCTTGCGTCTCATCACCTTCCCTTGTCTCTGGTAGGTGATAGGACCAACCTGTGTGGTCGAGATCAGGCGGGCGAGGGCCTGTGACGCTTGTCGTTGAGTGTCCAACGTTGTGCAGAGGCGGCTGACCAGTGTATGCACCGAGAGGGTGCTGCAGTGTGGTCAGCAGCGCTGTAGGCCGCATGGAGGATGTAGTTGCAGCCGTCGTGTAGTTGGGTGTGGAGGGCTCCCGATGGATGAAAGGAGCGCTCGTTCCGGCGTGATGGGGGGCGTTGACATCCTCTCTACGTTGAGGTCCGTACGCCTCGTAGGTGGCGTTGTTGGTAGTAGCGGCGCTTGTAGAGGCGCTGACTCCAACGACGAGGTCCACGACAGGTAACGCGTGCTGTCGTGGCTCAGTCGTTGTGGTCCCTGCGACGAAGTTGGTGACAGCAGCGTTGACGTTGACAGTCGAGATGTCATGGGTGCTGGCGGCTTGGCAGACAGGAACAGACGTGAAGTCCATGGCTGGCTGGTGTGTCCTTTGGTCAGCAATGACGGCAGCTTGACAGACAGGAACAGACGTGGCGTCCAAGGCTGGCTGGTGTGTCCCTTGGTCAGCAATGACGGCAGCACCTGTCCCTATTCCTATCGCTGTTTGCTCATTGTTTAGAGGAGGGGCTACAAGACTGTACAAGGGAACGAAAGGACGAGGGTGGAACCTAGTGTTCAACAAATCAACTGACGGTAGATCAGGGAGATCCTGCTGAACGGATTCACCTTGTTCCAATACTTGTAACATAGCTTGTTGTTCTCTTAAGCTAATTTTCAATTCGGTGGACTGAATTTGTCTCAAAGCCTTTTTCTGTTTAATATCTTCAAGAGCTGCTTCAGCTGCGTCCTCGGCCTGTCTAGCTGCTATTCTCTCAGCTTCCTTAGCCTGCCTAGCTGTGTCCCCGGCCTGCCCAGCCGCTGTTCTCTCAGCTTCCCTAGCCTGCCCAGCCGCTTCTTCGGCCTGCCTAGCCGCTGTTCTCTTAGCTTCCTTAGCCTGCCTAGCTGCTTTTTCGGCCTGCCTAGCTGCTTCTTTTTCAGCTTCCTTAGCCTGCCTAGCAGTTTCTTCGATCAGCCTAGCTGCACTTCTCTCAGCTTCCTCAGTCTGCCTAGCTGCTGTTCTCTCAGCTTCCTCAGTCTGCCTAGCTGCAGTTCTCTCAGCTTCCTCAGTCTGCCTAGCTGCAGTTCTCTCAGCTTCCTCAGTCTGCCTAGCTGCTGTTCTCTCAGCATATTGTTGTTGTAAGAGATCCAGTTCACTAAACTGAGCTTCCTTTATTGCGTCACCTTCCACTTTTATGGCCAGGGAAGCAGCCTCTAGTTTAAGAGCCAATTTAGTGTCTTCAGAGCTAACACTTTTAGAGCGGAGAGACTCGGCGCGAGAAGCTACTTGGCTACCTGATCTCCTGATACCTGACTTGTGGCTAGCTGACTTGTGGATGGCTGAAGTAATGCTAGCTACTTTATGAATGGCAGACTTAACACTGGCTGACTTGTGGGTGGATGACCCAACGCTAGGTGTAACACTGCTATGCCTGGAAGTAGGCTCCTTAGCCACCTGCACACTAGTCGTTTGTCTGTCAAGAGCTCGATCAATGTCAAACATAATGTTCTGAACTGTTCTCTGAACATCATCCCAACTTTCCTGAATGGTTTCACCGCTACCAATACTACGAAGACCTTTCTCTATGTCACCAAGATCCTTGTACATGCTCAAAACAATTTGTTTTTGACTGGTTAACGACTCTTGATTAGGAGTTTCTTGGTTAAGCTCTGTTACTACCTCACCGATTGCTCGTTCCAAGAATGTTCGTTGTCTTGCAAAGTTTCTAGTTTTGATCTCAATCTGGTACTCTCTACCTTTTTCAGTAGGCTTAATGTCACGCCTAGGCCTTTGAGAATGTTCATCTTCATCGCCGTTAATGTCATAACCTGAAGCTTCCAATGGTTTATCTGCTGGAATCTCTTCCATTACAATGTTCGCTTATTCAAAAGCACTAAAAACCTACATAAGGTTTATCTGTTTATAAAGTAAAATGAATCGATCTGAGGGTCGTTTGGGATAATACACAAAAGTCACAAAAGATGCGCCGGATATGGAGTAGGAAGATCTCTAACCGACAAGTTGATCTGTGTCAAACTATGGTTCACTAACACAGTGACAGGTAACAATAAAGTCTTTTGCTGGTTATCAACAGCTACGTTTACGTTCATTGAGCGTCAATAACAAAAGTTCTTTACATTCACTTGGCTGGACTTCAGCTAAAGTTCTGTACTAGGCATCAGCAGCTAAGTTGTTTACTTCAGCTAAAGTTCTTTCACTGGGCATCAGCAGCTAAGTTTTTTACTGTGCGCGCCTTCGTGAGCGAGGCTGGTACTACATATTGTTCATACGAAATGACAAACACAGGTTACAAGCGATAACGCGCAAAAGTACTGGTTTATTAATTTACATCTGACACTAGGTATCAGTAATGCATATATATAGTTACAGTACTACGTATTGCGATACTACGTATTGCGATACTACTTATTGCGGTAAAAAACTTATGGACAGAAAGAAAAAGAGAAAAGAAAACAAATTATTAGACATGGCAAAAGGTATTAAAATGCATTAACAAGACACGAGAAGTAAATACAAGAAAAATAAACAATCACAAGACAGGCGAAGACAAACAGACACGAAAGTTACAATTACCAAACACTCGTTGGTTAGTCCTTCAACAACAATAAAGAGTTACGTTCTGTACGTTCAACAACAATAAAGAATTACGTTCCGTACGTTCAACAATACCATAAGCACTAAGAATACTCAAGAAACTTAGCATACATACGTTTAAAACCAAAATGGCTACTTTCAGAAAAATACAAAAACGTTGACTCATCAGGCCAGGAATACAAAGCAAACTGTCATACCAAAAAAGTCTAACGACAACGTTCCTGCGTTAATCAAAGTCACAAACAAGATATTTACTCATCCACTTTCCCTCAATAACGTTACAAGAAATAAGCCCGTTTACAAACGATCACCACAGACCGCAAGCTTCTTTTACCTAAATTCTTTTAACGTAAGGCTGAAAAAGTCGGAGAAAACGTTTCACTTCGAACTTCGTTAACCACAGAAAACACAAGTTATCATTATAAACATTAGCGACTTTCTAGCGTCTACAAAACATTGCTGTACGTTCACAACACTAGAACAGTTGAACACACAATAAAGAAACACTACAACAAGTCAGACTTTCAACTCACGTTATACATAAACAACTCACAAAGTCATTACAAAATGGCGACCAAAACACAACACAAACAAGTAACAACAAAATTACCTTATGCGCTGTGTGGGTTGACCAGCAGTACCAAAAACGTGTTGCCTCACAAACGAAGGGCACAAAACGATTCACACTTGAGAAACAACTGTCTCCAAGAACATTACGTTGACGTTAAAACATAAGAAACACTCCGTTGGTTCACTTAATAACCTTCATACGTTTACATCAAAACCAAACGCTTCCTAAAACCCTCAGATCGACTGACGAGACAGGAGTCAAGCAGCGGTATTTATGGAAACAAAAACCTAACATGGAATAGTTATTCAAAAGTCAAAGGTCACCGGATTGACCAACCAACAACATTCCTAAGACAGAATCGGGTGAAACTACTATTTTACAACCAATCAGTAACCGATCACGCACTCCGTGCATGCCCAAAACTTAAAACGGTATATTTAACAGAAAGAAGACCAAGGAACTAGCTGACATCACAAAGCTAAAAACACGTGAGTCACACGTATTCTAAAACTTGCAACGCAGATTCGCAGGGCTCACCTCAAAATCAAGACACGGAAAAGAGCACGTGAATCTCACGGTGTTCTAGAACTAAAACGACGCAGTTTGTGACGCTCCGACCAAAACCAGGTCACAACAACTGAACAAGGAGCACGTGAATCTCACGTAAAAATATTAACGCTCCACAAAACGGGTCACAACAAGGTGCCACAATAAAAACACGGTTTACTTCTCTTTACATCGTGCAATGGCTTGAGCAAACGTAATTACAACAAAAGTAGGTGACTGCATGCCACATCGGCATGCACAGTTCTAAAAAATAAGTCCTCTTCAAACATGTTCTGTACACACATTAACATAAACATTGTGTTCTCTTCTGTAATTTACCCACAGGTCACCTGCTGTTTGAGATGTCGTTTGGCTATGAGCTTGACGCTGCTCATCCCAGCCCTCAACACCTGGTCAACGCCACGTCACCTGCCATAGTGGAGGTCAGTCTACCTGTCTGTTTTGTGTTCACACATTTTGTTCTGCCTTCTTTTTCTGATGGCCTCTCTCTCTCTCTCTCTCTCTCTCTCTCTCTCTCTCTCTCTCTCTCTCTCTCTCTCTCTCTCTCTCTCTCTCTCTCTCTCTCTCTCTCTCTCTCTCTCTCTCTCTCTCTCTCTCTCTCTCTCTCTCTCTCTCTCACCCCAACCAGGTCAACCCTCCCAACCCACGTGACCATCTTCTCCCCGGCAACCACTCTGCCTGGTCTTCTCGCCCCATTCAGGTCAACCCTCCCTACCTTCGTGACCATCTCCTCCCCGGTAACCACTCTACCTGGTCCTCTCGCCCCAATCAGGTCAACCGCCTCCAGCCATCGCCACAGCGGGGCTCTTCCAATCCACGTGACCGTCTCCAGTCCGGCCGCAATCAGCCTGATTGGCCGATCTCTGCTGGTTACCCCATTGCCCAGTCTCAACCCAGAAGAGATTATTACCACACTCTTCCCCATCCGTCATTCAATGGTCCCGCTCTCCTTCCCATGCTGATGTCCTTACTGAGGGCACAAGCGTTATGTTAATTGTGGGTGTTGTGCGTGTATGTGTGTGCGTGTGTGTGTGTTTGTGTGTGTCTATGTATGAGTGTTTACGAAATAGCAGTTCATCATGAATGTGTGTCTGTTCGTACGTACCTTGGCCGTGCGTAATTCCTAGTGACTAAATTGTCTTCCTTCGTGAAAATTGCAAGTTTAATTTCTGGAGTGAACTTATTTTAAGGATATTGTTCGTCTGCCTCATGTGCTTACCGGTATCTATTTTGAACTCCACAATGGACTATATTACATGGTAATTCAGTTCTCCTCGTGAACACTGATGGTAACCATTGTGTTTTATTTTGACTTGATCGGACCCACTGACTTTGAGTGACCATTGTGTTTTAATTGACTTGGTCGGACCCGTGTGACCGTGTGACCATAGCGATCAAAGTGCCTTTATTAGTTACACTTGCACGCTGAATGTTTTATTATGTTTTTACCGACAGCCATTGCTAGTGATTTTAATTAGCTGCTGCCGTATTTCTTGAGTTGTTCTTGCTTATTTGCTTTAATTCTTTGTTTGAAGTTTTCGTGTATTCCTTCTTCTTGTGTTTGATAATGCTGCATGTTGGTCATTTAAATGTTTACCATCTAGATGCTAAAGTACAAGACATGCAATTTTCTACACAGCGCAACCCCCGTGTACCACTTATACGGCATCACCGAATCACGCTTACACGACAGCATCCCCGATACCCGCATCGTATCCCTGATTATGACGTCATACGTCGTGATTCCCGTCGTACGGGTGAAAATGGCATCGCTGCTTACATCCACTCTTCCATTGTTCAATACACGCGTAGAAGACCTGACTTAGAACACAAAGACATTGAATGCATGTGGCTAGAGTTTAAACTAAAGGAAACAGCCCCTTCTACTCTTGTTTGTTTTCTTTACAGAAACCCTTCTGCCATTGGTGACTGGTACGATGACCTTATCGAGATGATAGATACAGTGTATAAATGTAAACCCCACGCAGACATCCTGTTACTCGGGGACTTTAATATTGACTTATTAAAACCTCAGCCTCGATGGGATGGGATTGTATCATCACTAGGTTTCAAGCAGCTTATAACTTTACCTACTAGAGTCACAGAAACTTCATCTACTTTGCTTGATCACATCTACTCAAACAACCACTCCTCAGTACTAAATGCTTCACTCGCAGATCTTAGCATTAGTGATCATTCTCCAATATTCTGTACTAAAACCACTAAAATGCCAAAATCAAATCATAAAGGTCACACAGTCATATCTTTTCGATCCTTTAAAAATTTTGATCGTGATTCCTTCCTGTCCGATCTCAACGTAGCACGATTTGACCAAGTTTTCAACCACACGGTCCCTGATCAAGCATTAGAATGTTGGTATGACACCCTACTACCTATAATAAACAAGCACGCACCTATAAAGAAAATGAGAGTAAAACATCCTAAACTTCCACCCTGGATGTCCAATAAAATAACTGAAGCCATGGATCAGCGTGACCTGTTAAAAAAAGCTAAACAGTTCCAAGATTATAAAACAGCTAGAAATAGGTTAAAAAACATGGTTCGTGACTCAAAGAAAGCTTACTTTAATAAACTCGTTGAGAATAACCGGGATATCTCGCAGATCTGGCGTGCACTAAATTCACTCATCAGAGGTTCCACCTCTAACTCCACCCAGATCCCCCGTCACTTAACGCCAGACATCTTTAACTCTCACTTTCCGTCTGTAGCTACCTCTCTTAGCAACCCTGACAATGCCTCTCCCAACAACTCTGACAATCTATCCCTCTACTGCAAACAAAAGACGGCGAATAAAGCACCCTTTCAAATCCCACCCATTGCAGTGCACGAATTAGGACGACTGATTTCACAACTTCAGAACAAAAAATCTTCAGGACCTGATGAAATCAGCAACCACTTATTAAAACTCTCCCTTCCTTACACAGTTGACTCTCTCACATATATCTTTAATCTCTGCATACAGCGCAACACCTTTCCGCAAGCACTAAAGAAAGCTAAAGTTATTCCTCTCCCCAAATCCAAAAACACTTCTGATATTAGCAACTACCGCCCTATTTCCTTACTCTCAGTACTATCAAAGCTTCTTGAAAGACATATTCACATTAATCTCACAAAATACATGGACCGTTTGGCCCTTTTCCACCCCTTGCAGTCTGGTTTCCGCAGTAACCACTCATGTTCTACTGCGCTCTCGCTTTTGACAGACAAATGTCTGTCAGCCATAAATTCCTCCCAGCTCTCTGGGGTCGTATACTTAGATTTTTCTAAGGCCTTTGACCTCGTTGATCATAAAATTCTCCTCAACAAATTATCACTATATCTCAATGGATCTGACTCTCTGTCTTTCTTTCAGTCTTTCCTTGAAAACCGATCGCAACAAGTCTATGTACATGGTGCGTACTCAAGAGAGGAGTCCGTGTTATATGGAGTACCCCAGGGCTCTGTCTTAGGTCCTATTCTTTTCTGTATTTACGTTAATGACCTTCCACTTCACTTCTCTGACAACTCAGTAGAATGCCACATGCTCGCTGATGACACAACACTACGGACACAAAATAGACGTCTTGAAAATATTCAACAATCTCTTCAGCACACCCTTAGAGACATCTCACAATGGTGCTCTGAAAACAACATGGTCCTAAACCCTCTGAAATCTAAATCAATGGTAATTACAACGCGCCAGAAGCATCAGCTGTCCCCCCTCTCACTAGATCTCACCATCAACGGAAACTCAATAGAAAAGGTTAGCGAACACAAACTGCTAGGCGTGATTATCGATGATAAGCTTAGGTGGCATTCCCACATTGAACATCTGTGTAAACGCGTTTCAAGAAAATTATTCCTACTTTCAAAACTTCAGTCAGTCATAACTTTAGACGCCCGAAAAATGTTCTACAACGCCCACATCAAACCTCACATTGATTATGCCTCTGTCATCTGGGATGGCTGTAGTGATGCATTATTCAAAACTATAAATTCTCGTCATCGTAGGTCAGCTAAACTCATTCTGCCTGACCCATCACTAACTACTGACGCAAAACTGACAGCCCTCAATATACCTCAACTTAAACAACAGCTTTTATTTAATAAATCAGTTTTCATGCACAAGATTCTACATGACCAAGCACCCGAATATCTAACTCACTTGTTTCAATCAACACCTTCTCGGTATTCCACTTTCAAGCATAATCTGGCCTGCCCGAAGCCACGCATTGACATATTTAAAACTAGTCTTTCATACTCGGGAGCTTATGTCTGGAACTCCCTACCTACATGCTTAAAATCGACCAGTAACCTTAAAACATTCAAAACACATCTGCAAAAATACATTCAAACATCACTTTAATGTAATGTGCCTGGTTGCTCAAACGTATGTGTGCCTTTTATCCTTCTGAAAATGTGCATGTATGTGTCTTGCGTCAACTTGGTGTGATAAGAATACATTCTCGTGTATTACTCCTTCTAGTATCTAAGATAGTATTACTGCATTTTGTATTGGCATGGTGATTCCTTCATAATCTAAGATGGTATATATTAGGTCATGAACGGTGTTTTTATTTTTTTATTTTTATTTTTTTAAACTTTGCTACCTGACCCTTTATTTGGTTAGTGTGTCGTGTTATGTTGGCTTGCCTTATAAGTTAGTTGATCTTCTGTGTGTGTGTGTGCGTGTGCGTGTATATATATGTGTGTGAGTGTGTTCTGATAATATATGGTTGTATATCTGTATATCACATGTCGATAAAAAATGATCTTATTCTTATATTACTATTATTGCGTGTGTCTGCGTTTCATCATAAAAAGTTTGTTCCTATGTATTCCCATTTCAATTATAACCATTTTGCTTAGATCAGGACTAGCTGTAAGAAAGGTCCTACGGACCTAATGCTATCTTTCCTGTAATAAAGTTCAATGTTTCAATGTTTCAATCTCTCTCTCTCTCTCTCTCTCTCTCTCTCTCTCTCTCTCTCTCTCTCTCTCTCTCTCTCTCTCTCTCTCTCTCTCTCTCTCTCTCTCTCTCTCTCTTCCTCTCTCTCGATCTCACCACCGTCCTGCGGCAAACTACCAGCACAAACGTTTTTAAGACCAGATATACATCTTATCTCATGAAGTCAAAATAAACATTATTTGTCGCATAGAAAGTTGTTAAAACTAACAACCGGTGCTTTTCAACAATGTATTTTTTTAATTCTTTTTTTGTTTACTGATTTTTTTGAATGTTTTGTACATATCAATGAGCATGGTGCTTTTTTTTACATTGTGTGTAATTTATGAATTTCTGGGTTTTTTTCAGGTTCTGAATTTCATTTTTGAAAATCCCAGCCAGAAATATCCAACACTAAAAGAGGTAAGGTCTCCTTGATGTGTCTCTTTGTTATCTTCAAAAACCAGGCTCATCCCTGTGTTTGATTGATATATTCAGGCAAAAAGTTTGTCTAATTACACATCAAAGATCTTCTATCTTCATGAAACAAGAGATCAGTGGACTGGACGCAGAAAAGAAGATCTTTTGGTGAATTTTCGTTGAATTCATCGATCAGTTAGTGAGAAAAAGTCTCTCATGCGAGCGGCCAAATATTCCATCAAGATAAGTTTTTGTCACCAATTGTTTGTCTGTTCACTTAAAAGACTGTTGGGTCGATATATTTGTGATCGTGACTGTAACATATTGTTTTGTCAATAACAAACGTTTCAACAACTTACCTTTCTTGTTTTTTGTATTCTTTCATGTTCTTTGTTGTGCAGTTCAGGTTGTTTGTTCTTCCCTTTTATTACCATTCATAGATAAACTAGCTTGTGTATTTACAGAGGTCAATGCTGTGATTCAAGGGAAGCAACTTAAGTATACAGTACATGTATTTATGAAATGGTTTATCACTTTGTAAAAGTTCTGTTTTTTTCTTTACTATTTGTTTAGGGTACTTCATATTTCATTTTAAGCGGCATTCTAAAAACTGTACAATAATGGCTGCATTGACTCAAGGGAAACAACTGCAGTGTGTGGCATGATTACACCCCCTTCATTGTGCATTTTGCTGTCCCTGTTACAGTTGTCAACCTACGCTTTCTTCACACAAGTTCACCTGGTGGAGCTACAGCGATACAACCCTGCCACTGTGAGTAAACAACTCTCTCCTTGTAACACAAGGGTATACAGTGGAACCCCCCTTTTAAGACCCCCCTTTTAAGACCCCCCTTTTAAGACCCTAGCTCTTTTCTCAGACTTTTTGTTCATAACCTATGTCAATTTACCCCTATAGGGACTGGGTGGCCGAGTGGTAACGCACTTGCGCTCGGAAGCGAGAGGTTGCGTGTTCAGGCCTGGGTCAGGCCACAATTTTCTCCCCCCTTTCCTAACCTAGGTGGTGGGTTCAAGTGCTAGTCTTTCGGATGAGACGAAAAACCGAGGTCCCTTCGTGTACACTACATTGGGGTGTGCACGTTAAAGATCCCACGATTGACAAAAGGGTCTTTCCTGGCAAAATTGTATAGGCATAGATAAAAATGTCCATCAAATACCCGTGGGACTTGGAATAAAGTAAAAAAAATTCCATCTCACACGGCATTAAGTCTCAGGAAACATGAATACACGCATTCAGGATAAAAAAAAAAATATGGGTAGCGCCGTATGTATAACAGCTCGCTTTCCCCGGGGAGAAAGCAGCCCGAATTTCCATGAGGGTAACCTCACTGGACTGTAAATCTTATCCAATCCAATCCAATCCTTTAAGACTCCCTCCTTTTTAAGACCTGATTTTCTCAGATTTGAGGAGGTCTTAAAAGGGGGGTTCCACTGTACTTATGTTGAATGGTTTTATTAAAGGCTTATTTTGCAAGCACTCTGATGAAAAATATTTTCAGAACAACGTTTACATCAGTCTGAACGTAACGTTAACATGGTCTGGTGGATTAATTGTGATAAGATATTCACACGGTGTTAGGACAGCAAAAGGAATTACAACTCCATTATTATCTGCATTTCATAGAAGAATGGTGTCGCGTCAAACTTAAACTTCCGGTACTTTTGATTGGAAAAAAATCCAAAATATACTGGAAACAAAATCGCCAACCGGTCATACCAACCTTTGGTATTTCATCCAACAGACTTTTTTCTCACAAATGTCACGCTCATAAGATAATTGGCTATGTCATTTTTTTTAGTTTTGAGAGAAAGGCAAAACAAGTTTTTGGTTTCTGAACAATCTGCCAATCTCATTGTAGTTATAAGTTTCAAATTGCCTATCTCGAGCAGTTGACAGCGGTATACACGTGAGATAAAGCGCTGACAGCAACATTTTCATTCAGAACAACTGCATAACAACCCCGGTAAAGCTTTTGAATACCTTCAAATTCTCCAAACAAGTCTTTATGTATCAAATGGAAAAGTGCCATACTCAGAAACGAGAATGGCAGTTTTGCTTAGGCCAAAAAAAAAAAATTGTCTGTTTAGGGTAACCCGACCGACCCTATCGATTTGGCGCCGACCCAAAAACTTTTTTTTGATTTCAAAAAAAAAAAAAAAAAAAAAGAGGTAAAAATGCTAAAAAGAGACATTTGGCGTTTCTTTCTCTCCCTTTCTCTCTGTTTTATTTATACGTTAGTTTTGAAACATGTATTCATCAAAATATAAGAAGTGAATGTTCAGCCAACATAGCATTTACACAAAAAAACAAAAAAACAAAAAACAAAAAAAAACAAAAACTACCTACCTACCGACCCTACTTTTTTTGGTCATGTTACCCTAAACAGACAATTTTTTTTTTGGGGCCTCACGTAACCGTGGCAATGGTTTCCGATGGTCTGAGAGTTTATACTCTCTAACACATGACAGGTACCCTTCCAGTAGCTTCCCCTGTAGTCTCACTGCAGAAATGCCTAACACTGAGTTAGGTATTTTTGTTATGAGCGTGACGGTAATGTGTTTTTGTCCTGGTTGGAGCGCTAATCTGACTTGACTTGACTTATTCCTGTAGACTCCCTGTGGAGCATAGGGCCGCATTTTTTGTTGCGGTTTCTGTAGCAAGTTGGTTTTTTTGGCGGGGTGGAGTTGCTAACCCCACGCCCAACCCTCCTCCTTTATCCGGGCTTGGGACCGGCTGAAAGACCTTTAGGGTGCATCCAGGCGGAGTTGCTAATCTGACAGAGTGACTTTTTTTATTTGTGAGAGCCGGGATTCGTATTTGTAAAGGAATGTCAGTTTGGATATGTTCAAGCTAGTGTGATCCCTGGCGTAATGAATGGAGTTCAACCACAAGTAAAGTACAGTGATGGGGACACTACCCCTCTCACAGAAAAAGGGATTGACAATCTGTATACTGCTCAAGACAGTTGTATTAGATTTGTTCCATGGCCATCCGACTCTTTGAAATCTTGTCAGCAATGAAAGGCACGTTGCTGTACATTTTTTTTATGCTGGAAAAAACTGGCATGTGATACTGATTTGAAATCTTGTCAGCATTGGAACGCATGTTGCTGTACATTTTTGTTAATGCTATCAGGAAAAAACAGTTCAGGCATGTAATACTGATACTTTTTGTTTATGTGTGGTTCAATTTTGTTGTACTTGTTTGCAGATCGTAATGAGTCAGTCAATGAAAAATCTACTGAAAGCAATGGCAAAGGGAAAATCAATGAGCAGGTATGAGTTTGTATACTGTGTTTGCCTATCTTTACACATGATGTTACAAGAATTATCTCTTAGTCCCCCAGGGGAGAGAGTAAATTCTTTTATAAAGCAAAATGTAGGTGTAAAAAAAAAATAAAGCCAAATAATCAAGCCTTTTTTTGTAAAGTGGAAACTCTTTGAACTGAAGAGTCTGTTATAATCTACAGCTGTGAATTATATATACGTAAGATTTTTCAAAAGCAAGAAAAGGCTAAATCATGTGGAGAAAACTATCATGCATGTATTGATTGTTTGCTGCATACAAAAGACATGCTTGATTATATTACTATATATTTTTCACATCTATTTAATACTTTTTGACTCACATGCGAAGCAAAAGTGAGTCTATGTACTCACCCGAGTCGTCCGTCCGTCCGTCCCCCCCGTCCGTCCGTCCGTCCGTCCGGACGTCCGTCCGGAAAACTTTAACGTTGGATATTTCTTGGACACTATTCAGTCTATCAGTACCAAATTTGGCAAGATGGTGTATGATGACAAGGCCCCAAAAAACATACATAGCATCTTGACCTTGCTTCAAGGTCAAGGTCGCAGGGGCCATAAATGTTGCGTAAAAAACAGCTATTTTTCACATTTTTCCCATTTTCTCTGAAGTTTTTGAGATTCAATACCTCACCTATATATGATATATAGGGCAAAGTAAGCCCCATCTTTTGATACCAGTTTGGTTTACCTTGCTTCAAGGTCAAGGTCACAGGAGCTCTTCAAAGTTGGATTGTATACATATTTTGAAGTGACCTTGACCCTGAACTATGGAAGATAACTGTTTCAAACTTAAAAATTATGTGGGGCACATGTTATGCTTTCATCATGAGACACATTTGGTCACATATGATCAAGGTCAAGGTCACTTTGACCCTTATGAAATGTGACCAAAATAAGGTAGTGAACCACTAAAAGTGACCATATGTGACCCTCCACCACGGCATGAGTCGCATGTCACCTTTGCATGATTTTCATATTTTTAAATTTTTCTACAGAGTTTTTTATGCTCTACTGGTGGTGAAAACCGTTTTAGAAAAGAGCGAAAACTGTTTGAGTTATAAGCCTGTGACTAAGGTGACCTTCACACTGTTACCAGACACTCCCCGGACTTATATTAAGCCCAGAACAGAACCGCGCGAGGTGACATGCGACTCATTTCGTGGTGGAGGGTCACATATCTCATGGTAGAAAGAGCCAATAAGCACCATTGTACTTCCTATGTCTTGAATTAACAGCTTTGTGTTGCATGACCTTGGATGACCTTGACCTTGGGTCAAGGTCACATGTATTTTGGTAGGAAAAATGTGTAAAGCAGTTCTTAGTGTATGATGTCATTGCTAGGTTTAGTTATTTGACCTTGACCCTATGTAAAGGTCAAGATCAAGCATGTGAGTCTTATGGGCTTTGCCCTTCTTGTTATTTCATTTCTGGAAAAAAAAAGGGTAGCGCCGTATACTGTATGCCCGCTCGCTTTCCCCAATGAGAAAGCAGCCCGAATTTACATGAGGGTTACCTCACGGGACTGTATAATCTAATCTAATCTAATTTTTCTGTCTTCCAGGAAAAGGAAATCCAGGAACTCACAAAGAGACTCTATGACTGACTTTCCTCCCACTTCCCCCACCAGCCCCACCTCACCTGGTGCCCCTCCTCCCCCTCCTCCCGGTGCTCTCCCACCCCCTCCTCCCCCTGGCGGTCCTCCTCCCCCTCCCCCACCTGCCCCAGGTCCTTCAAGGTCGACCAGAGCGACCCCATCCACGTCTTCAGGCGGGGGTCGAGGAGCTCTCCTCAGCAGCATTCAGAAGGGAGCCAAGTTGAAAAAGGCCATCACTAATGACAGAAGTGCTCCTAAATGCTGACCTGCTTGTGCGTGCTCTCTGACATTGATGGAGCTATCAACTGATAGGAAAAGCGTCACACAAGCTGTTTGTTTGTTTGTTCCGTTTATGGGCTGAAACTCCCACGGCTTTTACGTGTATGATCGTTTTTTCCCCGCCACTTAGGCAACCATACGCTGCTTTCGGGGGAGTCACACAAGCAACTTTCATAACTTAGCTCCAAGCAGGTGGGTTTTTTTGACAGCATATTATGCGGATTGTTTGAAATGAGGATGAAAGTTGCTTGTTCATTTCATTATGCTTGATATTTTCTCAGTTGCACATGTCTTATGCATTATGAGTGCTTACATCCCTTTGTTTTTTCGTTCATGGGCTGAAACTCCCAAGGCTTTTACATGTATGACAGTTTTTACCCCGCCATTTAGGCAGCCATACGTCCCTTCGTTTCTTAGATCATATCACTGACTTGTCTGTTCACCCATATGTACGATGTGTCAGGAAACACCTCCCCGTGGAGGGGTTTTGCAGTCAGCGCAGCAAAGATAAAGAGGGAAAATTTTCTCCGCTCGCGCGGCGCGGCAGCAAGCACTATGTCTCTAGACTGTGTTAGTACCACTGAAACAGGGTTATAAAGGCTGTACAGGGTTTACACTGGATTTACGAATAATCAAGAAGAAAATTGTCCACTGATACCGTCAATATTTAGCAGAGAGAGTGAAAACCAGTTATAAAAGTTAGATTAAATTACATTCTTATCCCAACTCACATACAGCAATTTACTCCAGTTTAGTGCTAGGACGCTGAATAGCATCGCCTTGGTAACAAGGGGAGGTCACCCTAAAAAAGAGCTACCTTGACCCCTTAACATGACAAAGTCACGCGTGACTTCCTGACCTTGCCGCCATCTTTGAATCATTCACTCTCCAGCGATCTGTGTCTACAGACGTGTTTTGATTTTGCTCCGGCTTTCAGCCGGTTTGTCTGACTTCTGCCTTTGTCAGACCCTGCCTTGGTACTTGCACACGGTCCCTCTGCTCCTACTGTGTGTTTGGGTGAGCTTTTTTGTCGTTTGTTATCGTTTTGTGACTTAGGTTTGGTCGAATACTTAGCTTTGTTTACATTTTTTCCGTTCGCCATGTCGGATAAGGAAAGAATAAAAATGCTAAGTCGGTGGCCGAGCCTTCTCCCACAAAGAAGCCTTCTCGTAAGTCGTAGAGTTCGGCATGTTAAGCTTTGATTAAAGTCACAGATCCTTGACTAAATCCTCGTTTGATGTGCGATAGACTTACCTTATTCTCCGGCTATGCCTAGTTTGCCTTCAGCTGCTTCACCGGTCTTGTCCGGTTCAGGCCCTGTTAGCGAGAAGCAGGATGTTTATGCTATTTTGCACTCCTTGAGTGCTTAGATATCCTCTCTTTCAGCCGAGTTTTCGTCTACCAAGGCTGAGATGTGTCTTTGCCTTCCGGTGTGGGAGGTGTGCGTTCCCTTGCCAGGGTGTGTGTCCGCCTTCCTCCACTTTTACGTCCGCCGACGTTCACGCCTCGTTTGAGGGCAGCCGTGGTGTTTCCCTGCTGCGTTCCCAGGCCTCTTGGACTGACGACGATCAAGGTATTTATACTTCGCCAGTAACCGGGTTCTCCGGCCAAAACGAAGTGCGTGTTTGGAGAGAGTAGCCACACCGGTTCGTGTGCGCGAAGCTTAGGCCCTAGGTCTACGTCGTTCCGATTGAGTGAACGTCTAGATCGAGGGAAAAGCCCAGACACGCGTTCGGTCTCTGACCGAACAGGGGAAGTGCGTCCTCCGACACTCCCTAGAGGAGCGGTTGGTGCGGCAGCACAGCTTTCACAGCTTTCCCCGCTTCCGCCTTTCAGGCAGGAAGCAGTCCCTAGGGACGTACCGCTTGGGTATAAAATCCCTCGTGGGCGTCTCTTCCGGGCGACACTTCGTCGGACTATGGTAGTCACGGCGGAAGTGTCTTGCCTGACTTCACGGAAGTGAGGGACTATGAGTCGGATTTTGGCACTTCCGTCCAGGGTGACGAAGATGTCAACTTCCGCATACCGACTAAGCCGGCTTCCGCAAGCTCTGGCTTTAGCGGAGGAAGTGGCTTCACGGTATTTTGAGGAGGGGGTGTCATTCCCCGCTTCCGCCCTCTGGGCAGGAAAGCAGTCCCTAGGGACACACTGCTTGGGTATCGCATCCCTCGTGTGTCGTCTCTTCTGGGTTACGCTTCGCCTGACTATTGTAGTCAGGGCGGAAGTTCGTTGCCTTGTTGCACGGATGTGCGGGATTATGAGTCGGATTTTGGTGCTTCTGTTCAGGTTGACGAAGATGCCAACTTCCGTGTACTGGTTGAACTTCCGCTAGCACTGGCTTTGGCGGCGGAAGTTACTTCACGGTAGTTCGAGGAGTGTGCGGCAACACTTGTAGGTTTGTTGCCCAACCTCCTTCCGCTTTGGGGGATTCCCGTTCTGCGAAGGACTGGTAACACCAGTTCCGTTTTCGGAAATTCCCGTTTTCGGAAATTCCCGTTGGTAGCGTTTGAGCTGTCTATGCTACTGACTACTGGGCAGTATGGCGGTGCGTTTCACGCTGTACCGTGGTTAACAGCACAAGGTCTGGCTCCTGATTCAGCGCAGCCTTACCGTGCTTCTTTGTTTTTAGCCTCAGCTTTGCCTGCTGGTTTGGCTAAGAGGTTTACACTGCTGCATATTTCAGTCAATTTGATTGGCTCGTTTGCCTTGCCTCGTTTCACTTTTCCGGAACTTGCAGTCCTTAGGCAAGATGATACAGCAGAGACAGAGTAGTCCCGTTTTCGGAGAATTCTCTTTTGTCTTTGGAGTAACTGGCTTACGTTTGCTTGAGTTATCGTCTCTCTCTGAGACTTTGCAGAGATCTCTGGCGAGATTGATCGCGTCGTCATTAGACCCATTCAGGTTTCGTGACGATGCGGTAGAGAAAGTTGTCACTATTCTGGTAGGGAAGACGGCTACAGTAGAACAGTATGTTATACTGAGTCCTCTTTCTTGTCTCTGGGGGAATAAGCACATGATCTTTTCAAGTTATCCTCTGTTTAGGAAACTTTGCAAGATTTTTTTATAGAGCTCTATCTTCTCTGCTCTTGTTAACTTCGAGTTTCGTCGTGACGCACGGGAGAAGGATGTCATGTCGCTTCTAGCTGCTTTGGCTAAAGTCTTTTGAACAGCGGAGCCTCCCAGCGCTTTTCTTGGCACATTGCTTGGCTCAGGTTGCAAACAAGAGGCGGATCTACTCCGCTCTTTGCTTTTTGTGGTCCATCTTCTGGGAGAAGCTGTGATCTGCGTCGGCTGGCCACATTTGGCCTTTATTTAGGCAAGATGCGGAGCTAAGCAAACACACATTGGGTTAAACCCTCTGCCTTAGGCAGCTTCGCGGTATGTACGCCCATCTTTGTGTGGTGGAGCGCACGCGGGTGTTGCAATTACAAAAAAACGAGAGGGAGAGAGTACACAAACAATAAAAAGTTTGAATACATTGAATGATGTTCTCTGTCCTCTTTATTGCATAACACTCACGCACACAATCACCAAGCATTTAAAATAAAAGTTAAAAATAGGTTCGTCAGACTAATGCTACTTTTCAATAAACATTTTCAACACTTAGTCTGAAAAAGGTGGAAACACATACTCCAAAATGTGGTGTCAGAAGTGGGGTGAGGCAAATCTCTACTTCGAAAAAGTTCTGTTGCCACAACACTATAAAGTCACTGGTGTAACGTGTGCTCTAAAACACGCTATTAAACACGGTGGTAAAACACGCTATGCTAAACATACACGGTAGTAAAACACGCTATGCTATACATACACGGTAGGAAAACACGCTATGGTATACATGCACGGTAGTAAAACACGCTATGCTATACCTACACGGTAGTAAAACACGCTATGCTATACATACACGGTAGTAAAACATACTATGCTATACACACTATGCTAAACACAGTAGTAAAACATACACATACACTATACACGCTATCCCACCAAGAGTCCGCTCGGCTGGGAAAACAAAAAGTAAAAGCAAAGTCAGTAATCACCGAAACGACAATTCATATCAAAGTATCATCTCACACAGTCATCATAACCGGAAACACAGTTACAATTTCAAGTTCCAGTATTACATCATGCATGTTTGGTTTTCTCAATCTTATCGTTGGCCTTCTCTTCTGTTGTTAATTACACATCATTTTATTACAACTGTCAATTTCCAGACAAAACAACAGACCATTTAGTCAAATCCAATATTGGTCCGAGAGAGGACCAACTTTCTGTGCTTGCTGAGATCTAATTCCACACATTCACATGACTAAAGAACAATCAAATTATTGTGCCAATTCCAAAGAAGATGTACCGATAACAAAAGGTCTATTCTCACCTGGTCTACATCATCTCTGGACACGAAACACTCCCTGGTTCACAGCATTCGGTTCCAGGACATCCAGCCAACACACACTCCATCACTCCAATTGGTACACACCAACACACACTCTTTCACTTCACAAATGCATCACAAATTTATGCATAATTCATCCCAAGGCCGGCAAGGCTTGACATGTTCTTTCTCTGCCAGTCCAGGCCACAAGTGCGCGTTTGTTTCAACTTTGGCCGAGTTCATTACAACTTTTACTCATTTTGGTCGGGAAAAGGGGAAGGGGGGAGAGGGTCCTATATGACGCTGCTTGATTATGCGTCGCCACCCCAAATATTATTTTATCAATACGATCTAAACTAATTTAACTTATTAAGAACAAAACTAAGCATTCCCCATTCAGGAATATTCAAACAAATGCATAGTCTGTGTGTTTTCATTCAAACCGAACACGCAGACGTAACCGATAGACACAAGCTGACACCCCTGTCTGTGAAATGACGAAACCCTGAAACCTACGTCATACCTACGATAACAGCCTACGACGCAATACAGGCGCTAGAAATTATAATTCTATTGACACAGTCACACAATGTCAATACAGATTTCTCTCACTCACCACATTCTCCCCAACTTAGCATGACTTCTCCTGAAGGCATGTCTTGGAAACAAAAACATGATGTTAAAACCTAACCATCAAAGAAGTTTCAACAACCAATCAAAACTCAAATTGGGCTAACCTGTATCCTCAACCGTCGCAAGTCTCAGTCACAAAAGCTAATCCTGAGTAACACATTTCGAACCTACACGTCAACCACTATTTAAAGATGCATTGACTGTACCGAAACTATTACCACATGTCGAACCTACATGTCAACCACTATTTAAAGATGCATTGACTGTACCGAAACTATCAACACATTTCGAACCTACATGTCAACCACTATTTAAAGATGCATTGACTGTACCGAAACTGTTAACACATTTCGAACCTACATGTCAACCACTATTTAAAGATGCATTGACTGTACCGAAACTATTGCTAACAAAGACTTCGACTTGTTGATGACACAGATCAGGAGGTGGGGGGGGGGGGGGGGGGAAATTCTCATTGAATAATAAAAGAAAATGATCCCGAGGACAGAGAACAACGTACTGTCAAGGACGCCAAATTTTTTTCACAACAAAGTAACCTTAGAACATATTTACATGCCTAACCTGCTCTAAACAATAGGCAACACAGAACAGCTGCTCCCCAACTTTACTTGAACCCACTCCCTAAGAATCCAATAATGTTTCCATGATCCGAAGGAACCGAGGGAGTACGTCAACTGCACGCGAATGCACTGTGCGGGGTTCCTTGTACAAGTTAGTATATAACATTTAATAATATGTAGATATATCCTTCCCTCCCAATATGTTCGATATGTTTGATATTTTTGATATTTGGTATTTCAACAATTAAATGTTGCTCACCATGTTTGCTTAAAACAAATTAACTAGCAACGCATAACCCAAGCCCCAGACTTCGCATGGTTACCGTTTCAGGGCGATCCCGGTGAGAAGACACTGTGGGGTTGCTCATGGGACTACCCCCCACTGCATCTTCCATCTCACCGTCGCTCAGGGCGATCCCGGTGAGAAGACACTGTGGGGTTGCTCATGGGACTACCCCCCACTGCATCTTCCATCTCACCGTCGCTAACGTTTCAGGGCGATCCCGGTGAGAAGACACTGTGGGGTTGCTCATGGGACTACCCCCCACTGCATCTTCCATCTCACCGTCGCTCATGGTGAACAATAAAACAACATTATCACACAAGTGACACTATTCTGCTCAAATGTATACAAAATGCTTGAACATAAACACAGCACACAAATGAGGCAAATATGCAGTAATGCTCACTAGACCCACAAGTCCATGAATTCAGCAAAATGTCACTACCGGGTCAGTAGCAAGACATGATAAAGCAGATATACAGAACGTACACGGTATCAGGACGCCTGTTCCGCATCAGCCACTGTTCCTCTGTGGAAGATATTTAAAAATTCCACTCACCGTTGGCCGTCGATACGTTCCACTAAATGTCCTTTCACATTACTGGCACGTGCAGAAACAAACACAGTCACCACAGATCCTCGGAAATTGACGGTGTTAAAGTCGTCCACTCCCTGGGGTTGGTCGATAGTCGAGCTGGAGTCTCTCCTCCAAAGTCCGTCCATCACCGGGTCGTTCCAGGTTGGTGACGGTGGTTCCAGGTTGGTGACGGGTGGTTCCAGGTTGGTGACGGGTGGGTCCAGGTTGGTGACGGGTGGTTCCAGGTTGGTGACGGGTGGTTCCAGGTTGGTGACGGGTGGTGACGGGTGGTTCCAGGTTGGTGACGGGTGGGATAGCGTGTATACCTAAACTACTCGTGTACTACCGTACTACTTTCTATTCTCAAAATATGTGTCCACTTATCTATCCTGTCGGCGACGCCAAAATGTGGTGGAGCGCATGCGGGTGTTGCAATTACAAAAAAACGAGAGGGAGAGAGTACACAAACAATAAAAAGTTTGAATACATTGAATGATGTTCTCTGTCCTCTTTATTGCATAACACTCACGCACACAATCACCAAGCATTTAAAATAAAAGTTAAAAATAGGTTCGTCAGACTAATGCTACTTTTCAATAAACATTTTCAACACTTAGTCTGAAAAAGGTGGAAACACATACTCCAAAATGTGGTATCAGAAGTGGGGTGAGGCAAATCTCTACTTCGAAAAAAGTTCTGTTGCCACAACACTATAAAGTCACTGGTGTAACGTGTGCTCTAAAACACGCTATTAAACACGGTGGTAAAACACGCTATGCTAAACATACACGGTAGTAAAACACGCTATGCTATACATACACGGTAGGAAAACACGCTATGGTATACATGCACGGTAGTAAAACACGCTATGCTATACCTACACGGTAGTAAAACACGCTATGCTATACATACACGGTAGTAAAACATACTATGCTATACACACTATGCTAAACACAGTAGTAAAACATACACTACGCTATACACGCTATCCCACCAAGAGTCCGCTCGGCTGGGAAAACAAAAAGTAAAAGCAAAGTCAGTAATCACCGAAACGACAATTCATATCAAAGTATCATCTCACACAGTCATCATAACCGGAAACACAGTTACAATTTCAAGTTCCAGTATTACATCATGCATGTTTGGTTTTCTCAATCTTATCGTTGGCCTACTCTTCTGTTGTTAATTACACATCATTTTATTACAGCTGTCAATTTCCAGACAAAACAACAGACCATTTAGCCAAATCCAATATTGGTCCGAGAGAGGACCAACTTTCTGTGCTTGCTGAGATCTAATTCCACACATTCACATGACTAAAGAACAATCAAATTATTGTGCCAATTCCAAAGAAGATGTACCGATAACAAAAGGTCTATTCTCACCTGGTCTACATCATCTCTGGACACGAAACACTCCCTGGTTCACAGCATTCGGTTCCAGGACATCCAGCCAACACACACTCCATCACTCCAATTGGTACACACCAACACACACTCTTTCACTTCACAAATGCATCACAAATTTATGCATAATTCATCCCAAGGCCGGCAAGGCTTGACATGTTCTTTCTCTGCCAGTCCAGGCCACAAGTGCGCGTTTGTTTCAACTTTGGCCGAGTTCATTACAACTTTTACTCATTTTAGTCGGGAAAAGGGGAAGGGGGGAGAGGGTCCTATATGACGCTGCTTGATTATGCGTCGCCACCCCAAATATTATTTTATCAATACGATCTAAACTAATTTAACTTATTAAGAACAAAACTAAGCATTCCCCATTCAGGAATATTCAAACAAATGCATAGTCTGTGTGTTTTCATTCAAACCGAACACGCAGACGTAACCGATAGACACAAGCTGACACCCCTGTCTGTGAAATGACGAAACCCTGAAACCTACGTCATACCTACGATAACAGCCTACGACGCAATACAGGCGCTAGAAATTATAATTCTATTGACACAGTCACACAATGTCAATACAGATTTCTCTCACTCACCACATTTGGTGCGGCATACCTCTTATTTTTCACCTTCTAGGGTGAAGTTGCTAAGGCCTCAATTTTTGTTTTTTGCCTCTGTGGTGAAAAACAAGGCAAGCTGTTAAAACTTTCTCAGCTTTTACGGCTTACAGAATTGCGCTTTCTCATCAGGGTCATAAGCTTTGGTTTCTGACAAGTCGCCAGAACATGTCCAAATTATGGGCTCACATTCTGACTAAATTTTTAGGCTCACTGAGCCATTGCTCGTAACCTCTCAGTCGGAACTTTTCCGGCTAAGCCTACCTCTTGAGGCAGTGGCTTCTGTCAGCGACTTTCGCTGCGCAGCACAAAGGACTCGCAGGAATTCCTTAGTTTCAGCTTTTCTTTCTAAGAGGTTACGGAAAGAACTAATCACCATCATGTGGCTAAGCCTAGGTTTGGCACAGACGTTTTTAGCATTGGGGTTGTTTTTCTTCCACACGCAAAGACATACACCGTCGTTTGGCGGGTACGCCCTTCACAGAGAAGGGTGGACAGGTTGCAAAGTCTGTTTCGTACTCTGTCCTTGATAAAGAGAGCGGCTGTTCGTGTTCTGACCTCTCTTTTTGGCCAAATGGAATCGATGGCCACTCTTGTGCCCTTAGGCAGAGTCCACAAGCGGCCATTTCAGGCTGCCCTGAGTTCGCTGTGGAAGCCTTCTCTTCAGGGCTGGGAGACAGTAGTCTCTCTTGAAAGCTGGTGTCGGCACACAACGAGGCAGTGGCTGCTCCCTGGGATTTTACAGGGAGTGCCAATTTCGTTTGCCCCCCCCCCCCCCCCCCCCCCCCCCCCGGACGAGTTTCTGTTCACAGACGCGTCTATGGAGGGCTGGGGTGCCTATCTTTCTGTTCACACTGCGTCAGGTCTGTGGAACGAGACGCAGAGTGGGGGGCACATTAATGCCCTAGAGTTAGAGGCTGTTTTCCTGGGACTCCAATCGTTTCTGTCTATGGTCAGGAACGAATAAATTGGGGTTCGCACAGACAACACGACCATGGCGGCCTATTTCAACAAACAGGGAGGCACTTTGTCTCTCGCTCTTCTGTCAGGTCAGGTCAGATTCTTGCCTGGGGCAGCCAGCACCTTATTCTGTTGTCAGCGAAGTACGTCCCAGGCATACTCAACGTTCTTGCGGACTACTTCAGTCGCCCGTAGTGTACGATGCACACGGAGTAGTCTCTGACTCATCAGGTCCTACAACGTCTGGGTGGCATTTCGGCAAGCCTACAGTCGATCTGTTTGTGACAAGATTCTCCTGCAGGCTTCAGGTCTTTATCTCCCCCTTTCCAGACCCAGAGGGGAGGGAAACAGACGCCCTCGAAGTAAACTGGTCGCGTCTGAGCCTATGCTTTCCCCCCTTTTCATCTCTTGGGAAAGGTTCTCAGGAAGGCGGAGCGGGGACAGCCTTGCTTGGTGTTGGTGGCCCCTTGGTGGCCCAGCCAACATTGGTTCCCCGTCCTCCTTCGCCTCGCAGACGGCCCTCCATTCTTTCTAGGTCGCTGCGCCGTTCTGGCTCCTCAGACGCTACTTTAGGCTTTGTCCAAAAGGCCCACAGGGAATCGACCAGCACTGTTTATGCGTCACACTGGTCAGCTTGGACAAAGTGGTGCTCGGAGAATGGAGTTACTGCTACTTCACCTCGCTCTATGCATGTAGCAAATCATCTCTCGTGTTTGGCTGCTCAGGGCTTGGCTCCTTCTTTTTTTTGAGAGTCAGGCGCTCAGCCATTTCTTCTACTCTGAAGCAATTAGGGCATAGCATTAACCTGGGCGGTGTAATTGCTAGTGTTCTTAAGGGGGCAGCGATTGGTTTTACGAAGGCTAAGTCCCCTCTTCCCGCGTGGGACTTATTTTTTTGGTACTCAAGTTTCTAGCCTCTTCGGATTTCGAACCTTTAGCTTCAGCGAGCTTAGCTAACTTGACTCGTAAAGCCTTGTTCCTCGTTTTGTTAGCCTCTGCCCGTGGAGGCGGTGAGGTGCACGCTCTTTCAGGCCTGGCTAAGGATATTTCTTTTGAGAGCTATGGCTCTTTTGTTTTAAGATTTCGGCCGGAGTTCCTTGCCAAAACCAAAACAAGGTCTGTCCTCCTCTGTTATTCGCATTCCTCCTTTAAGTAGGATTCTTGCGTCTGGTGACCCTGATATGGTCAATTGTCCTGTTTGTACTCTTACCAGCTACTTATCCCGTACCTCGCCCATTAGGTCTAGGGACCAAAAACTGCTCTTCACCTCAGTTGGCACTGAAAGGAGCAAGGTCTTGTCGCGGGTCACTTTGGTAAGATGGGTCTCTACGCTTATTAAACAAGCGTATGCGTGGTGGCACAGACAAGTTGGGATTGGGCATTCTGTCCTTCCTATGAAGTTGTCAAGAACTCATGAAGCCAGAGCCTGGGCTACTTCTCTGGCAGTCCTCCGCTCAGGCGTGCTGGCAGAGGTCTTAGACGCTGCCTACTGGAAATCGCAGGGCGTTTTCATCAACTTTTACCTGCGAGATGTGGCCAGCACTCGTCATGGTGGCAGTAGCTCCCTACCAGCCTTTGTCGCTGCTGGACAAGTGGAATTTTGTTTTCCCACCTCCTTCATTAGCATTCTGCTGTATGTGAGTTGGGATAAGAATGTAATTTAATTGAAAATTTTCATCTAAATTTTAATTTGATTATATACTTACCCAACTCACATAGTTGATACCCGCCCGCCTGCCCCGCTTTTGGGGTTTTTATGGGGGTTTTTTCCTAAAAAAGAGGGAAATTTTTCTATGTTCGCTTTCGATTGAATGATTCAAAGATGGCGGCAAGGTCAGGAAGTCACGCGTGACTTTGTCATGTTAAGGGGTCAAGGTAGCTCTTTTTTAGGGTGACCTCCCCTTGTTACCAAGGCGATGCTATTCAGCGTCCTAGCACTAAACTGGAGTAAATTGCTGTATGTGAGTTGGGTAAGTATATAATCAAATTAAAATTTAGATGAAAATTTTCAATTCTGTTGTTGTTTTTATATTTAGTCAAGTTTTGACTAAATATTTTAACATCGAGGGGGAATCGAAACGAGGGTCGTGGTGTATGTGCGTCTGTCTGTCTGTGTGTCTGTGTGTGTGTGTGTGTAGAGCGATTCAGACTAAACTACTGGACCGATCTTTATGAAATTTGACATGAGAGTTCCTGGGTATGAAATCCCCATACGTTTTTTTCATTTTTTTGATAAATGTCTTTGATGACGTCATATCCGGCTTTTCGTGAAAGTTGAGGCGGCACTGTCACGCCCTCATTTTTCAACCAAAATGGTTGAAATTTTGGTCAAGTAATCTTCGACGAAGCCCGGGGTTCGGTATTGCATTTCAGCTTGGTGGCTTAAAAATTAATTAATGACTTTGGTCATTAAAAATCTGAAAATTGTAAAAAAAAATAAAAATTTATAAAACGATCCAAATTTACGTTTATCTTATTCTCCATCATTTGCTGATTCCAAAAACATATAAATATGTTATATTCGGATTAAAAACAAGCTCTGAAAATTAAATATATAAAAATTATTATCAAAATTAAATTGTCCAAATCAATTTAAAAACACTTTCATCTTATTCCTTGTCGGTTCCTGATTCCAAAAACATATAGATATGATATGTTTGGATTAAAAACACGCCCAGAAAGTTAAAACAAAGAGAGGTACAGAAAAGCGTGCTATCCTTCTTAGCGCAACTGCTACCCCGCTCTTCTTGTCAATTTCACTGCCTTTGCCATGAGCGGTGGACTGACGATGCTACGAGTATACGGTCTTGCTGAAAAATGGCATTGCGTTCACTTTCATTCAGTGAGTTCGACAGCTACTTGACTAAATATTGTATTTTCGCCTTACGCGACTTGTTTTTTGGTTAAGTTTACCACCGTGACTATAACTAATAATCAAGAATTAAAAAACAAGAAAGGTAGGTTGTTGGAACGTTTGTTATTCACTAGAACATGGCGATGATTTTGCAAACGACAGAAGTCCCTGCAATTTTGTCAATAACAAACGTTCCAACAACCTACCTTTCTTGTTTTTTTATTCTGAATTTTGGATCATTGGCAGTCTCTTTGTTTTTGGATTTTGTTTTAATAATCAAGAAGAACAGTTATCATTGACATTGTTAATGTTTTGAGGAGCTGGAAGAGTGTTTGAACCATTATGCAACTTAACTCGTCTTTGTCAAGTTTATTGACGTGCATTCAGCACTGGTAAAATACAAAGATGTAAAAGGTTGTGGCTGCATGCGGTAAATGAAAACATACATAATTATATTTAAGATTGATTGTAAGGTGCTTAGAACTATTTTAGAATTTGCGCCATATAAATGCCCTTATTATATTATTATTATTTTTTACACATAAACTTTTAATGCAGTGTGAATGAATGGCTTGTGGGTTTTGCTTCTCCTGACTAGAGCTGTATTTCCATACTTCTATTGTAGTTCATGTGCTCAAGCTTGACTGTCTCACTGTTGGAACTAAAATATCCATAATCATTTGAATTCCATGTGAAATGTTGCACATCCCTTTGTGTTATGTACCATTCCAAAATCAAAGGTGTTGGGTTGTAGGTGAGGGAATACGCTTGATATCTAATAAAGCATACAGTCCCTAGGTTTGACGGCTCAGGCCTTACCGTTATTCCTATTTATTTAACAAGTTTTACATTATCTCAAGTGCTTTGCATTTTGATTGCATTGCTATGGTCATGTCGATGGTCTGGTTTTGTTTTCTAAACGAAACACTTCGATTTTTTTAATTTCATGGATTATTAATTTTGTACGGTGGTACCTCCCATTTAAGACCCCCCAATTTAAGAGACCGATTTTTTCACATTTCCTGTTCATAACCTCTGTAAATTTACCTTCATTTTAAGACTGGTTTCTCCTTTTTACATTTAGTCAAGTTTTGACTAAATGTTTTAACATAGAGGGGGGAATCGAGACGAGGGTCGTGGTGTATGTGTGTGTGTGTGTGTGTGTCTGTCTGTCTGTCTGTGTGTGTGTGTAGAGCGATTCAGACTAAACTACTGGACCGATCTTTATGAAATTTGACATGAGAGTTCCTGGGTACGATATCCCCGGACGTTTTTTTCATTTTTTCGATAAATACCTTTGATGATGTCATATCCGGCTTTTTGTAAAAGTTGAGGCGGCACTGTCACACCCTCATTTTTCAATTAAATTGATTGAAATTTTGGCAAAGCAATCTTCGACGAAGGCCGGGGTTTGGTATTGCATTTCAGCTTGGTGGCTTAAAAACTAATGAGTGAGTTTGGTCATTAAAAATCGGAAACTTGTAATTAAAATTATTTTTTATTAAACGATCCAAAAACAATTTCATCTTATTCTTCGTCATTTTCTGATTCCAAAAACATATAAATTTGTTATATTCGGATTAAAAACAAGCTCTGAAAATTAAAAATATAAAAATTATGATCAAAATTAAATTTTCGAAATCGTTTTAAAAACTATTTCATCTTATTCCTTGTCGGTTCCTGATTCCAAAAACATATAGATATGATATGTTTGGATTAAAAACACGCTCAGAAAGTTAAAACGAAGAGAGGTACAGTAAAGCACAGCGCAATCGCTACCGCGCCAAACAGGCTCGTCACTTTCGCTGCCTTTTGTACTAGCGGCGGACTACGTTCAGTTTCATTCTGTGAGTTCCACAGCTTGACTAAATGTAGTAATTTCGCCTTACGCGACTTGTTAAGATTCAAATTTTTCTGATTTGTGGAGGTTTTAAATGAGGGGTTTCACTGTATGTACTCTTAAGATAACGATGCTGTTCCCTGGCTTGAGTGTTTTGTTGGGATGAAGGATTTATAAGATAGGTCGATGTAGAGCAACAAAGAATTCTGCAATGGAAAATTAGTCTCCATTCACATTAATCGTACTGTATGCAAACGAGGACTGTAGCATTTCTGTCTTCAGTATGTCGCCTTGCTTAAAATATACATGTACCTCAGGGGGGGCTGGTAGCTCAGTTGGTAGAGCACTGGACTTGTGATCGGAAGGTCGCAGGTTCGAATTCGGGCTGGGACGGACACGGGTCAACTTTATGTGCAGACCCAGAGACGGAAGCAATGTCCTACCCCCTCACCACAATGGCACTAAAAGACCTCGGTCATTCTGCCATAAGTGCAGATGGCTGATACCACACTTGTGTATCTCATCAAAAGCTGTGAGGGCGTACAACTCAAATTATCATATAACCCATATCTGGTCCTTAAGAGGCGAAATATTTAGCCTGTAGTAGTGTAGGATGTGAAGCATTCTCTCTTTCTACATGTTTTTATTTTTATTCTCTTTTCTTTTATTTTATTTTTATGTTCTGTACCTATGAACAGAGAGGGAGATGACTTAATTTTGCAAGAAAGCTCTAAATGTGACATTGTTATGGTTGTTGATGTTGTTTGTATATCTCTGATACGTATCTGAATATATTTAGTTACAGAATTATTATATGTGTTAAAACAGTATATCAAAAGTTATTTACAGTGACCTTTAGAACAATTGTTTCTGCGTAGTTCGTAAGCTTTTTGGTCAGGGTGCAATTTTGCTGACAGGGGTATAGGCGATATTTGCTTGAATAATTATATTTACAAAAAACTGTTCTGTCTTTCATGTTTTTCTTTGAGATCCCGTTAACGCGTTTTGCACAATCCTGAAGTGAACATACATGACAAGCGTCAGTCTCTGCCTGTAAGTTATTGTTTTCCCCAGGGAAGGTGTGTCTGACATTGACAATAATAGTGTGAGTTGTTTTTCTCAACAATTATCTTTTGCTCCAAGTTCAGATTCTCAAGCAATTCTGTCTTTTCTTCTTCTCTCTCTTTTTGTAGGAGAGGCTTTTCCATATAAAGCGATATATATGCGAGTTGCTTCTTCACAGAGTAAACACTCAGATAACTTAATTGCTCAATGATGAGTCACTATTTTCTGCATTTTACAGCATGTCATGACAAGGCTGCTCCATGCAATCACTGCTCTGGGGTTTTCTTCTTTTCTTATGAAGATATGGTGTGTCTGCACTGATAACATATCTTGTGGCTAAATCAGACAAGATAAACTCTAAAAATGTACAGGTCAAGTCCCTTTCTGTGTCCGTTCTTTTGTAACAGTGCGATTACCGTGTTGATCGTTTGCTTCTACGATCTGTCTCTAAAATTCTCCATGTCGAAGGCTTTTGTCAGATGTACAGATCGAGAGAGTGTCAGTTCCATGGGGCTAAGTTAAGAGTTTGCTGCATCTGTTGTTTACCTCACCTATAAATTTTGCACAAGTGACAGTCAGTGCATACTTGCAGTGAACTTGTACTATCATTCATGCAGACTACAAGTTATATCATGTATATAATGTCTTCCCGGTATTCTTCAATCAACTTCTGAAAAACAAATGTTATTGAAAATGAAAGTAAAGTGTGAAGGAATAGGATGAGTGATGGGTTGTGTTCGCTTGTGAGTTGTCTATACATACACATGTACACAAATCATTAATGTCAAAAAGAGTCATGCTTAATGCTTCATGCTCATTCGGATTATATGTGCGTTTTAGTTTTATTATGCATTCTTTGTGTCAACGGAGGATGTTTTATAGCACATTATATATACACTTCGAATATTTCTATTCTTTATTTATATAATGTCATGAAGTTATTGCATGTTTTCGTCGCGATATAACCTTCGTGGTTGAAAACGACGTTAAACACCAATTCAAATAAAGAAAGAAAGAAAGAAATTGCATGTTTATGTGATTTTTTGTGTGTGTTCTTTTTGTGTTCTTCATCATCTGAGCTTACTTGGAATTTGTGTTTCACGGTTTGTCTGTTTGTTTTATTTTGTGGCTGGTTGGTGTGGGGTTTGTGGCTGGTTGGTGTGGGGTTTGGGGCTGGTTGGTGTGGGGTTTGGGGCTGGTTGGTGTGAGGTTTGGGGCTGGTTGGTGTGGGGTTTGGGGCTGGTTGGTGTGGGGTTTGGGGCTGGTTGGTGTGGGGTTTGTGGCTGGTTGGTGTGGGGTTTGGGGCTGGTTGGTGTGGGGTTTGGGGCTGGTTGGTGTGGGGTTTGGGGCTGGTTGGTGTGGGGTTTGGGGCTGGTTGGTGTGGGGTTTGGGGCTGGTTGGTGTGGGGTTTGGGGCTGCCCGGTTGGTGTGGGGTTTGGGGCTATGGCTGATTGTATACCCGTAGGCTTGTTCGTTTACCGGTTGACACGTACGTTAGATACATGATAACAATAACTATATAGTCACCATTTAAAAAAAGCACAGATAAACAAAGATGAACTGGTTTTGAGATCCTGGTTTTCGTCTGGTATTGTTTGTCGATTTCGTTGTTGCGGTCGTTGTTTCCAGTGTCTGCTGCAAAGAGAAGGCAAGGGAAAGGTCAACAGTGATGCTACTTCTTCTTCGTTCATGGGCTGAAACTCCCACATTCACTCATGTTTTAGCACGAGTGGATTTTTACGTGTATGACCGTTTTTACCCCGCCATGCAGGCAGCATACGCCGATTTCGGGGGAGGCATGCTGGGTATTTTCGTGTTTTCTATAACCCACCGAACTCTGACATGGATTACAGGATATTTGCTTGCGTGTACACACAAAGGGGGTTAAGTCACTAGCAGGTCTGCACATAAGTTGACCTGGGAGATCGGACAAATCTCCACTCTTAACCCACCAGGCGGCAGTGACCGGGATTCGAACTCACGACCTCCCGATTAGGAAGCCCATGTCTTACCACCAAGCCACTGCGCCCATCAGTGATGCTACCACAGAGCCACCAATGGGGGTGGGGTGGTTAGAACATAACCGTGTTAAAAACGTCAATCTTTCAATGGTATAGTCTTATCTTTTTCCATACTCCCTTTCTTGTCAACCATCCCTATATAGAACACATCCTCTCTTTTATCCGAGGTGCTCCTACCCTACTCTACCAATTTTCTTCTCCATTAACATGAGTAATTCCCGCAGTGGGGCACTGCGGTTATGAAATTAAAAGCCCCTCCTGTTTTTGGAACCGCAGGAGCTTTCTAGTTTGCTGTTAGGTAGATTTTTGGTTCCTCTTTCCTGTCATGCTCTCTTTTTCTTCATGAATTCTTTTCCTTTTTCTGCCTTCTTGCTCATTCACCTGTATTTTTTCCAAAAATCTCTTCTCTTGCCGCTTGTCTCGCGATTCATGTATAGTTTAATCTGTTAGTGTTCTGATGTAAGTCCAGCAGTAGATAGGTTAAGCCTATTTTAACATACTGGAAACTGGTAATCTTCCAGTAGGTATTAATTTAGTTTTACTAAAGCCTGCTGGGACACAAGTAATGGGTTAGTGCATTTGTAAACAGGAATCGCTTGACAAGTGGCCCCCTTCATCCCCCCCTTCCTCGTCCTGATATGGCTCTGCGTAGTCGGCTGGACGTTAAGCAACAAATAAACAAACAAACAAACAAACAAACATGAGTAATGAAGATCTAACTGCATGCATGTATTCTCTGTCCCGTGGAGGCCTAAGCCTATGTGCAATGCTTCGTGTATGTATATTAAACGCAAAGCTTGTTTGGCTGTGGTGTTCTCGCCCAAATAACAGAGGCAAAGTTTGGTTGCTATTAAAGGCCGTCAAGAAGGTAAACTCTTTCTCACGCACTTTTTCAACGCGTGTTTAGCTCCCTTCGGATACAGTGTTACAGAATATAGGTCTTATTATACACGTTAGTGTGATTGTAGGATTGGTGGTGCTAATTCTGGGCATTAAATGCGCTGTTGTTGTCATCCCTTTGTAGACTGATGCAGGGACTTGGAAAATGTAGTAGAAGCATTATGTATCCAATTGTAAAGGCTTGTTGCAGTCACAGATAAAGACTGCATTATGGTGTATACTTATACATGCGTACCGCATGCATAATAATTATTATAGTCTTCGTTTTTCCATGGTTGTTATTACTTGTGATGGTAATTTCGTTTGCCGGTTCTTTGCGGTAAGAAAGAATCTGCAGGCAGGTACTACTGTACAACACAACGATTTTTGGTTTAATTTTTTGATTTTTGGTTGGTATTTTTTCAGATGGTTTTGTATCATTCAGCATTTCTGTGAACTTGGATGCATCGCTATTTTGTAGCACATGTTATCATGGACACCTACATGTTACAAGATCAAAATAAAGCTTGATATTACTGATTTCAGTGTGAAAGAGTTGTTATCACGGTTTGCTCGCTTCTGTGAGTGTTTGTCTCACGTTTTTAATTGTCACTCAAGAGTGCACACACACACACACACACACACACACACACACACACACACACACACACACACACACACACATTTCCTCAACAACACAATACAAGAGATTAATAAAGAAAATATTTTAATTGTTTTATTTCTGGGGAAAAACAGGTTACTCAGAGAGGGATACCGACAATGCTGATGGTGTTTTTTTCTTATTTCTATTAGATTTCCACTGCAGAAAATGCACTCACCGAAGACACCCCAAAAACATCGTAGACAAAATTTGAAAGAATAGTTTGTTTTAGTGCTTATTTTCGGTAGTAAGAAAAGAAGTAATGCCAGCGAGTCTTGCAAGTTTCATTTGATCAGGCGGAGTGCACCTGTACCGGTAAAAGAGTAACGTCACAGCCGGTGCTGGTTCTCAGCGGTTCGTCTTCTGATTGCCGAGTCCCGCACTTTGGCTTGGTCTTTACTTCCGCCCAAAGACGGAACGTCTGCAAATAAATAAGTTAATAGATAAATATGATGAATAAAAAATTAACACATAAATAATTCATTAATCAATAATCAAAAATGACATAAAAAACGACAGAGTATTTTCAAAACAACAGCAACTGCACCTGCGAAAATAACAAGTCGTGTAAGGCGAAATTACATTTAGTCAAGCTGTGGAACTCACAGAATGAAACTGAACGCACTGCATTTTTTCACAATGACCGTAGTCAGCCGCTAGTGCAAAAGGCAGTGAAAGTGACGAGCCTGTTTAGCGCGGTAGCGGTTGCGCTGTGCTGCATAGCACGCTTTACTGTACCTCTCTTCGTTTTAACTTTCTGAGCGTGTTTGTATTCCAAACATATCATATCTATATGTTTTTGGAATCAGAACAGGAACCGACAAGGAATAAGATGAAATTGTTTTTAAAACGATTTCGGAAATTTAATTTTAATCATACTTTTTATATTTGTAATTTTCAGAGCTTGTTTTTAATCCGAATATAACATATTTATATGTTTTTGGAATCAAAACATGATGAAAAATAAAAATAAAGGTAATTTTGGATCGTTTTAAAAAAAAAAAAATTTAATTACAATTTTCAGATTTTTAATCACCAAAGTCATGAATTAATTTTTAAGCCTACATGCTGAAATGCGATACCGAAGTCCGGCCTTCGTCGAAGATTGCTTCGCCAAAATTTCAATCAATTTGATTGAAACATGAAGGTGTGACAGTGCCACCTCAACTTTTACAAAAAGCCGGATATGACGTCATCAAAAACATTTATCGAAAAAATGAAAAACATATCTGGGGATATCATACCCAGGAACTCTCATGTAAAATTTCATAAAGATCGGTCCAGTAGTTTACCCTGAATCGCTCTACACACACACGCACAGACACACACACACAGACACACATACACAGACACACATACACCACGACCCTCGTCTCGATTCCCCCTCTATGTTAAAACATTTAGTCAAAAACAATTTTAATTACAAGTTTCCGATTTTTAATGACCAAACTCATTCATTAGTTTTTAAGCCACCAAGCTGAAATGCAATACCAAAGTCCGGCCTTTGTCGAAGATTGCTTTGTAAAATTTTCAATCAATTTGATTGAAAAATGAGGGTGTGACAGTGCCGCCTCAACTTTTACAAAAAGCCGGATATGACGTCATCAAAGGTATTGATCGAAAAAATGAAAAACATGTCCAGGGAAATCATTCCCAGGAACTCTGATGTCAATTTTCATAAAGATCGGTCCGGTAGTTTATTCTGAATCGCTCTACACACACACACACACACACACACGCACACACACACACGAGAGATCGGGGTGGGGTGGCGTGGGGGTGTCGTTGGATGCAGCAGCTGCGACTGTCCCTTATTTCTCTGGCAAGAACATGTACTGAGTAAAAGGGGTATAAAAATGAAACTTTTACCCGACACACTGACTTAACAAGTCGCGTAAGGCGAAATTACAACATTTAGTCAAGCTGTCGAACTCACAGAATGAAACTGAACGCACTGCAATTTTTCAGCAAGACCGTATACTCGTAGCATCGTCAGTCCACCGCTTGTGGCAAAGGCAGTGAAATTGACAAGAAGAGCGGGGTAGTAGTTGCGCTGAGAAGGATAGCACGCTTTTCTTTATCTCTATTCTTTTTAACTTTCTGAGCGTGTTTTTAATCCAAACATACCACATCTATATGTTTTTGGAATCAGGAACCCACAAGGAATAAGATGAAATTGTTTTTAAATCGATTTCGGAAATTTTGTTTTAATATTTTAAATTTTCAGAGCTTGTTTTTAATCCGAATATAACATATTTATATGTTTTTGAAATCAGAAAATGATGAAGAATAAGATGAACGTAAATTTGGATCGTTTAAAAAAAAAAATTTAATTACAATTTTCAGATTTTTAATGACCAGTTCGGGGGTTTTAGGGCATATTTTACAGTGCTGTTGATGCCTACTTGCCGAGTGGCTATCTGGGGTCATATTCTAAATGAAATATAGAAAGTTATATATCAAATGAAAGGAAAATGAATAAGCTTTTCATATTTGCAAAGAGAATTGTGCTATCTTTAAAGGTAAAAATTGTTATAGGGGTGACAACATGATTTTTGTTAAAATTTGTACGCCCATTTTTTGGAACACGTGACAAACACAAAGAAGAATTTTTTTGTGTGTTCAGTTTATTTTAGATATGCTGCTAACTAGTCTGTTTGGGCATTCATTTTACATAACATAGCAAAGTTTTATAGAGTTTTGCTGATAAACAAAAAAGTTATTGTCACCTGAATACCCCCACCCAAATTTCGAAGTTGGACGTTTCAGGCCTAAAGGCCCTCCCCAAAAAAAATATTCTGTTTACGGTATCCTGACTGACCCTATTTTTTCGCGCGACCCTAGACTTTTGTTTGGCATTTGGTAAAAAAAAAAAAAAAAAAAAAAAAAAAAAAATGAAAAAAAAAAATTTGAAAAAAAAATAAATAAATTGAAAAAAAATAAGAATTTGGGAAAAAAAAAGAAAAAAAAGGGGGCTTTGTTTTTTGGCAAAATAACTTAAAAATATGTTTTGGGGAAAGAAAAAAAAAGTCCCGACCTACCGACCCTATTTTTTTGGCCTATGCTACCGTAAACAGACTTTTTTTTTTTTTTGCCTAATAATGCATTTCTATAACTAACTTATAACAAAAACCCAGCTTGTTTCAGTTATAAAGTGTGTCTTAAATATGAGTTTATCCACTGTCCGCCCCATCCAATGTAAAAAAAAAAAAAAAAAAAAAATTATAATTTGATAATTGGTCAGTGGAAAACTACAGGGGGGGCATCGTAAGCTTGCTTACGATGGGCAAGGGAGCGAACTGGTAAGAGTTAATTAATTTTTAAGCCTACAAGCTGAAATGCAATACCGAAGTCCGGCCTTCGTCGAAGATCGCTTTGCCAAAATTTCAATCAATTTGATTGAAAAATGAGGGTGTGACAGTGCCGCGGGGGTCTTTGTTTGTTATTTCCGCTCATCTCTTAACAGCTGTTAACAATGCAGGTCGAAGATCAGCCCAGGTACAGTCTCACGACTGCCGCCAACACGTTCAGGTCTCTGGTCGCCTGCTTTCTGTCTTCTGCGAAGTCGTCTTTGCTCAGAGGTTTCGACCTCTTCAGACAGCGCGCTGAAAAATCTTCCAGTTCTGTAACCTCTGCTTTTTTCATTTTGATGTACCAATCAGTCACTTTCCTTTCTCTTATGTCGTATCTTAGCACGATGTCGTCCGATTCGCATACAAACACGTTCTGTTCAAAACGCTTGTCGAGCACCGCGTGGTGTATGGACTGGTTACGGCGGATGTCCCTCAGCCTTCTCTGCTTCTTCGTATTTGTCACTGCTCCTACTTGTTCGTAGATATCTTCTAGGAAAAAACCAGCCTGTTCTGCACTGTTCTCAATAAAACGTTCCTCTTCTGTACCCGAGTCCCCCTTCCGCAACGCCTTCCCCTTCCCCTCACTCATCTCTGATTCCACTGCACTTTCTTCCACCAAGTCAGTGTTTTTGTTTACATAGCACGCATGCATGTCAGCCAGTGACCCAGTTTCAAAGTCAGTCGCCCGTTCGGCGATATCTAATTCACGGTTTGCACGTGCTGAATTGCCATAGTGGTGCAATGGTGACAGCGATGGAATGCTTGCTTGCTCATACTGTGTGTCACATCTGTCATCTTTCTTGCCAACACTTTCCTTTTCTGGCGTGGGAGAAAATAGGGGGGTTGGGCGAAAAGGGGGACTTGCCTGTTGTTCCTGTTGTTGTTGTTCCTGTTGTTTGGATCTTGTGTGGGCTTCGGCCCTCATCGCATCACGTCGTAGTTGGCTGGGGGGCTTGCGACGAAACTGTTGTTTACTGGTTGAGTGAGCGGTAATGGCGGCTGTGCTGCTACTGGTCATTCGAAAAACAACGACTGTCTTGCTTCCTTCAGAGGCAACTTTCCAGGAAGTTAGCTGATTTTCAGCAAGCAGGGCCTCTAGCATGGCTTTTACTGCGGTTGGAAGTTCAACAACAGACATTGTGGTGGAGTAATGAAGAATTTCAAGCTGGAGAGATCGCAGCAGTGAAAAATCCGCCCTGCTTGATCTCGTGCCGTCCCGCCGAGAGAGAGAGAGAGAGAGAGAGAGAGGGAGAGAGAGAGAGAGAACCGTACTGAGAAACACACATTGAAGAATATCAATAACAGCAAATAGGTGAGAAAGAAAGGCGAAACAAAAAGCGGGTTACAAATCAAGCAATCGGAATTTTTTTCAAATAGCATTGTATTAAACTAGGAAAGAAAAGTAAAAGACAAACAAAATTATTTGCAAACAAAAGTTTTATGTAAATATGAAACATACAAGAAAAAATACTATACCATAGTGGACAGGATAAATAGGCCACACGCACTATTTGATCTTATAATGGTGACTGTTGCATTGTGCACTATTGATTGATTTAAACAAAAACTTTGGCCATACCAAGTATCAATCAATGACAAACCCAGACAAGTTTTTTTCTCCAGTTTTCATTTGTATAAAATGGATACATAAATAAAATAAATAAATAAATAAATAAATACATGGGTAAATGAGAGGTAATCAGTTATGATAGTGAATACCTACCCTATGAGTGTGACTGACAGGTCAGTGTTTGTGTGTGTGTGTTTGTGTGTGTGTGTGTGTGTGTGTGTGTGTGTGTGTGTGTGTGTGTGAGTGTGTAACTGAGTCAGTATGTACAACCAGCCAACTCTTTTTGTTGACCACCAATTGCAACCATGAACACAGGCACTGAAATAAATGTTACAATCTCCCTGTTGTCCACTGTTTGATCCATGTTTGTTTTGTCTATCTTTAGTGAACGTTCGCTCAGTTATAACTTTATATCGACTAAATTTGCCTCAAACTTTCAAGCTAGCAGAGTGGCTGCGGGGATAAGAGCTACAGTTTTCAAACACTGTTAACGCACAAGTCGTGGGTTCGAATCCCACTCCGACCCATATTTTTGTGTGTGTTTGTGCGTCAGTACGTATCTGTCCCGACCATGCTGCAAAACCGGTGCCATGGTGAGAATGGTGGTGCCAGGGTAGGAATGGTGGTACCAGACCGGTGCCAGGGTAGGAATGGTGGTGCCAGACAGACGGCAGGATAGAAATGGTGGTGCCAGACAAATATCATGGAAGGAATGGTGGTGCCAGACCGATATCAGGATAGGAATGGTGGTGCCAGACAGATATCAAGGAATGGTGGTGCCAGACAGATAGCATTGAAAGAATGATGGTGCCAAACCGTTGCCAGGATAGGAATGGTGGTTCCGAACAGATATCATGGTGTGAATGGTGGTGCCAGACAAATGTCAGGGTAGGATTGGTGGTGCCAGACAGATGGCTGGATAGGAATAGTGGTGCCAGACAGATAGCAGGATAGGAATGGTGGTGCCAGACAAATGTCAGGGAAGGAATGGTGGTGCCAGACAGATAGGATAGAATTGGTGATGCCAGATATATATCATGGAAGGAATGGTGGTGGAAGACAGATAGCAGGATAGGAATTGTGGTGCCAGACAAATATCATGGAAGGAATTGTGGTGCCAGAGAGATGTCAGGATAGGAATGGTGGTGCCAGACAGATAGCATGGAAGCAATGGTGGTGCCAGACAGATACCATGGAAGGATTGGTGGTGCCAGACAGATAGCATGGAAGGAATGGTGGTGCCAGACAGATACCATAGAAGGAATGGTGGTGCAGGGAAGGAATGGTGGTGCCAGACAGATAGCAGGATAGGAATGGTGGTGCCAGACATATATCATGGAAGGATTGGTGGTGCCAGACAGATATCAGGAAAGGAATGCTGGTGCCAGACAGATCGCAGGGAAGGAATGGTGGTGCCAGACAGATATCGTGGAAGGAATTGTGGTGCCAGACTGATATCATGGAAGGAATGGTGGTACCAGACAAATGTCTGGATAGGAATGTTGGTGCCAGACATATATCATGGAAGGATTGGTGGTGCCAGACAGATATCAGGAAAGGAATGGTGGTGCCAGACAGATAGCAGGCAAGGAATTTTGGTGACAGACTGATATCATGGAAAGAATGGTGGTACCAGACATATGTCTGGATAGGAATGGTTGTGCCAGACATATGTCTGGATAGGAATGGTTGTGCCAGACAGATCGCAGGGAAGGAATGGTGGTGTCAGACAGATATCATGGAAGGAATTGTGGTGCCAGACTGATATCATGGAAGGAATGGTGGTACCAGACAAATGTCTGGATTGGAATGGTGGTGCCAGACATATATCATGGAAGGAATGGTGGTGCCAGACAGATATCAAGGAAGGAATGGTGGTGCCAGACCGATGTCAGGATAGGAATGGTGGTGCCAGACAGATATCTTGGAAGGAATGGTGGTGCCAGACAAATATCAGGAAAGGAATGTTTGTGCCAGACAGATAGCAGGATAGGAATTGTGGTGCCAGACATATATCTTGGAAGGAATGATGGTGCCAGACAGATGTCAGGATAGGAATGGTGGTGCCAGACAGATAGCAGGGAAGGAATGGTGGTGCCAGACAAATATCAGGAAAGGAATGGTTGTGCCAGACAGATAGCAGGATAGGAATTGTGGTGCCAGAAAGATATCAGGATAGGAATGGTGGTGCCAGACAGATAGCAGGGAAGGAATGGTGGTGCCAGACATATATCTTGGAAGGAATGATGGTGCCAGACAGATGTCAGGATAGGAATGGTGGTGCCAGACATATGTCTGGATAGGAATGGTTGTGCCAGACAGATCGCAGGGAAGGAATGGTGGTGTCAGACAGATATCATGGAAGGAATTGTGGTGCCAGACTGATATCATGGAAGGAATGGTGGTGCCAGACAAATGTCTGGATAGGAATGGTGGTGCCAGACATATATCTTGGAAGGAATGGTGGTGCCAGACAGATGTCAGGATAGGAATGGTGGTGCCAGACAAATGTCAGGATAGGAATTGTGGTGCCAGACTAATACCAGGGAAGGAATGGTGGTGCCAGACAGATAGCAGGGAAGGAATGGTGGTGCCAGACAGATGTTAGAATAGGAATGGTGGTGCCAGACAGATAGCAGGGAAGGAATGGTGGTGCCAGAGGGATAGCAGGCAAGGAATTGTGGTGCCAGACAGATAGCAGGATAGGAATGGTGGTGCCAGACAGATAGCAGGGAAGGAATGGTGGTGCCAGACAGATGTCAGGATAGGAATGGTGGTGCCAGACAGATAGCAGGGAAGGAATGGTGGTGCCAGACTGATATCAGGAAAGGCATGGTGGTGCCAGACCGATATCAGGATAGGAATGGTGGTGCCAGACAGATATCAGGATAGGAATGGTGGTGCCAGACAGATAGCAGGGAAGGAATGGTGGTGCCAGACAAATGTCAGGGAAGGAATGGTGGTGCCAGACAGATAGCAGGGAAGGAATGGTGGTGCCAGACTGATATCAGGGAAGGAATGGTGGTGCCAGACTGATAGCAGGGAAGAAATGGTGGTGCCAGACTGATATCAGGAAAGGAATGGTGGTGCCAGACCGATGCCAGGATAGGAATGGTGGTGCCAGATATATCTCATGGAAGGAATGGTGGTGCCAGACAGATATTAGGGAAGGAATGGTGGTGCCAGACAGATATCATGGAAGGAATGGTGGTGCCAGAAAGATATCAGGATAGGAATGTGGTGCCAGACAGATAGCAGGGAAGGAATGGTGGTGCCAGACAAATGTCAGGGAAGGAATGGTGGTGCCAGACAGATAGCAGGGAAGGAATGGTGGTGCCAGACAGATATCATGGAAGGAACGGTGGTGCCAGACTGATAGCAGGGAAGAAATGGTGGTGCCAGACTGATATCAAGGAAGGAATGGTGGTGCCAGACCGATGCCAGGATAGGAATGGTGGTGCCAGACATATCTCATGGAAGGAATGGTGGTGCCAGACAGATATTATGGAAGGAACGGTGGTACCAGACAGATACCATAGAAGGAATGGTGGTGCCAGACAGATAACATGGAAGGAACGGTGGTGCCAGACTGATATCATAGAAGGATTGGTGGTGCCAGACAGATATCAGGAAAGGAATGGTGGTGCCAGACAGATAGCAGAAAAGGAATGGTGGTGCCAGACAGATAGCAGGGAAGGAATGGTGGTGCCAGACAGATAGCATGGAAGGAACGGTGGTACCAGACAGATACCATGGAAGGAATGGTGGTGCCAGACAGATATCATGGAAGGAATGGTGGTGCCAGACAGATATCATGGAAGGAATGGTGGTGCCAGACCGATATCAGGATAGGAATGGTGGTGCCAGACAGATATCAGGATAGGAATGGTGGTGCCAGACAGATAGCAGGGAAGGAATGGTGGTGCCAGACAAATGTCAGGGAAGGAATGGTGGTGCCAGACAGATAGCAGGGAAGGAATGGTGGTGCCAGACAGATATCATGGAAGGAACGGTGGTGCCAGACTGATATCAAGGAAGGAATGGTGGTGCCAGACCGATGCCAGGATAGGAATGGTGGTGCCAGACATATCTCATGGAAGGAATGGTGGTGCCAGACAGATATTATGGAAGGAATGGTGGTGCCAGACAGATATCATGGAAGGAATGGTGGTGCCAGACAGATAGCATGGAAGGAACGGTGGTAGCAGACAGATACTATGGAAGGAATGGTGGTGCCAGACAGATATCATGGAAGGAATGGTGGTGCCAGACATATATCATGGAAGGAATGGTGGTGCCAGACCGATGTCAGGATAGGAATGGTGGTGCCAGACAGACAGCAGAAAAGGAATGGTGGTGCCAGACAGATAGCAGGAAAGCAATGGTGGTGCCAGACAGATATCATGGAAGGAACGGTGGTACCAGACAGATACCATAAAAGGAATGGTGGTGCCAGACAGATATCATGGAAGGAATGGTGGTGCCAGACAGATATCATGGCAGGAATGGTGGTGCCAGACCGATGTCAGCATAGGAATGGTAGTGCCAGACATATATTATGGAAGGAATGGTGGTGTCAGACCGATATCAGGAAAGAAATGGTGGTGCCAGACAGATATCAGGATAGGAATTGTGGTGCCAGACATATATATCATGGAATGAATGGTGGTGCCAGACCGATATCAGGATAGGAATGGTGGTGCCAGACAGATAGCAGAAAAGGAATGGTGGTGCCAGACAGATAGCAGGGAAGGAATGGTGATGCCAAACAGATATCAGGATAGGAATTGTGGTGCCAGACATATATATCATGGAAGGAATGGTGGTGCCAGACCGATATCAGGATAGGAATGGTGGTGCCAGACAGATATCAGGAAAGGAATGGTTGTGCCAGATAGATAGCAGAAAAGGAATGGTGATGCCAGACAGATAGCAGGGAAGGAATGGTGGTGCCAGACATATGTCATGGAAGGAATGGTGGTGCCAGACAGACAGCAGGATAGGAATGGTGGTGCCAGACAGATAGCAGGGAAGGAATGGTGGTGCCAGACAAATATCAGGAAAGGAATGGTGGTGCCAGACATATGTCAGGGAAGGAATGGTGGTGCCAGACAGATATCATGGAAGGAATAGTGGTGCCAGACATAAATTAAGTCAGGGAAGGAATGGTGGTGCCAGACAGATAGCAGGGAAGGTATGGTGGTGCCAGACGGATAGCAGGGAAGGAATAGATACCAACCAGAAAGATAGCAGGTGGTTCTAGACATATATATCAGAATGGTGGTGCACTGGCATCGGTTTTGCAGCACGGTCAGACGAAACACACACGTACGAACACACACAAAAATATTGACGGGAGTGGGATTCGAACCCACGCCTTGGGAGTTAACAGTAATTGCAAGCTGTAGCTCTTATCCCCGCAGCCACTCCGCCAGCTTGAAAGTGTGAGGCAAATTAGTGAATATAAAGTTATAACTGAGCGAATGTTCACTAAAGATAGACAAAACAAACATGGATCAAACCGTGGACATCAGAGAGGTTATAACATTTATTTCACTGCCCAGCTGCCTGTGTTGATGGTTGCAAAACACACACACACACACACACACACACACACACACACACACACACACACACACAAACACACACACACACACACACACATCGTTCCATCAGTTATGTTCACTAGTTTTTCTATTGCAGTTCGCTATAAACATCCCCCTCTCCTCCTCATCCACACACACACACGCACACACACACACACACACACACAAACACACACACACAGAAACACTCACACACACGCACACACACACACATACAATGATCCACAACCCCCCCTCCCCACACTACCACCACCACGTCCCCCCCCTCAACCCTCACTAGCCCCCCCTCCCCCAACACCACCCCCACTCCTCCTCAACTTTTACAAAAAGCCGGATATGACGTCATCAAAAGTATTTATCGAAAAAAAGAACAAGTCGCGTAAGGCGAAAATACAATATTTAGTCAAGTAGCTGTCGAACTCACAGAATGAAACTGAACGCAATGCCATTTTACTCGTAGCATCGTCAGGCCACCGCTCATGGCAAAGGCAGTGAAATTGACAAGAAGAGCGGGGTAGTAGTTGCGCTAAGAAGGATAGCACGCTTTTCTGTACCTCTCTTTGTTTTAACTTTCTGAGCGTGTTTTTAATCCAAACATATCATATCTATATGTTTTTGGAATCAGGAACCGACCAGGAATAAGATGAAAGTGTTTTTAAATTGATTTGGACAATTTAATTTTGATAATAATTTTTATATATTTAATTTTCAGAGCTTTTTTTTAATCCGAATATAACATATTTATATGTTTTTGGAATCAGCAAATGATGGAGAATAAGATAAACGTAAATTTGGATCGTTTTATAAATTTTTTTTTTTTTTTTACAATTTTCCGATTTTTAATGACCAAAGTCATTAATTAATTTTTAAGCCACCAAGCTGAAATGCAATACCGAACCCCGGGCTTTGTCGAAGATTACTTGACCAAAATTTGAACCAATTTGGTTGAAAAATGAGGGCGTGACAGTGCCGCCTCAACTTTCACGAAAAGCCGGATATGACGTCATTAAAGACATTTATCAAAAAAATGAAAAAAACGTTCGGGGATTTCATACCCAGAAACTCTCATGTCAAATTTCATAAAGATCGGTCCAGTAGTTTAGTCTGAATCGCTCTACACACACACACACACACACACACACACACACACACACGCACGCACGCACATACACCACGACCCTCGTTTCGATTCCCCCTCGATGTTAAAATATTTAGTCAAAACTTGACTAAATATAAAAAAGCTTCTGGGGATATCATTCCCAGAAACTCTCATGTCAAATTTCATAAAGATCGGTCCAGTAGTTTGGTCTGAATCGATCTACACACACACACGTACAGACAGACACACACACATACACCACGACCCTCGTCTCGATTCCCCCTCTACGTTAAAACATTTAGTCAAAACTTGACTAAATGTAAAAAGAAGCATTTACCCGACACACTGACTTAAAAAGAAGCACCGACTCAACCCAGTGACACAATAAGAAGGACCAACCCGACCAAGGGGCAGAAAAAGCACGTACCCGATCATGGGGCATAAGCAGAAGCAATTACCACACCTACGAACATATAAAGAAGCACCTACCCGTCCTAGGGGCATAAAAAGAAGCACACATCCGATCAATGACATAAAAAAGCATCTACCCGACTCAGGGATGTAAACGTACCCATACCCTACAATGGACAATACGAATTGAGGATGGAAAGGGGTCGAGTGTACCAAACGAAACAATGAAAAGGGAAGTCTACCCAATGAAAAGGGATGAAAGGGGGGTCTACCCAATCATGTGCCCGGCAGTGGAGCCGACAGGGACGTCTGCATACTTGATACACCTCCCTTGCGCTGAGCTGCTCCACGGCGGTCGCCCAACGAACACTCCCTGGTTCGTGAAACACACCAAGTGGGATTCGCACCTGATGAGGTTAGATAAAACAAAAATGATGGATGGATGTGATTTTCTTTTTTTTTCGGATTGCTTACTGTTAACACATTTATGTTTCTTCTTCTTCTGCGTTCGATGAACACATTTATGTTTAAAATGATCTAGTTATGAATCCAGTTTGATTTATTTCTGGTTAATAATTTCGAAGTGTTGTGTCCCATTATTACATTTCTATTTTGTTGTTTTCTTCAAATTCATGTAACCCTAGGGGTTTTCTGAAATAAATATTGCCTTGCCTTGCCTACGTGACGACCAAGTTGTCGAATTACTAACAGTTTTATATCTCGACTCTTGATTTTGATCGCTTGATCGATTTTCGTCGAGCTGAAGAGAACCAACAAAAGTGGATGGACGTGGTTAAACATGTCCTTTGTTGTGATCTGGAAAGATCGAACATTTCTCTCGCGGAGTATTTATCCTCCTGTCCAAATTGATACCAATCTGAATGATAACATTATATAGCATGTTCATTTACATTGTTTTGCCATTTTGTGTTACATTGTGTGACAATTTTGCGAAAACATTTTTTTTTACAAATGGAATACAAACGGGGCTTTGAAAAACGTTTAAATGCACTGATAATGGCTCTATCCTTCAATAAATAAGTTAAACAGAGGCACTTGTCATGCGAGGCCCCTCTGATCAGAGGACCCCTCTCAATAAAGGACACCTCATGTTGTCCCCACCTGTCGCGAGAGGCCACCTGTAATTTAGGGACACTTTGGGCTGGCAAAGCCTGATTTTCACTAGGAGAAGTCGACCTCGTGAAGATTAATTCACGAAACTCGGATCGCTGCACGATGTTTTGGCACTTTTTTTTGTTTGTTTGTTTGTTTGTTTGTTTGTTTGCTTAACGCCCAGCCGACCACGAAGAGCCATATCAGGGCGGTGCTGCTTTGACATTTAACGTGCGCCACACACAAGACAGAAGTCGCAGCACAGGCTTCATGTCTCACCCAGTCACATTATTCTGGCACTAACCCCATAATGCCAGACGCCAGGCGGAGCAGCCACTAGATTGCCAATTTTAAAGTCTTAGGTATGACCCGGCCGGGGTTCGAACCCACGACCTCCCGATCACGGGGCGGACGCCTTACCACCAGGCCATCCGTGGTTTTGGCACTGAATTTTCAACAAAAGGACTTCGCGAAGTGTTCGGGATGACCTCAGTTCGGGCTCAGTTACGCCTGTCATTAATTGGGCGAAGTCCACTACGCGAAGTATGCTTCACAAAAATCGCTGCACGAAGTTATAGCACTGCATTTTCGGTAAAAAAAAAACAAACCTTTGCGAAGTCTTCGGGAAGTCTCTAGTTCGGGTTGAGTTAAGGAGAGCTTTCACAAAGACGT
>NC_090248.1:8517257-8539757 GCF_037325665.1 Littorina saxatilis
CAGTTTATCACCTTCTGCAATGTTCTGGTGACATTGGAAGCACTGCAGTTATGCAACGCGGTGGATTTTTTCGCATTACCCCAATAAGACAAGATCGCAATTTCCTGCCACAACGTCTTCGACATCGATTCAATTCAGCCGCTGACACTACCAGGAACATCATTGGAAGCAACCAGTGTCCGATCAGTGGGCAGAGAGCGCGATGAAGGCTGACTGAGCGAGACCTCCAAAACTTCGTTAACGTTAAACCTGCTTGTCCCGTGTATTAAAACAGTCGCAGCTTCAAAATAATCACGCAACAGCTAGGTCAAACATGCCTTCATGAACATTTTGTGGTTTGATAATTCTAACTCCATAATTGTTCGAGATTTTGTCAATCAAACATTGCAGAATTGTTTCGCATTTCTTTTGTTGCTCGGTATACATATTAATTACTTTTAATTTGTAATCAAAAATGTGCTTTCTTTCAAGAGAGATAGCAGGAACAAAGTGCGAATGAGATTGTACTTTAAAAAATTGCTAGAGTCAGAATAATCACACATTTTGGTACAAGCTCTTGTGCAAAGTAAGATTATGTTTCCATCCAGCAGAAAAAGGTACTAGCACAGCAATTTAACATTTTAGAAAATTGGAGTTAAGCCTATGATTTACTGTTTGAGGCAAATGTGCACGCTACACATGGAGCTATAACCCCTTTACTCCCCCACCCCTAAAAAAGCGTATTGGTTAACTGTTCATGAGAAAATTATCTCTATAATTAATGCTTGTCAACTTTGCAGTTAGCATCAATTCATTCTTCTTCTTCTTCAGCGTTCCAGAATTGTCTGGTTACGTGTGAGCTCGTTTGCCCATTTGGGTTCCCCGGGTTCCCCACACTATACTCTGAGAGCATAGTCACCTCACTCCGCTTTCGTTGAGTTGGCATGCTGGATATTTTCGTGTTTCCATAACCCACCGAACTCCGACATGGATTACAGGATCTTTTCCGTGCGCACTTGGTCTTGTGCTTGCGTGTACACACGAAGGAGGTTAAGTCACTAGCAGGTCTGCACATAAGTTGACCTGGGAGATCGGAAAAATCTCCACTCTTAACCCACCAGGCGGCAGCGACTGGGATTCGAACTCACGACCTCCCGATTAGGAGGCCGACGTCTTACCACCACGCCACTGCGCCTGTCTCAATTCATTCAATATAGTCAGTTTGGCGACCAGCACCTGGGAGACTTTCTCCGCCCACACCCATCACTCGGAGAGAAACCGATGATGGTCTTGGTCACCAATTTGTTCACCTCAACTGTTGCGAGCTGGTTCTAGTGTGCTTGCAGCAGACCCAGCACAGCACAGATCCACTTCTGGAATCTTAAGCTAAATGTGTCCCAAGACACACATTTTGTAGTCCTGGCATCCTGAAAGGCAGAGGCCCCAACCTACAGGTTTGCTACCATACCAAAAACGCCTCAAGACACGGGAACTTGGGAGCAGAGGCAACAGCTCCGCTTGAACCTCAAAAACCAAATGTGCCTCCAGACACACAGATCCCTTAGACGGCCGAGGCTGTGGCCTCTAAGGTTCTCTTGTACCAAACCGCCTCCTGACTCTGCATCAGATTGCTTGCGCTGGCATCTGCTTACATAGACCCACATTAAGTCACCACCGAGTGGTAGACACAGACGACATTTGGTAGCACTGACTGCCAGCTTCACGGTAATGCGTACCCATAGCGCGGCTCTGCATGGGTGGGAATGTTCTGAGCAAAACACTATGTGTTACTCCATACCCCCCGCCCTCCATGGAACTTCTTGACCCCAACAAATTGGGGGGGGGGGGGGGGAGTTTGCCCAGTCGGTAGAGGCGCTGGCTTTAAAACCGGTTGTTACTATCAGCGTGGGTTCAACCCCCAAGTTCGGCGCGGGATGTGTGTCCCAGAGTCAACTTTGTGCAGACTCTCCTCGGTGTCCGAACACCCCCGTGTGCACGCATGCGCACGATAAAGATCCCAGGGTCAAAGCGAAAGCCTCAGGCCTTGGAAACACGAATACATGCATGCAAAAATATGAAGCCCGGGTGTCCGTTCTGCCAACAGCCAAAAAAGTAACCATTTCAGCACTGACCCAAGACGACCCAACCCGGTCCCTAGCCCATTTCAGGTCTCCTCTAGCAGCCGGCAGCCAGCTGTCTACATCCCCCCCCCCCCCCCCCCCCGCATTTTTATTTTTTATTTTCATACAAAGCCGGGTTTTCCCGTGTAACATGCCCCTAATGGCTTTGCCGTGAGGGCGTAAAACTTTCATTTTCTCTCACCAGCACCTACGCTATGATTAATAACACCCCTTGATTAGGGGGCCCGGTAGCTCAGTTGGTAGAGCACTGGACTTGTGATCGAAAGGTCGCAGGTTCGAATTCGGGCCGGGACGGACACGGGTCAACTTTATGTGCAGACCCAGAGACGGAAGCCATGTCCCACCCCCGTGTCATCACAATGGCACGTAAAAGACCTTGGTCATTCTGCCATAAGTGCAGGTGGCTGAATACACCTAATCACGCAGACACCTGGGTAGCGCGACCCCGTTGCTGCTAGCTTTCCACTGGGAGGAAGCGACCCGAATTTCCCAGCGATGGGACAATAAAGTAATGAAAATGAAAAATGAAAATGAAATATTACTACATTTTCAAAAGAGCTCAGGCACAGTTCTCTTGTACAAAGAGCTCAGGCACAGTTCTCTTGTACAAAGAGCTCAGGCACAGTTCTCTTGTACAAAGAGCTCAGGCACAGTTCTCTTGCACAAATGAGCTCCGGTCCCCAACCCAATAAATAAAAGCGAAAAGTGTTGCAAAGGTGGCGCAAAATCTTACCTGCAGAAGTTGACCAAGTCCGTTGAAAAGTGTACGCTGCACTGTGGTTTGGTTTGCGGACACCTCAACCTATCTCTTTATACCCCTGCCTAACCGAAAAAAAAGGCGTTTCGTGGTGTTAGGTCGTCTCGACCCCTGCTGGTATGATGACGTCATTGGGGCGATATGTTTGACTTCAACTTATAACTGTTCATGAGCTACAAAAAGTAGGAAAAAAGAGTCTTTGCTCGACCCCTATATCGCGGCAACGGGGCCTATGGGAAGCATTTTGGACAATATTGAAAATATCTGCGCATATGGTGCGAGGGGTAATATAATCAGGGGGTGTTATTAATCATATCCCACGCCCAGTAAATGCGACAGTGCGACAGAATGCATATCTATTCTTGTTGACATGCATTTGCCCCAGTCATGTCATGACTGTTAGACTGTTTTAAAGATAGATTCCTTCCCATGCATACGATTTGATGTATCAAGTTTCATTAGCATCCTTCCGCTATCCGCAACCCATTGCACAGCAATTCCGGATGCAGAGCGGAAAAAGCCCGATGCACGAGGGAGAAAGCGGGGAGGGAGTCAGAGCTTGGTTCAGCAAGAAGATACATGGGGACGTAATTAAGCCATGCTGTGTTTTCAAACATTGTGAGTGGATGGATGTATGTTATTTGAATAAACGCCCCCCCCCCCCCTGAATGTCATGGCAACCTTTAACACACACACACACACACACACACACACACACACACACACACACACACACCACCCTACACTTCAGAATGATCTATAAGAGCACAAGAAAATCCAATTAAACTTCTACACGTATATTAAGGCATTCTGCTGTAGATCGTCTACTTCTAACATGATGCAAACACTTTCCATGCGTCAGTTCTACTACGTTGGTATTGGCACTGGTAGCACTTACAGCCCCTTCATTTGACATAATTATGTGATGATGAAAGTCTTTGAAAGTGTTGTCCTGAAATCAGGTTTAAACAAGTCGCGTAAGGCGAAAATACAACATTTAGTCAAGTAGCTGTCGAACTCACAGAATGAAACTAAACGCAATGCAACGCAGCAAGACCGTATACTCGTAACATCGTCAGTCCACCGCTCACGGCAAAGGCAGTGAAATTGACAAGAAGAGCGGGGTAGTAGTTGCGCTGAGAACGATAGCACGCTTTTCTGTACCTCTCTTCGTTTTAACTTTCTGAGCGTGTTTTCAATCCAAACATATCATATCTATATGTTTTTGGAATCAGGAACCAACAAGGAATAAGATGAAAGTGTTTTTAAATTGATTTCGACAATTTAATTTTGATAATAATTTTTATATATTTAATTTTCAGAGCTTGTTTTTAATCCAAATATAACATATTTATATGTTTTTGGAATCAGCAAATGATGGAGAATAAGATGAACGTAAATTTGGATCGTTTTATAAAAGAAATATTTTTTTTACAATTTTCAGATTTTTAATGACCAAAGTCATTAATTAATTTTTAAGCCACCACGCTGAAATGCAATACCGAAGTCCGGGCTTTGTCGAACAATACTTGACCAAAATTTCAACCAATTTGGTTGAAAAATGAGGGCGTGACAGTGCCGCCTCAACTTTCACGAAAAGCCGGATATGACGTCATCAAAGACATTTATCAAAAAAATGAAAAAAACGTATGGGGATATCATACCCAGGAACTTTCATGTCACATTTCATAAAGATCGATGCAGTAGTTTGGTCTGAATCGCTCTACACGCACGCACACACACACACACACACACACACACATACACACACACATACACCACGACCCTCGTCTCGATTCCCCCCTCGATGTTAAAACATTTAGTCATAACTTGACTAAATGTAAAAAAGTAACCGACCCTGTCCTTTATCCGGTCCAATTTACCTGTAAGCTTCGCACTCTGGTCCTATCTTTCTGGAACGAATATCGTGTTTCACAAAATTGCTAGCTGAACCAGATGCGGCCCCCAACCACCAATAAATAAAACAAAAAACAAACAAGTCGCGTAAGGCGAAAATACAATATTTAGTCAAGTAGCTGTCGAACTCACAGAAGGAAACTGAACGCAACGCAACGCAGCAAGACCGTATACTCGTAGCATCGTCACTCCACCGCCCGTGGCAAAGGCAGTGCACGTGGAATTGACAAGAAGAGCGGGGTATTCGTTGCGCTGAGAAGGATAGCACGCTTTTCTGTACCTCTCTTCGTTTTAACTTTCTGAGCGTGTTTTTAATCCAAACATATCATATCTATATATTTTTGGAATCAGGAACCGACAAGGAATAAGATGAAAGTGTTTTTAAATTGATTTCGAAAAAAAAATTTTGATAATAATTTTTATATATTTAATTTTCAGAGCTTGTTTTTAATCCGAATATAACATATTTATATGTTTTTGGAATCAGCAAATGATGGAGAATAAGATAAACGTAAATTTGGATCGTTTTATAAATTTTTATTTTTTTTTACAATTTTCAGATTTTTAATGACCAAAGTCATTAATTAATTTTTAAGCCACCAAGCTGAAATGCAATACCGAACCCCGGGCTTCGTCGAAGAGTACTTGACCAAAATTTCAACCAATTTGGTTGAAAAATGAGGGCGTGACAGTGCCGCCTCAACTTTCACGAAAAGCCGGATATGACGTCATCAAAGACATTTATAAAAAAAATGAAAAAAACGTTCGGGGATTTCATACCCAGGAACTCTCATGTTAAATTTCATAAAGATCGGTCCAGTAGTTTAGTCTGAATCGCTCTACACACACACACAGACAGACAGACAGACGCACATACACCACGACCCTCGTTTCGATTCCCCCTCGATGTTAAAATATTTAGTCAAGACTTGACTAAATATAAAAACAAAAACCCACCTGAACAGTCAAAACTGCTCACGTTAAAGGCCCAGTCTGCCTCAAATGGTTTACAGAACGATTTAAATCTTCTCGTGAAAAAAGCAGTTCTAACCTTATACACTTTAACAGCATTAAATACACAGTTCGTTTGAATGGCTATTTAGCTTGTGTAAACCACACACCAGATTTCGTGGTTTATTTTACCCTTGAGCCATCGTGGACCCGTGGCACACACTTTCCTTTTTTTTCACAAGTTCGTCGTCAGTTTGTGATTTCAATGCGACTTGCTGTATCTGCAATAGCACGTAATTGTGTACCTCTGAATCTAAAATGCAACAAACGACTGCGAGTCACACGAATTTATCCTTATCGGCGGCGATTAGCTTCAAAGACGCAAGCGTTATGCAGTAAGTTCGTCTGCTATGCCTTGGTAAAACACGATCATTGCGTGACTTGCTTCCGGCCTCCGGCTTTTTTTTAAACTTTCAAAACCTCGAGTTGTACATAACTGATCTCGTCTTGATGAAAAAAGAAATCTTTTATGATTTAAGAATGTTTGTGTTACAATCTGTCAATTTATTATTTAGATTGTACAAGTTAGCCCCAGCGCCAAAACGAGACGTCCGTATGTGATACAGACAAATCCGACTTGCCACGCACCAATAAATTCTGTGAAAAATGCTCGCACTTTACGGAGGGCACCTATGATAATCTCAAGCGGTGAGTGTGTAAAAGAAAGGGTGTTTGTAGTGTGTGTAAAAGAAAGGGTGTTTGTACTGTGTGTAAAAGAAAGGGTGTTTGTACTGTGTGTAAAAGAAAGGGTGTTTGTACTGTGTGTAAAAGCCTGCCAGTTTACCTGATGGTTTACGGGAGGCTGTGTGTGCCTTTAAGGTCTTAAGATGAAAAGAAACGACATATGCCCCAGCTAGTGCAATTGCTGTTCCTTGTCTCATTATTTGTTGTCCAGTTTAAGGACCGCTTGATCACCTCCCTTTGTAATTAATCTCTCTCTGTCTCTCTCTGTCTGTCTGTCTCTCTCTGTCTCTCTCTGTCTGTCTGTCTCTCTCTCTCTCTGTCTCTCTCTGTCTGTCTCTCTGTCTGTCTCTCTCTGTCTCTCACACACACACACACACACACTGGTACACACACACCCACACTCACTGGTACACACACACCCACACTCACTGGTACACACACACCCACACCCACTGGTAAACACACACCCACACACACTGGTACACACACACCCACACTCACTGGTACACACACACCCACACACACTGGTACACACACACCCACACACACTGGTACACACACACCCACACACACTAGTACACACACACCCACACACACACTGGTACACACACACCCACACACACTGGTACACACACACCCACACACACTGGTACACACACCCCCACACACACTGGTACACACACACACACCCACACACTCTGGTACACACACACCCACACACACTGGTACACACACACCCACACACACTAGTACACACACACCCACACACACACTGGTACACACACACCCACACACTCACTGGTACACACACACCCACACACACTGGTACACACACACCCACACACACTAGTACACACACACCCACACACACTGGTACACACACACCCACACACTCACTGGTACACACACACCCACACACACTAGTACACACACACCCACACTCACAGCTGGTACACACACACCCACACACACTGGTACACACACACACCCACACTCACTGGTACACACACACCCACTGGTACACACACACCCACACACACTGGTACACACACACCCACACTCACTGGTACACACACACCCACACTCACTGGTACACACTCACCCACACTAACTGGTACACACACACCCACACACACTAGTACACACACACCCACACTCACTGGTACACACTGGTACACACACACCCACACACACTAGTACACACACACCCACACTCACTGGTACACACACACCCACACACACTGGTACACACACCCACACTCACTGGTACACACACACCCACTGGTACACACACACCCACACACACACACCCACACTCACTGGTACACACACACCCACACACACTGGTACACACACACCCACACACACTGGTACACACACACACCCACACTCACTGGTGCACACACACCCACACTCACTGGTACACACACACACCCACACTCACTGGTACACACACACACCCACACTCACTGGTACACACACACCCACACACACTGGTACACACACACCCACACACACTAGTACACACACACCCACACACACACTGGTACACACACACCCACACACACTGGTACACACACACCCACACACACTGGTACACACACACCCACACACACTGGTGCACACACACCCACACTCACTGGTACACACACACACCCACACACACTAGTACACACACACCCACACTCACTGGTACACACACACCCACACACACTGGTACACACACACACCCACTAGTACACACACACCCACACTCACTGGTACACACACCCACACACACTGGTACACACACACCCACACACACTAGTACACACACACCCACACTCACTGGTACACACACACCCACACTCACTGGTACACACACACCCACTGGTACACACACACCCAAACACACTGGTACACACACACCCACACTCACTGGTACACACACACCCACACTCACAGCTGGTACACACACCCCCACACACACTGGTACACACACACCCACACTCACTGGTACACACACACCCACACTCACAGCTGGTACACACACCCCCACACACACTGGTACACACACACATACACACATGCACACGCACACACTCACACTCACACATACACAGACAAAGACACACAGACACAGACACACACCAAGAACTGTACCATGACAAGGGAGACAATGAATCTTCAAGAGAGCTTAATACCAAAATACAACCAAACACAAAGAAAAGGAGATGATCTTGAGTGTTTCCTGTCCTATGTGATTGAACGTTCCAACAACCAACCTGTTTTATTTTGTATATTTTTTACTCTTGCATGCTGACAGTCAGATCCCCAGCTTGTCTTTATTTGTCATCGCAAACAATAAAGCAAACCAACAGACAGACAGACACTGGCAAACTAACCAAACAAATCATGTCTCCGGTGATTGCTTTAAATTCATCAGATTGGTGTGTTTGTAAAATTAGTACTTTGTTTCCTCAACTGACGGAGATATCTAATTGAAAACTCGGACAAAGAAACATGATATACAAGTACAAATAAAAACAAGCAGTCTTAAACTGAGAACAGTGTTCCCATGGGAGGCAATCAGCTTGCTACATGTTAAAGGGCAATACAACGGCTGTTGTCTCCCTTGTCATGGTAATGGATCTTGGTTAGGTATGAGCGTGCGTGTGTGATAGAGAGAGAGAGAGAGAGAGAGAAGCAAGAGAGAGAGAGAAACAAGAGAGCATGGGTGCAACTCTTCCGTTTTTTTGAAAATTCTGAAGCAAGGCCATTGTGTTTGGGTGGTTGCTTGAGAGGTCAGCCACCCTTGACCATGCCTGATAGGGACGGTTGTGTAAAGGTGCCAAGAGGGGGGGGGGGGGGGGGGGGGAGGATGTCATGTCATACTGGTGAATGTGGCATCGTAAATGCTGTGTATTTAGCCTTCCTTATATACCCCACTTTCAGGGATTCAGATACCTTCAGTGGTAGAGAAAATTTGCATTCCTGATCTATGAACCAGTGGTATTTTGCTTCAGATACATTGAGTCCTTTAAAAAGTTGGCAACTAAAACAAGCTTGCTTGAAACTTATTTCTCTTTTAATTCAAGCTATGATTCAACAATCATTTGCGAATTGAACTCCTAAAATGAAAAAGCAGCATCAGAAGATTGCATGTGCATGGCAAGGGATATAACTCTGGAGGTTTCTGTTTTTGTCTATACCTTCTTCTTTTTAACCTGAGCAGTTAGCCCTTTTGAAAGTAATCAATTGAAACAAACTCAGTGACTTGAAACTTGTTTCTCATTTGGTTGAAGCTATGGCTCAACAATTATTTGAGAATTTACCTCCTGCAATGATAAATTCATAAGCTTCAAGTAAAGAAATTGTAATACAAGGGAGGTGACTGTAATTTCCTGTTTGTGAAAACTTTTTGTTATGGTAATTTTCCTTTAATTCAGTAAACATGTTTTAAATCAAAGACAAAACTAGGTGATAAAATCAATCACCTTCAAGTTTACAAGATTTTTAATTTGGGCATCTCCAATTTTAAGTTAGTTAGCAAGGAGAGGCTATAATCTAAAACCCTTCTTCAAATTGTTGACCTTGTTTTTTGTAGACCTTCTAGCAAGAGTGATGCAACCAAACACCTTCAAGTATAGGGGTTTTTCATGTTGTGCATCCTCCCCTCCCCCCCAAAAAAACCCAATTTTGTTGTTGTTGCTGTTTTCAGTTTTAAAACCAGGAGAGGCTCAAATAGCCCCTCTTAAAATGCTAAAATTCATTTTCGGCTGGGTGGTTACAAATACCTTCAGGTTTACAAGATTGTTCATATTATGCATATCCGCAAAGCCTGTTTGTTCTGAAATAGATTTAGAGTCAAAAGAGGTCATTCAAATCCTCCCTGAAATGCAAAAAATTGTTTTGGGGTGGGGGGCGCTGCCCCCCTGGACCCCCCAGCAAGGGAGCTGCCCCTGCACCCCGCCGGGGCCTTAACGGCCCCTGCCCCTGGACCACGACCTTTTTCAGTTTTTTTCATTTTCCAGCAGTTGCACCCATGAGAGAGAGAGAGAGAGAGAGAGAGAGAGAGAGAGAGAGAGAGAGAGAGAGAGAGAGAGAGAGAGAGAGAGAGAGAGAGAGAGAGAGAGAGAGAGGGAGAGAGAGAGAGAGAGGGAGAGAGAGAGAGGGCAAGAACATACAAGCAATGTAGGCAAAAACTCTCGAAGTTTGCAAGACCATTGCATTTACTAAAGAGGCTAAAACAATGAACATCACACCCACACACACACAGGTAAGATCATTCAAGACAATACGATCATAACTCTGGCAACCAATCTTGGATACTCTTTGGAATATATAATACACAGCCATCTGACTTAAATATTGTATCTCTTTATTCTAAACAAAATAGGAAAACAAACAAATAATGCCACATGCAAAACAGCAATGCAATGCAAAGGAAAAATCTACAAATTGTTACAACAATGAAACAATACGTATAATATAACCTTCTGTGAAAATGTGTTACATGAAAAATAAAGCAAACCTACTGACCAAGTTTCTGCTAAAATAACTTGCAAAAACAAATTTCACAAAAGAATTAAAAGACTCAATCAAATGTTTAATAACAAATTGCATGCGTAAAGCTTCATTATTAAAAAGAACACACAGTAAAAATGCTTGTGACTTGGAATTAGTGTCATGTTGTTGACGTATTTGCTTCACTATCATACATTTAGCTAACACTTCAACATCAGTTAATACAACAAACAATATAAAACAAAATATTATACCGCAATGTCATTCAACCTAAAACAAAACGCCTCAACAAATACCAACCATTCTTCCTTTTCAATTCATCGGTTAACACAATTCGCCTTTATAAAACCATTACTACAAAATACCAGTGCTCATACTAAAACATTTCTGTCTGGAAAATAGCACACTCACTTCTTCAGAAATAAGCACACAGCTCCCAAAACAATACACATCTTACATGACACAATTCGCCTTTATGATAAAAAACAACAACAACCAACATGTATGTCATTGACAACGAGTACCTATGACCCCAACAACCTTGACCTACTTCTCGCGACAAACCAGAACGGGCACGTGCGCGTGGTGCACGATGTACTGACTGACGCTGCCCATGAGGGTACGCCTGATCTTGCCCAGTCCCCGTGTACCCGTTATGATCAGGTCAGCCCCAAGTTCCTGACTCGCCTTGATCACTGCTTCGCCTGGTGTGTTTCCCGAGTAGCGGAGTACTTTCCCTGGAACCTGTATTGGGAGTAAAATTATGATTACATCTAATTGTTAAAAGAAAAGAAATAATAAATGGCATGTCTGTCTAATTATGTGCGTGTGTAAGAAAGGCGTGTTTGAAAGAGAAAGAGAAAAAGAGAAAGAGAGAGAAAGAGAGAGAGAGAGAGAGAGAGAGAGAGAGAGAGAGAGAGAGAGAGAGAGAGTGAGTGAAAGAGTGAGAGAGAGAGAGTGAGGGAGAGAGAGTGAGAGAGAAAGTGAGAGTGAGAGAGAGAGAGTGAGAGAGTGAGAGAGAGAGAGTGAGAGAGAGAGAGTGAGAGAGAGTGAGAGAGAGAGTGAGGGAGAGAGAGAGAGTGAGAGAGTGAGTGAGAGAGAGTGAGAGTGAGTGAGAGAGAGTGTGAGAGAGAGTGTGAGAGAGAGTGAGAGAGAGAGTGAGAGAGAGAGAGTGAGAGTGTGTAAGTGTGTGTTAATGTGTGTGTGTGTGTGTGTGTGTGTGTGTGTGTGCGTGCGCGTGTGCGCCGTTTGTGTCTGCCTGCGTTTAATTGCGCAAGCGTGTGTGTGTGTGTGTGTGTGTGTGTGTGTGTGTGTGTGTGTGTGTGTGTGAGTGTGTGCATGTGTGTGTGTGCGTGTGTGTATGTGTTTGTGTGCGTTTGTGTGTGCGCGTATGTGTGTGCGTACGTGCGTGTTTGCATTCGTGGGCTTGGAGCACGGGGAAGGGAGGGGCGTCTTCAAAGCTCAAAACGAAGACGGGGTAAAAAGCTGCACTTGTTCTATGCTTGGCGTGAGTGTGCGAACGCCTTTGTGTGTCAGCAGAACGTGACTTTAGACAGACAGGTGGACACACACGAACACCAATTCCTGGTTGAAGAGGCCATCCCTTTCGAATTCTGTTGAGAATGCACAGCATGGGAACGTAAAGAAGAAAACACAAGGAAAGAGAGATTGAAGGTCAAGTCAAAGGACACACTTTGCTGCTGTTGTTGTTGTTGTTGTTGTTGTTGATTATTATAGTTTTCAGTTGAAGAGTTTTGCCTTGTGATTATGGTGTTTTGTGTGTTACAGCTGGACGGGAGCAATTGCCTTGTGAATAAGGCGCCGGTGTAACACGAAATTTTTACTCCACAAAAAATTTACTCCGGAGTAAATATTTCGTACGAAATTCTCACTCCGAGGCGAGTACACTTTTTGTACGAGAAGAGAACTCCCCAAGGCACGAAAAAATTACTCCCTCCACGAAATTTGTACTCCCCATTTTTTTTACTTCCAGTAAAAATCTCGTACGCAAAAATGGGATGCGGGCGAAGGGATAATGCCAATAAGTGATCTCGCGCACACGAATGTCGCGCTCCCTCCTTCCACGCCTTCAACCACCAAGACTAACAGGGGACAAGGGAGTAAAAATTTCGTACACCTGGCATGGGAGGAAATTGCTCGTGTTGGGGTGAAGTAATTTATTCGTTATGTATTCGTCAGGGGAGTAACCTTTTTGTACAAAATGTTTACTCGGAACTCACCTGTCTTGGGGAGTAATTTTCTCGTGCAATGGGGGAGTGCTTTTTTCGTAAAGGGAGTAAGTTTTTCGTACGAAATGTTTACTCCGGAGTAAAAATCTCGTGGGAGTAATTTTCTCGTGTTACACCGGCCTCCCATTGCCTTGAGTGTTCGAATCCCGGCCGCGCACGTTCACGATCTCCCGTGTCAAGACTCAAGTACGCTGTTTGGTATCGCATGGATGTACATCAAATCGAGCAAGTCAAACCAAGTAGCAATATATGCACAAATATTTTCTTTCAATACTTAAAACAAAAACACCATGGTGTTAAACACCCCCCGACACACACACACACATCAACAAATGCCCCCCCCCCCCCGCGGGTTAGGGGTAAGAATTTACCCGATGCTCCCCAGCATGTCGTAAGAGGCGACTAACGGATTCTGTTTCTCCTTTTAGCCTTATTAAGTGTTTCTTGTATAGAATATAGTCAATTTTTGTAAAGATTTTAGTCAAGCAGTATGTAAGAAATATTAAGTCCTTTGTACTGGAAACTTGCATTCTCCCAGTAAGGTAATATATTGTACTACGTTGCAAGCCCCTGGAGCAAATTTTTGATTTGTGCTTTTGTGAACAAGAAACAATTGACAAGTGGCTCTATCCCATCTTCCCCCTTTCCCCGTCGCGATATAACCCTTCGTGGTTGAAAACGACGTTAAACACCAAATAAAGAAAGAAAGAATCAACAAATGGAATAAAATAAACCAACACAGCCAAGAAACGTATTTCGCAGTCGCAATATGAACTCAACGTCTCACACAGTCGTCTGGTACTGGACACAGTAGCACGAGAGAACGTAACATGAGTAATAACTTAGGGAGATTTAATAAACGAAACGTCGGGACGTTTCGTTTTGAAGTTGTGGTAAACGTCATCATTTCGGGGGTCTCTCGCTGGAAAGGTGAAGGTCAACTGAAACGGAACGTGGAACGTCAAAACGCAGTCACGTTTTCCACCCCCAAAAAACGAACAATATTTCGTCAACTTTTGTGAGTATTTTTGCACACTAACAGTTTTATTTGTTGGCCATTTTATGCATTGCTAGATTCATCAACCCTTTCACAGTCTTTCAGCGCTGAGAATGTGTTCATTGGAGGTAGACAACTGTTGTGAACTGAAATATTTTGAAGGGTGCTGATCCTGGTACATTTATCCAACTTCATGGTGAGAAAGCAAATGGCGAAGCAGAAGTAGGTCATCGCATCGAATTTTTATTCTGGCTTCGTATGTGATTTTGTATAAACAAAGTCTGTGTGATTTATTTGGACTGAAAATAATCAAAGTATGCCCGATTCTGGACCACCTCCTAGGGGTTTTTTTTCCATTCTGATCGAGGACAGACGTGATAATTTCACTTGAAGATTTATCGCCCTTCCTTCATTCCGAAACGAAACGTGAATACATCTAAATCTTGTCTGCGGCCTATGCCGTCTCGTTTCACGTTCCGTTTCGCGGGGTGACTCATTCACCAAACGAAACGAGCTGCAAAACGAAACGTGCTGTCTTTTAAATCTCCCTAGTGACCTGTTTAATCGTTCGTTAGGACAAACCACTAGCCACTTACCCCGGCTTCGGTGAGCATCTTTTCCAGTTTATCCACCAGTTTTTTTATCTCTCCTTCCTCTTCGCTGCACATTCGGGCCAGAAACTGAGGATCTGTCGAGAATACGGCTGCAAAGAAGGGAAGCGTATCGGTTTAGATGTTAAGCTTTTAGCTTTGGCATTTGGGTATTTTTTTCCTTTTTACATTTAGTCAAGTTTTGACTAAATGTTTTAACATAGAGGGGGGAATCGAGACGAGGGTCATGGTGTATGTGTGTCTGTGTGTGTGTGTGTGTGTCTGTGTGTGTGTGTGCGTGTGTGTGTGTAGAGCGATTCAGAGTAAACTACTAGACCGATCTTTATGAAATTTGACATGAGAGTTCCTGGGTATGATATTCCCGGACATCTTTTTCATTTTTTCGATAAATGTCTTTGATGACGTCATATCCGGCTTTTTGTAAAAGTTGAGGCGGCACTGTCACACCCTCATTTTTCAATCAAATTGATTGACATTTTGGCCAAGCAATCTTCGACAAAGGCCGGACTTCGGCATTGCATTTCAGCTTGGTGACTTAAAAATTAATTAATGACTTTGGTCATTAAAAACCTAAAAATTGTAATTATAACATTTTTTTATAAAACGATCCAAATTTACGTTCATATTATTCTTCATTATTTTCTGATTCCAAAAACATATAAATATGTTATATTTGGATTAAAAACAAGCTCTCAATATTAAAAATATAAAAATTATGAACAAAATCAAATGTCCGAAATCGATTTAAAAATTTCTTCATCTTATTCCTTGTCGGTTCCTGATTCCAAAAACATATAGATATGATATGTTTGGATTAAAAACACGCTCAGAAAGTTAAAACGAAGAGAGGTACAGAAAAGCGTGCTATGCAGCACAGCGAAACCACTTCCGCGCTAAACAGTCTCGTCAGTTTCACTGCGTTTTGCACGAGCGGCGGACTACGGTCATTGTGAAAAAATGCAGTGCGTTCAGTTTCATTCTGTGAGTTCCACAGCTTGACTAAATGTAGTAATTTCGCCTTACGCGACTTGTTTTTATATTTAGTCAAGTTTTGACTAAATATTTTAACATCGAGGGGGAATCGAAACGAGGGTCGTGGTGTATGTGCGTGCGTGCGTGTGTGTGTGTGTGTGTGTGTGTGTAGAGCGATTCAGACTAAACTACTGGACCGATCTTTATGAAATTTGACATGAGAGTTCCTGGGTATGAAATCCCCGAACGTTTTTTTTCATTTTTTTGATAAATGTCTTTGATGACGTCATATCCGGCTTTTCGTGAAAGTTGAGGCGGCACTGTCACGCCCTCATTTTTCAACCAAATTGGTTGAAATTTTGGTCAAGTATTCTTCGACGAAGCCCGGGGTTCGGTATTGCATTTCAGCTTGGTGGCTTAAAAATTAATTAATGACTTTGGTCATTAAAAATCGGAAAATTGTAAAAAAAAAATAAAAATTTATAAAACGATCCAAATTTACGTTTATCTTATTCTCCATCATTTGCTGATTCCAAAAACATATAAATATGTTATATTCGGATTAAAAACAAGCTCTGAAAATTAAATCTATAAAAATTATTATCAAAATTAAATTGTCCAAATCAATTTAAAAACACTTTCATCTTATTCCTTGTCGGTTCCTAATTCCAAAAACATATAGATATGATATGTTTGGATTAAAAACACGCTCAGAAAGTTAAAACAAAGAGAGGTACAGAAAAGCGTGCTATCCTTCTTAGCGCAACTACTACCCCGCTCTTCTTGTCAATTTCACTGCCTTTGCCATGAGCGGTGGACTGACGATGCTACGAGTATACGGTCTTGCTGAAAAATGGCAGCTACTTGACTAAATATTGTGTGTTTTTTTTCTTTTATCGTTGCTCTCTTTCTGGTTTTTTTCTCTCAATTATACACTCTCATAGGCACACAGATACACACGCGCGCGCGCGCACACGCACACACACACACACACACACACACACACACACACACACACACACACACACACACACACACACACACACACTCTCTCTCTCTCTCTCTCTTTCTGATAAATAACTTATAGGACACAAATCAGTGGTTGCTATAATGCACAGCAATCAGTAGAATACTTTACGACCAGCAGAGATCATTTCATTTCTCTGTAACGTGTATAAACATCCTGACACACTAACAGAGGAATACATAATACAGTACTTTATTTCTTTGAGTCTTGTTGCTTGTGTCCCCTTTCACGTGCTTTTCGTAACTATCGCCCGAGTCAAAGGTACGACGTCACTATACTCACGCTGTGACGTCAGGTTGCCATGTTCGGCCGCGAAGACAATTGTGACGTCATCTCCTTTGTGCTCCACGTTCTCTTTGTAATCTAAAAATTAAAAAAACAACAATAATAATAATGCAACCGCCACGTCTATGTTTTTCCTTCAGCAGATGTACTGTATGTTCAACTGTGACATGAAATCAAAAACAGATACACTAGTACTGTTGACGTGATACACTGTTGACGTGATACACTGTTGACGTGATACACTGTTGACGTTCCCAAGTCAAGAATCTAAAAACAATAAAGGTAAGTTTATGGAACGTTTCATTTTGAACAAAACGAAACATTCAAGAGAACTTTGACCTATCGGCCTGTATACAGTGTACAGACAAGATACACAACAGACACACAACAGACACACGTCGATGTTTACTGATACTGTGACGTTGTACTTGTAGCTTCCAAAATGGTCAAAGCAAAATGACCAATGAAATAAAAGAAAAATTGGACCAAATGATCAGTAAACAATTTTTTTTTTAAAAAGGGATCAAATATCATCACCAACCAGAAATACATTATGCACGTATTCAATCTTATTTGTAAGCACAGACCAGAACATTACGTGAGTTTAAGATAATTATGTTTGTTTGTTTGTTTAACGGCCAGCCGACCACGAAGGGCCATATCAGGGCGGTGCTGCTTTGACATTATAACGTGCGCCACACACAAGACAGAAGTCGCAGCACAGGCTTCATGTCTCACCCAGAGAGAGAGAGAGTGAGAAAGACTCGAGAGAGAGAGAGAGAGAGAGAGAGAGAGAGAGAGAGAGAGAGAGAGAGAGAGAGAGAGAGAGAGAGAGAGAGAGAGAGAGAGAGAGAGAGAGCGACATCGAGAGAGAGAGCGACATCGAGAGAGAGAGAGAGAGAGAGAGAGAGAGAGAGAGAGAGAGAGAGAGAGAGAGACAGACAGACAGACAGACAGACAGACAGACAGACAGACAGACAGACGGACAGACAGAGACTCACAGATATTTGAACCAGGATTCGAACCCGTGACACACGGATCACAAGTGCATTAATTGCTCTACCAACTGAACTACCGGTCTCCAGTGGCAGCAACACTACTTATAACAAACATGTTGGACAACAGTAGAACTCCATCTATAAACTTTCCCATCCATAAAATGCTCCTGACTGCAAAATTGCTTGCATGACCTGACTTTATTACGTCGGTACATAGACAAAACAATGCGAAGAGTGTCGTGTAAATGTAAACATGCTCGCCTGCTGTGTGCATATATATATATCATAACAAGGAAGAACAAGAAACAATTTGCATGAGGTTGTGTGTGCGTATAATTATATAACTATCATTTTTCTACGATATCCGGGAGGGGAAGGGGGGGCATTATTTGTCTGCTGAGAATGCAAACCGGACTTTGAGCTTTGAAAAATACATGTACACACGTAAGTTATGATGCAGATTTTGCAACTGGTAATTTTTACGGAGACAAAACCTCATATCACAAAAAAAACTGTTGTTTTTTTCCAAACGGATCGATTTTATTTTTGCCCTCGGTCCTGAACCTACTTTTGATAATAATAACCAGCTTGAGGGCGGAAGACACTATAGTAACAAGAACAATATTCAGACAAAACGGCAATAAAAAGTGTGTGTGTGTGTGCACACACGAGTTTGCGTGTGTGTGTGTGTGTGTGTGTGTGTGTGTGTGTGTGTGTGTGTGTGTGTGTGTGTGTGTGTGTGCGCTTGCTTGCTGAGTGCGTGCGTGCGAGATGATTGGTGGTGGTGTCTAAACGGGCTATTTGTTGAAAGCCATTAGTCGAAAGCAAATTACAACAAAGCTCTTTTGACACCAGATATGGCACACTGACGTGCATGTTGCAACCATGTGTTGCCAATGTCAATAGGCAAAGTCTACAGTAAAAACACACTCACACACGCACGCACGCACGCACACAGACACACTTGCGCACACATACACACACACACACACACTAACAAAGACACACGTCCCCACACAAACACAAATGCACGCGCACAACCACATGCACACTCGTAAGCACATTTGATTCATGATAATTATTCTGTCGTAAACACGTGTTCACATGCATTCATTCCAGCGAGCGAGCGAGCGAGAGAGAGCGAGCGAGAGAGAGCGAGAGAGAGAGAGAGAGAGAGAGAGAGAGAGAGAGAGAGAGAGAGAGAGAGAGAGAGAGAGAGAGAGAGAGAGAATAAACAGTACCAGGAAAGTGTAAAACGAATAATATGGGTCAAACCGGAACAACGGAAGGATGTTTGCGAATATTTAAAGCTAGTGAGTCTTCGAAACAACGTAGAACATTTTCTGGCAATTAGCTATGAATTATATTCGATTAAGCACAATCTTTGTAGAATGACCGCTGACATTTCTGCGGGGAAAACAAGTTCAGCACGGCATAGTTTGAAGTAAATTGTTTCTGTCTCTACTCCACCCCTTGTTTTCCCAGCAACAATACCAGCTGTTCGAACGTAGATCAATACAGCAAAGTCTTACGACAAACAGTAATAACATGCTGCATACGCAGTAGGGGAGACCGGGGCTAGTCCGCCCCCGGGGCACATCCGTCTTTGTCTGTTTATTCTTACGTTTGCCACCTTTTAGTCATTCACACCATGTGGGAGTGGTGTCCCTTCTTCCCGCCATATCCTGCAGAAGTTAAGAGGTTGCGCGCCCATATATCGTGAGTACAGATCACAAAAAGTGTTTTTCTTCATTTTTGTAACATGAATGCATGGGAGTTGACTTAGGTTTTGATGCATTACCTCTGAGAACAAATACTTAGTCTTGGTGTCGAGTGAAAGTGCGTTAATTAGGGTCGAGTTCTGACAAAGTTTTGCTTCTTCCTTCCCATGTCATTGTGCTCGTTATCTGGCACTAGAGTTGCCTGCCCGTGCAGGGGCAAGTCCGCCTATTTGTCATGGGGCATGTTCGCCGTGAGCAGTATGTACAACAAATGTACATGTTCATGCGCACATAAAACCTGTCTGCACATTGATATCAGCTACACATTTGTCTTGATGTAAAATAAAAAAAATCAGTCTTCTAGTTCATCAAACTCGCCAGTTATGCTACCAAAAGCATAAAAGTAGCATAAAAGTAGGCGGACTAGCCCCGGTCTCCCCTAACGTAATTTTGTGTTACATTCTTTCGTATTTTGTCATTGGCATTTTTGAACCTAAATATTGAAGGGAATTAAAAAAGCTTTCCCACTAAAGCTTGCCCACTACTAGTCTTCTACTATGGGATGAGAGCGGCGGACTTGCCCCACCCTGTAGGCGGACTTACCCCGACTTGGGGCAAGTTCGCCTACGTTAGGGTAGGTCTACTTAAAGCAGTATGTACAACAAATGTTCATGCGCACATAAAAAACTATCTGCACATTGATATCAGCTACACATTTGTCTTGATGTAAAATAAACAAGTCGCGTAAGGCGAAAATACAATATTTAGTCAAGTAGCTGCCATTTTTCAGCAAGACCGTATACTCGTAGCATCGTCAGTCCACCGCTCATGGCAAAGGCAGTGAAATTGACAAGAAGAGCGGGGTAGTAGTTGCGCTAAGAAGGATAGCACACTTTTCTGTACCTCTCTTTGTTTTAACTTTCTGAGCGTGTTTTTAATCCAAACATATCATATCTATATGTTTTTGGAATCAGGTACCGACAAGGAATAAGATGAAAGTGTTTTTAAATTGATTTGGAACATTTAATTTTGATAATAATTTTTATATATTTAATTTTCAGAGCTTGTTTTTAATCCAAATATAACATATTTATATGTTTTTGGAATCAGCAAATGATGGAGAATAAGATAAACGTAAATTTGGATTGTTTTATAAATTTTTATTTTTTTTTACAATTTTTAGATTTTTAATGACCAAAGTCATTAATTAATTTTTAAGCCACCAAGCTGAAATGCAATACCGAACCCCGGGCTTCGTCGAAGAATACTTGACCAAAATTTGAACCAATTTGGTTTAAAAATGAGGGCGTGACAGTGCCGCCTCAACTTTCACGAAAAGCCGGATATGACGTCATCAAAGACATTTATCAAAAAAATGAAAAAAACGTTCGGGGATTTCATACCCAGGAACTCTCATGTCAAATTTCATAAAGATCGGTCCAGTAGTTTAGTCTGAATCGCTCTACACACACACACACACACACACGCACGCACATACACCACGACCCTCGTTTCGATTCCCCCTCGATGTTAAAATATTTAGTCAAAACTTGACTAAATATAAAAATCAGTCTTCTAGTTCATCAAACTCGCCAGTTATGCTACCAAAAGCATAAAAGTAGGCGGACTAGCCCCGGTCTCCCCTACTGCCTTGAGGCCTATAATTCCCTCTGTCAACAACAGGCGCCAGAAGCTACCTCGTTTTCCGTGATACACTTGTGTCATTGAATACATTGTCGGTGGTATACAGGTGTACAGCGGAGCCTCTTGGTACAACACAACAAGCTATGCTTGTAGTAAGTGCGGCCTTACCTTAACATTCCAACGGTAATAATATACAAATAGTTAGGTCAAAAATTATTATAATCATAACCATTACTGTCACGTTATAAAAATGCATGAGGCAGTGACGTGTGTGTGCGCGTTTGTGTGCGCGTGCGTGCGTATGTGTGTGTTTGTGTGTGTGTGACTTGAGGCGAGGAAGCTTGAGTGTATACTGCTAGTTTTAGTGAATGTATTTGTATACTTATGGTCCAGTGTTGTTTTTAAATTAATGTTGTTGATCAGTTTGTATAAATGATGCGTGTGTTGGTGTATATGGCTGGATTTAAATGTTTCTTAATCGCAATGTCATCACAAATTCCCAACCTTGGGCAATTAAAGATTCTGTTTTCTGTACAATAAAATGAAGACTACGAATCACCCTCCTGCGTGTGTTTTGCGATGGAATGAATAAGTGGCATAATTGAAAGCCAGTACTGTATTCATGAAGTGGGACACATCCGCTTACCTTTGTCCTGTGTCAAAACACCAACCCTTTACCTGAAGATCCAGCTTAGGTAGAAAAATCAATCCCCATAAATCCATAAAGACGTCGGCTGATACTACTTACATTTATCTTGTTCTCGCTTGATAAAAGCGCACTGGCCCGCCCTCCCTCCCTCCCTCCCTCCCTCCCTTCCCTCCCCTCCCCTCCCCTCCCCTCCCCTCCCCTCCCCTCCCCTCCCCTCCCCTCCCCTCCCCTCCCCTCCCCTCCCCTCTCTCTCTCTCTCTATCTCTCTCTATCTCTCTCTCTGTATCTCTCTCTCTCTCGCTCTCTCTCTCTATCTATCTCTCTCTATCTCTCTCTCTATCTCACTCTCTCT
>NC_090248.1:8547257-8549757 GCF_037325665.1 Littorina saxatilis
TAGCGACAACTTGGCTAATCATACTACGAAAACTAATTCAAATTAATTATCTGTCAAGAACAGGTTGGTTTGTAGCGACAACTTGGCTAATCATACATACGAAAACAAATTCAAATCAATTATCTGTTGGTTTGTTTGTATTGTTTTGTGTGCAGCCACACTTCTCTGCATTGTTTTCACGGATAAGATATTATCTTATGTCTGAGTCATACTCTCGCAGTATTGTCCCTATTGTGTCGAGTGGACTCTGCCGCAAAAGATCGTACACGCTGTGTTTGTCTTCTTTGCTGTCGTGATTGTTCTTCAAGTAGGCTACTTTTTGAAACAATCACATTACAAAGATTATCACCAGAAACCATATTCTTTTAATTTTCGAACTGTGTTTTATTCAGAGTGATTGTAGACGTTTGTTTATCTGGAAGATGTTAGAGCCTGGGAGGGGATGACATCAAATGTCAGAAATAGTGACAGCGCGCTCTTCTCCTTGTTCCTATCGTTGAGATCATCATACAACACATTACTCCCCATTTCACATCAACCAGAAAACCAAGGGGGCAATAAATGTCATCAACGAATATGTAAAGTTTGTGTGTAATGACTCCACTTTTATGATGAGTCGAATCAGAGACATACATTGATCTCTGGTCGAATACACCGAGAGGCACAGGTGCAAGAAAATGAAAATTACGTTTCAAATTAAAGTAGCTTCTGCATATTATAAGATAAGCTGACTAAACCTTTAGTTACAAGAAAAAAACTAACCTGGGACAATGTAAAATGAACATTTCTGTTTTAATGTTTTAAAGTCTTCTTAGAGCATTGAGTAAACAGACACAATTTCCTTGGGAGACCACACACCATTAGATTCTCTTGATATGTACGTCGGTGACACAAAATGTACTTTCTTTATTTGGTGTTTAACGTCGTTTTCAACCACGAAGGTTAATATTGCGACGGGGAAAGGGGGGGGGGGAGAAGGGATAGAGCCACTTGTTAATTGTTTCTTGTTCACAAAAGCACTCATAAAAAAATTGCTCCAGGGGCTTGCAACGAAGTACAATATTATACGTTATTGCGCATAAAGACGGTTTTACGCCTCAGTGTGGCGACCGCATTTTTCAATCAATTCTTTGTTATTTTTACCAGACAATCTTTGACGCGGTACCGACTATGCGATCTGCATTATAGTTGAGAAGCTTATAATCGATTAACTAATTTCTTGATTAACATTCTGCTTGAAAATTGAAATCACAGATTTACAAACGGTTAAAAGATTGTTTTTAAAAAAAGAAGCAGATGGATCAGAATGAAGGCACAGGTGACTCCAATAGTTGGTTGTGAATGGAGTCCCTGAAGGGTTTCAACTGGCCGTGTGTGCCACCCGCACCTTCACGGGGTCGGTGTCGTCTTCTCGTACCAGCTATACCGTGTGCCGCTCGTAAATATCCAGAATTCTGAAACAAAGTCACCAATAAAGAAATTAAGACCAAAAATATACGTTTGCTGCTGACATTGCATTTTTTGGCCTGTTGAAGCAGGGGGGAGATTCTCTTGCCACGTACGTTATGCATGTTGACACTCGGACCAAATGGTGTTCACAAAGCTTTCTGCTTTCAAATGTTTCAAAAACTAAAGAACTCGTCATTGATGACGGGAGAAATGGTGGCAGGTTTGTTCCATTGCAGATAAACTATGAATCAGTTGAAATTGTCTCCTCATTTCAGAAGCTTGGAACAGTGATCGATTTTAAACTGAGTTTTAGTGTGAACACGGATGTAGTATGTAAATAAAAGGACAGCAACGTCTATATCTCTTACGTGAATTGCGAGCTACCGTAGAGTACACTTGCGAAAACCTGCCTGTGCGTCAGAAATGACGCCATGTTCTTCTGCCCACTTTGTCAGTCTTGTGTTTAAAATGGAAAGAAACACTTTGCTGACACAGCTCAACAATGAGATAGATGCCTCTAATTGTCTGGCACGTCAGGGTCTCCTTTTTATATAATAGAACTATGACTGCTTTTGTCCATTTCTTTCTTCATTTATTTGTTCTTTATTTGGTGTTTAACGTCGTTTTCAACCACGAAGGTTATATCGATGGGAGATGGGATATAGCCACTTGTCAATTGTTTCTTGTTCACAAAAGCACTAATCAAAAATTTGCTCCAGGGGCTTGCAACGTAGTACAATATATTACCTTACTGGGAGAATGCAAGTTTCCAGTACAAAGGACTTAACATTTCTTACATACTGCTTGACTAAAATCTTTACAAAAATTGACTATATTCTATACAAAAAACACCTAGCAAGGGTAAAAGGGCCGGAGGAACAGAATCCGTTAGTCGCCTCTTACGACATGCTGGGGAGCATCGGGTAAATTCTTCCCCCTAACCCGCGGGGGGTATTGTCCATTCCTTTGGAAAGACACCCTTGTTAAGAAATAACATTCGTCCTGAGATGAAACCACCAGAGACTTCTTCTTCTTCTTCTTCTTCTTCGGC
>NC_090248.1:8554757-8559270 GCF_037325665.1 Littorina saxatilis
GTTTGAAAAGGGGGGAAGGGGGGGACCTAAAATGTGACGATCATAACAACCATAATTTATCTAACAAAGTTCATTCTGAAATCTTCTTCAGCGTTTGATTATGGAGAGACTAAATCCTCAGTTCAGATGTGGTCTTAACTCCTTGTCTCCCAGGTACACACAGTCACTATGTACATTGCATCTGTTATCATTCGGCACATATCCGCATCCTGCTTAGACTGTTAGCTTCAGTCGCTTCCTGTAACGTTGATCTAACGCCAGGATTCTAGCCTGTTGATACAGTTTCTACAATTCTGAGTGACCTGCTGCAGCACAGCTGGTCTCGGCTTAAAAAATCTTGGTCAACATAGATGGGGTACAAAGTGTTAAAATAAAGCGTCCTTCCAAAGTTGATGACAGGTCCCCAGAGTATTCACAAAATTATATGGTACTGGAACTGGAAGCCTTGCACGGCGACGAAAAAGATGTCCACGCCTACATGAAGAAGCATCCTTCACGGCTTCAGCGGAAACAGTCGGCTGGGGATGAGGACAGCACCTATGTAAAAAATATAGACAAGAACAAAAATATATGTCAATGGGAAAACAAAGAAACAAGTAGAGAAGGACCTCCCCACCTTTACACAGTGAAAATGAAAAACACATGTGAATGTACTTATGTTTTAAATCTCCCCCCCCACCCCCCCCAATTAAGACCAATTATCCAAGATATTTTTCAGTCCTCAAAGGAGAATTTCACTGTTCTCACGGAACCCTGTAGAAAACTGAGCTGTGCTAATATATTATATAACTGCAAACATCCCTCAAATTCAATATTGCAAGCCACTATACATTCCTCATAAAGGCACTTCATGCTCACGTGTGAAAACTAACATAAGTTTACAAGTGTGTATCTACTTATAATAATAATAATAATAACGGGCATTTATAAAGCGCCTTATCAGAAGTTCAAAGCGCGTGACAACAATACGTGTATAAAAAATTCATACAATCACTGTCAGATTCAAACAACACATCATGCACATCTCACATCCCCAGACTCTATGCCAAGGCCAAAAAAAAAAGAAGTCTGTTTACGGTATCCCGACCGACCCTATTTTTTTGCGCGACCCTAGACTTTTTTTTGGCATTTGGGAAAAAAAGAAAAAAAAGCAAAATTTTAAAACAAAGTTTGTCAATGTTTTTTGGCAAAATAATTTGATGTTTTTTGGAGAAAAAAAAAATCCCGACCTACCGACCCTATTTTTTGGGCCGATGTTACCGTAAACAGACTATTTTTTTGTTTGGCCTAAGGAACTATCCGTAATGTTGTTGGAACAAGTGAGTTTTCAAATTGGACTTAAAAGATGAAATCATGTATGGAGAGTGACGTAATAGAAAGGGGAGTGAATTCCATAACTGAGGGCCATGATATGAAAACGTGCGGAAGCCATGAGCCTTGCGTTTAAAGCAACCTTGACGGAGAAGTCGAGCATCAGCAGAAGAATGAAGGGTGCGAGAGGGAGTGTAGAGGGAGACCAGTTACGAAAGATAGGCAGGTGCCGATTCAGAGAATGAGAGATGATCTTGTAGCAGAAGCAGGCAGCTTTATACCTAATACGTTGAGACACAGGAAGCCAGTGAAGTTCTTTCATGAGAGGAGTGCTGCAGAGTGTTGTACTTTTTGCAAGGGTTGGAGAGTGGAGTCAGGGCAGCCTAGGAGAAGGGATTTGCTGTAATCTAATCTACACAGAATGCAGGATGTAACGAGAGTTTTAGTGGCATCAACAGTCAGAAATGTTCTTGTGGAACCTATTCTTCTAGTTCTAATGTAGTACCTGTTTGTAGTGAACTCACCAGCAGGAGTATTGCATACATAATTACGCATTACTGAATTAAAGTAACTATTTTCAAAGCTTCTCGCTTACCTTGGAATAGTGTCAAGCAGCTTATGTTGTGTCTAGATCAGCAATCAGATCTTCACACTCAGCCTGCACTTGCTGAAAACTGGACATGCCTGTATCTCAATCAAGCTGTTGTTGCGGAGACAACGGAACCATGCTCAAGTCAGGTCCAACTGAAATAAAAGCATATTGTTAGCTGATAAATGATTTGATCAAGCAAAACCATGCGGTATTTTTTTAATAAAATATTTTGTATACCCCGCTAATGCAAAAATAATGTACTTATTTACTATTAGCATTAATTTTAGCTGGTCATTCAAACCAGAGCTTGTTCTAGAACTCCACAAGAACAACCATGGCAGTTGGCAATGGCACTGGCAGAATACAGATCAAAACAATATTAGTATTAGCCTCACCAAGGGTTGACTTCCCATCAAAATGAATGACGGACTGAATCAAACTTCAGAGACATTACAATTTTTCACAACGATTTTTTCAGCAAACAGCCATGTTTACCTGTACAAATGTATCAGTGATATCACTATGAGTATGACAGTATGACAGTGTGGTAAGCTTACCGACGATTCGTTCAGTATAGTCTTTCTATGTAAGTAGTGGTCCAGTGAACGATACCTTCCGCCTGTGGTTCGAGACAGAGATTAAGTTGAAACTTAATTCGAGAAGCCAAACACTGACGAATACTTACGTATTTTGAGCAAAACCCACGCACGTCGACCACAAGTTGATGTCTGCTGGAGTACGTAATCATAACGTAGAGGACAACAGTTTCACTTGGCTGGCTTCGGTTATTCCCTGTATCTGTTCCTTGCTGTTCTCCAAGAGACACCATGGTGCAGCAAGCTGAAGGGTGTCCTGTCGTATTTCCTCGAAGTTGTAGTAGGCAACCAGGAGGTGGGGGGCGACTGACCTGCAGCAGAATTCAAATCAATTAGTCAAGTCACTATGACATATCTTTATTGTTATCGCCACACGACGGGCGCTGTGGCGGGGTGGTAAGACGTCGACCTCGTAATCGGAAGGTCGAGGGTTCGAATCCCGGCCGCGGCCGCCTGGTGGGTTAAGAGTGGAGATTTTTCCGATCTCCCAGGTCAACTTGTGTGCAGACCTGCTAGTGACTTATCCCCCTTCGTGTGTACAGTAGTCCCTTCCATTTCCGGCCCTTTCGTGGGCGTGAACCTACCCGGAGCGGCCAGCTTTCCCATGACTAATGAGTTTTCCTTCTATAATTGACTCTTAATGGCCGTTAACCTGTCTGACGCGGTCAACGGTCACTGATTTTTGCCCTAAGGTGCCCCTCTTACTCGACAGGAGCGGCCACTTAACGGCCACTTGTCACTTTCGCGGGTGAGCGCCTGTGGTGTGTGTGTGTGTGTGTGTGTGTGTGTGTGTGTGTGTGTGTTGTGTGCACAGACGGCACAGCACGAGCAGACGACGTGAATACTTACGCATGCGCAAACTGTAAATACAGACATGCGCATACATGTACATTTACGGCAGTCACTTCCGGATCGATCACAGCTGATGTGAGTTTGAAACACTTGTTTATCTGACACTCAAATACATATATAATAATCCAAACAACACACATAGAAACATACGAAACAATAGCTTAGCCAGGACGATCGAGTTAAACACGCAAATAATTAAGATGTATAAACGAAAGCAAAACTAACAGAGACAATGAATCGGCGGCTCGTGGATGATCGCTTTCTTTTCTTCATGAAAACTTGATCGTGTTTTGGGGTTTTTTTTGGAGGAGGAGGGGGCCTGTAATGAACGGCCACCTGATATTTGCGGTCACCTTTGCAATGACTAATGGGTGACCGGATATGGCAGGTACTACTGTACACGCAACCACAAGACCAAGTGCGCACGGAAAAGATCCTGTAATCCATGTCAGAGTTCGGTGGGTTATGGAAACACGAAAATACCCACCATGCTTCCTCCGAAAGCGGCGTGTGGCTGCCTAAATGGCGGGGTAAAAACGGTCATACACGTAAAAACACGAGTGAACATGGGAGTTTCAGCCCACGAACGCAGAAGAAGAAGTTATCGCCACACCAACCCTAAATTTTTCCTACCATACTGTACTATTTGTTATCCGAGAGAGAAAAAATCCATGTTGCAGACTCAACTGGAAAAATTCCCTTCTCCATCATCTAGTGGACAGAGCTCACATGATTTCAAACAAATCTTTTTTTAAAAGTCACATACTTTGTGCGACAGTGTTAGTTTACTGTAACTGTAATTTATAAATAGCAAATTAAAAAATATCACTTATCAGATAATCAGCTAAATGCCTGGCAGATGACCCTCATTCAAAGTGAGTCGTGGCTAAACCATGAAACTAGAAAAACAGGTTATAATATATAACTATAAATCTCACACTGACAGCGGACAGAAACTGAGAAAACACCCAGTATACATGTACCGGTACTCACAAAAGAGTTACAAGTAGCATATTATCACTATCAGTATCACTAATAGCATACTATACTGGGCAAATAACAGCAATTTTTACTCACTGGGGGTTTCCTGGCTGGAGTCTTTGGTGTTTCTGTTAGGCGCGTTTGATCGATCTGCGCGATCGCGCTGCGCGTTTGGTGGATC
>NC_090248.1:8559470-8599470 GCF_037325665.1 Littorina saxatilis
AGTCTGTATGTCTGTCTGTCTGTAAAACATTACATTTTAAACGGCAGAAATTAATATGTAAACCGCGGAGAGCACAGTTGTGGTTCGCGCTATATAAGCTCCCCATAATAATAATAATAATAATTAAGTGTGTGTGTGTGTAAAGCCGAGCGGTGGTAGCTTCACGTAGATATGGGGGAAGGGCTCCTAATATGGACCGGCTCCCAATAATTATGGACCCCCTCCTGTTCTGAAAAACTAACGGTGCTAGAGCGCTCAAAAAAGTTTTGTTCGCTGTATTCAACCTCTCTGGATAACTCGCACATGTCAAAACAGTTGCAGAAACACAAATCTCAAAACCGTTAGGCTTTTTCTAATTTTTTTCATTCAGTTTGGCAGCGTTCACTCTAAATTTGCCGCCTAAAACGGACTCGTTTCTCAGTGTCCACAGCCAAAGCTTTTATCACACAAAAATTACCATATATGACAGCTAAGACCGCATTTGTTACATTTTAGCAGTGTTGACCCCGAGTTTCTACTGCAAACAAAAAATAATGGCAAAATCTCAAAGTATGTGCGAGTCCCCTAATATGGACCACCTTCAACAAATCGAAGAAAAAAAAGCTAAAAGCTATTTTCATTAATTCATTAAGAAGCTTGCTGGAAATAACCTATAACTAGTCTTCGAGATTTAAAAAAAAAGTCTTCTTTTCGTGGAAGTTGATAATTTCACTTATTTTTACTCTGTTTTTGATAAGCTTCTTTAGTTTCCTGGTGTTCTTCAAATAATGCTCTCATCAACCCGAAACAGATCAATCTAAAGCATATTAAAATTAGTCTGACTTGTACACTGAGCTGTATCATGTTATTTTGAAGTATAGGGGGCTTTTTACAGTGATTTGTGAAGGCCGCTTCACTGGTCCATATTAGGCGCCCAGGCTCCTATTATGGACCATTTGTGATTTTGACTGTATTTAATTTTTGCTGAATGTCTATCAAAGCTATTTCACTCTAATTAGGCCTAACGGTTAACCTAAGAGAGATAGGCCGTGATCGTGAAAAGTAGGATGTGCGCCGAAATGGCTGCGATCTGCTGGCCGATGTGAATGCGTGATGTATTGTGTAAAAAATTCCATCTCACACGGCATAAATAAATCCATGCACCTTGAATATGTGCGCGATATAAATTGCATAATTATTATTTTTTTTAAATCCCTGCGCTTAGAACTGTACCCACGGAATACGCGCGATATAAGCCTCATATTGATTGAGAGAAGGACTACCAAACACAAAATAAAACTCTTCGCAAGAAAACAAGCTAGTTATCAGCATGAAACAAAAAGTGGTCCATATTAGGAGCCCTTCCTAATTAACTGTCTGTGTCTGCGTCGAAGATGTTACTGTGAATGTGTTTTTAAAAGACACTTATCAGGACGGCATTCAAACCACAGGCACCAGACCGACTAAATGTAACAAACAAGTCGCGTAAGGCGAAAATACAACATTTAGTCAAGCTGTCGAACTCACAGAATGAAACTGAACGCAATGCAATTTTTCAACAAGACCGTATACTCGTAGCATCGTCAGTCCACCGCTCATGGCAAAGGCAGTGAAATTGACAAGAAGAGCGGGATAGTAGTTGCACGCTTTTCTGTACCTCTCTTCGTTTTAACTTTCTGAGCGTGTTTTTAATCCAAACATGTCATATCTATATGTTTTTGGAATCAGGAACCGACAAGGAATGAGATGAAAGTGTTTTTAAATTGATTTCGAAAATTTAACTTTGATCATAATTTTAATTTTTTTAATTTTCAGAGCTTGTTTTTAATCCAAATACAACATATTTATATGTTTTCGGAGTCAAAAATGATGAAGAATAAGATGAACGTAAATTTGGATCATTTTATAAAAAAAAAAGTTTTTTTACAATTTTTAGATTTTTAATGACCAAAGTCATGAATTAATTTTTAAGCCACCAAGCTGAAATGCAATACCAAAGTCCGGCCTTCGTCGAAGATTGCTTGGCCAAAATTTCAATCCATTTGATTGAAAAATGAGGGTGTGACAGTGCCGCCTCAACTTTTACAAAAAGCCGGATATGACGTCATGAAAAACATTTATCGAAAAAAAGAAAAAAAACGTCCGGGGATATCCTACCCAGGAACTCTCATGTCAAATTTCATAAAGATCGGTATAGTAGTTTACTCTGAATCGCTCTACACACACACACACACATACACACACACACACACATACACACATACACATATACACCACGACCCTCGTCTCGATTCCCCCCTCTATGTTAAAACATTTAGTCAAAACTTGACTAAATGTAACAAGTCGCGTAAGGCGAAAATACAACATTTAGTCAAGTAGCTGTCGAACTCACAGAATGAAACTGAACGCAATGCAACACTCGTAGCATCGTCAGTCCACCGCGCACGGCAAAGGCAGTGAAATTGACAAGAAGAGCGGGGTAGTACTTGCGCTGAGAAGGATAGCACGCTTTTCTGTACCTCTCTTCGTTTTAACTTTCTGAGCGTGTTTTTAATCCAAACATATCATATCTATATGTTTTTGGAATCAGGAACCGACAAGGAATAAGATGAAGGTGTTTTTAAATTGATTAGGACAATTTAATTTTGATAATAATTTTTATATTTTTAATTTTCAGAGCTTGTTTTTAATCCAAATATAACATATTTATATGTTTTTGGAATCAGACAATGATAAACAATAAGATGAACGTAAATTTGGATCGTTTTATAATTTTTTTTTTTTTTTTTTACAATTTTCAGATTTTTAATGACTAAACTCACTCATTAGTTTTTAAGCCACCAAGCTGAAATGCAATACCAAACCCCGGCCTTCGTCGAAGATTACTTGACCAAAAGTTCAACCAATTTGGTTGAAAAATGAGAGCGTGACACTGAGTGCCGCCTCAACTTTCACGAAAAGCCGGATTTGACGTCATCAAAGACATTTATTGAAAAAATGAAAAAAACGTATGGGGATTTCATACCCAGGAACTCTCATGTCAAATTTCATAAAGATCGGTCCAGTAGTTTAGTCTGAATCGCTCTACACACACACACAGACAGACAGACACACACACACACACACACGCACATACACCACGACCCTCGTCTCGATTCCCCCCTCTACGTTAAAACATTTAGTCAAAACTTGACTAAATGTAAAAAGGACATTATGTGTTGCATCCAAAAACTATGTGATTAAAACATTATCAGAAAAGGAAGGGCAATGAAAATCCTAAAATCTCCAACTCGAGTCACTTCCTGCAGATACATGGAGAGTAAAGTCCAGTCAATCAGCCACCCTCTCGGCCGGATGTTTTGGGGAGGGGGGGAACTAGAACAAAGACCTCTTTGTGGTCAGTCGGCTTTCTCAGGGCCAGCAAAGCTCGCCTCAGCAACACATGTGAAAATGATTAACTCGCTCGGTACCGTAGGTTTGCTAAGGAATAGAGACGAACTCTTATCTGCTGGCTGGCCAAAAATTGTCAGTTTAAAATGACCTACTTTCTCTGTTCAACGCACGGGCTATTCGTACTGTATCTCCTCTTGTGCACTTACAAGGCTCTTATGGAGAAAATAAGAGATACCAAAAAAGGTGTGTGTGTGTGTGTGTGTGTGTGTGTGTGTGCGAGTGTGTGTGCCCATAGTGTGCGCGCGCGCGTGCATGTGTGTGTGTGTGTGTGTGTGTGTATGTATGTTTGTGTGTCCCAGTGTGTGCACAGTGTGTGCCTGTGCGTGTGCCTGTGTGTACCGTTTGTGTGTCATTATATGTCAGTTATAATGTGTGTGTGCAGTGACGGTGTGAATGTGTGTGTGACGGTGTGTGTGTGTGTGTGTGTGTGTGTATGGTGTATGCCGGTGCAATGTGTGTGTGTGTGTATGTATATAATTATATATATATATATATATATATGTGTGTGTGTGTGTGTGTGTGTGTGTGTGTGTGTGTGTGTGTGTGTGACCGTGCTGAGAGAGAAAGAGAGAGAGAGGAAGCCGATAATCGTCTGATTCTGCAGACTCGCCGAGAGGCGGCCGGGGTTTGGCACCAGGCTGATGAAAACGCAGAATAATCCATCAAAACAACACTCTAACATCAAGTTTTAGAAACCAGAAAAACGTATCGTAACTCCATAGGTTTTGTGGTGTTTTGCGCACTGCTGAAACGCGTTTAACACGACGTGAATCGCCGTGCGTTAACGTAGCGAAAACGTCCAAAACACAGACACCAAAACTCGATGTTTTACCGTGTTTTGCACCCTGCTAAAATCCCAGGGATTTTATTGCGTTACGGCAGTTTTTCTAACTTGATGTGAATCGCACAGGTATAATGCCACAAAATTCAGTTGATTAACTTCATGTTTCATGTTATATGCCACGTTATAGTGCCAAAACGTGACTTTTCGCCCAGTGCTCACCCGCGACTTGAACGCTGCATTCACTGGTAACGCTCGTTGTATTGGTTGTTGTTTCATGTTGTTTCTTTTTTTTTTTAATAGTTTTTGTTTTAGTAGTTGAAGATGACATTTGCTGTACGAAACTCGTCTGCAAGAATCAAAAACACAATTAATACAATGCCCCGTGTCTTAGTACAGCTCTTGTTTGAAATGATTCAAATAATCATGTGACATACACAAACAAAATATACAAAAAACACTAATGAGCAACTACTGACTAAGTGCACACACGCATTCGATCGTATTCAGCAATACTTTCTAAAACAGCGTCTGTCCCCCAGTCCACATAATTTCACATTATGAAGACAGATGGAACTAAGATCAAGACAAAGAAAACGATCTGTGAGACTGGAGGCTAGCAACAAGGAGGATCACAACACGAACTAAACAATGTGTGTGGGAATGAATAATCGTTGTTAATTTTAGATAAGGCAACTTATTATCCGCTATTTTGATTGTCGTACAATTAATGTGAAAACTGATGTAGCAGACAAAACTACAACACTCTCCTTATGTAAATTTAGATCTGTCACGAAAAATTAAGTTTGTATGGGAAAACCTCCACTGACTAATAAACTCAGGGGACTTAAAAACCACTGACTATTATTATTGCGAGGGCAGTCTATTCGAACTTGCCATGGGACGTAACTTTGGAGACATCCACTATGAGTTAAATGCGAGGAAAACCAAAGTTGCTTCCCTTTGTCCAAAATGTACGGGCACATAGCCAAGCGTGTGGAGAAGGTGACAGTGCGTGTGCCTTAGTGTTTATGCCAGTGTGTTTGTCAGTGCGCGCACCAGTGTGTTAGCTTTCCCTCTTGTGAGTGTTCGTTATAATAAATGTTTCCTACAAACATTATTTTGGGACTGTTTTTGCCCATTGTCTTGATGTTTGTTCATTGTTGTTGTAGTCTTCCACATCACAAAAGCTTGTGATGCTGCGTTTAAACTCTTCCTTGTTTGATTTTGTTGTTGCTATTGTTTGCTGATTTTACTTTTGCTGTGTTTGTTCATAAGCGATACAGAAGGGCAACATTTGTTCCCTTTTCGTCCCTACTAGTACTTCTAAAACGCGTGTAATTGATTCAAATGGGGCGGGTTCCTAATTGGTCCCGCTATGCACCCTTGACACCGATGTGAACACATTCACTCAGACCACACAACAAGTGAAAATCGAGACTGAACCTAGACATTTTGATTAGAACACTATAGAGTCACAAACACGTCCATAACAAAAAAAAAAGGTCTGTTTACGGTAACATAGGCCAAAAAAATAGGTCTAGATGTAGGTCGGGATTATTTTTTTTTCTTTTCTCTCCAAAAAAAACATATTTTTACGTTATTTTGCCAAAAAAACAAGATTTTCCCCCCCCCCCCCCCCCCAAATGCCAAAAAAAAGTCTAGGGTCGCGCGAAAAAACTAGGATCGGTCGGGTTACCGTAAACAGACCTATTTTTTTTTTTTGGCCTAACAAACGGTCCATAAATGGATGAGTCAGTGTACACCTCACAACACGTCACGTAGGTCCCAGGCTAACACGCACACAAATCAATGACGTCAGAGAGTTCTTGCTGCTGTGATGACGTCACACCACCGCATCCTTGTTGCGACAGACGAGGACGGGCACGTGCGAATGATGCAGAACGCTGTCGCTGACGCTGCCCAAGAAAGTGCGACGGAGTTTTCCCTGACCCCGGCTGCCAATCACGATAAGCCCCGCCTCCACCTTCTCTGCATATTTAATGATCTCGTGCCAAGCGTCGTGACCGTGCGGATGTGCGAACTTCGCGTCCGGGATCTGGAGAAAACAACACCCCAAAAAACATGTAAGCTCTTTCACTGAACCGTAAAAAAATTTAAAAAAAATTAAAAAAAAATTAAAAAAACCAACAGCAAGCATTCTTTAATTAAAGCTTCAGCGTACGAAGGAATAACATTTAATCTCTGCTTACGCCGTGCTTAGTTCAGCACACAAGTCGACTTCACCCTGTTAATTTAGCGTATACAATAAATAAAACAAGTCGCGTAAGGCGAAAATACAACATTTAGTCAAGCTGTCGATTTCACAAAATGAAACTGAACGCAATGCAATTTTTCAGCAAGACCGTATACTCGTAGCATCGTCAGTCCACCTCTCGTGGCAAAGGCAGTGAAATTGACAAGAAGAGCGGGGTAGTAGTTGCGCTGAGAAGGATAGCACGCTTTTCTGTACCTCTCTTCGTTTGAACTTTCTGAGCGTGTTTTTAATCCAAACATATCATATCTATATGTTTTTGGAATCAGGAACCGACAAGGAAAAAGATGAAAGTGTTTTTAAATTGATTTCGAAAATTTAATTTTGATCATAATTTTTATATTTTTAATTTTCAGAGCTTGTTTCTAATCCAAATATAACATATGTATATGTTTTTGGAATCAGAAAATGATGAAGAATAAGATGAACGTACATTTGGATCGTTTTATAAAAAACATATTTTTTTTACAATTTTCAGATTTTTAATGACCAAAGTCATTAATTAATTTTTAAGCCACCAAGCTGAAATGCAATACCGAAGTCCGGCCTTTGTCGAAGATTGCTTTGCCAAAATTTCAATCAATTTGATTGAAAAATGAGGGTGTGACAGTGCCGCCTCAACTTTTACAAAAAGCCGGATATGACGTCATCAAAGGTATTTATCAAAAAAAAGAAGAAAACATCCGGGGATATCATTCCCAGGAACTCTCATGTAAAATTTCATAAAGATCGGTTCAGTAGTTTTCTGGAAATCGCTCTACACACACACACACACACACACACACACACACACACACACACACACACACACACACACACACACACACACACACACATACACCACACCCTCGTCTCGATTCCCCCCTCTACGTTAAAACATTTAGTCAAAACTTGACTAAATGTAAAAACAAACTTGGTACTTGTATGCTGTGAGTAGCAAAGCAGTCAGTGTAACACAGACCGGCACGGTTGGCCTAGTGGTAAGGCGTCCGCCCCGTGATCGGGAGGTCGTGGGTTCGAACCCCGGCCGGGTCAGACTTTAAAATTGGCAATCTAGTGGCTGCTCCGCCTGGCGTTTGGCATTATGGGGTTAGTGCTAGGACTGGTTGGTCCGGTGTCAGATAATGTGACTGGGTGAGACATGAAGCCTGTGCTGCGACTTCTGTCTTGTGTGTGGCGCACGTTATATGTCAAAGCAGCAGCTGTTCTAACGCGTTTTGTCAAAATGTAAAAACTTTTTACAAAACGCAGGGGGCTCAAACACGCGTTTTGTCAAAATGTAATAACCCTAGAATTCTGGGCTATCATCCAGTTTCAGTTTTACAGCAAGCTGTTATACAGGGAATTGATTAATTAAAAAAAATCGTATTGTTGCACCACCTTGTTTCTGGACCACCAATTTGAATGCTTCTGATTGGGTGAATCTTTTTACACCTTTCAGACAGCAGGGCACACATTTTCACAAGGGAACATTTCACTACATAAGATAAACGCCTAGCGACTGAACGATGAAAACATGACTATTACTACTAACTGATAAAACATTGTTCCTACAATCGCTTTCATTGGATAAGGCCTGTTACTACTAATCCGATGAAAAACAGCAGTATTTCATTAGTTAGTACAGTAGTAATAGTCATGTTTTCATCAGTTGGTAGTATTGGCCATGTTTTCTTCACATGTACACATCACCTCCATTCTTCCTCATCACAAATCATTCAGACAATTATTTCGGCCACACTCGCGAATTACACAAAAACCAAAATCCCTCTGTATTCCTATGTAGCAGTTTTTTTTTCATTCCTGAGTGTATGCTTCAATTAAAAAAACAAATCTTATCATGCCTTAAGCGCATTACCAGCCACACACTATTTTTTTTCTCAAGCAACCGATTGGTCAATTAATCGATAAGTCAATCAAGTCAAGTCAAATCCATGTCAAGTCGAAATGTTTATTTCAGAGACCCCATCAAAGCTAGTTTTCGAAGTTGGCTTTCATATTATATCTTGATTTATATGCGATTCCATATTATTGTCAAAAGATTGTCATTTTTGCAATACTCTTTATAATAAAGGTTGGCTCAACGATTAGAAATCTTGGTGGTATCCATCCTATAACTGAGAGGGAGGGGTGACACTTTTGGTCAAGCGATTATGAATTCCCGGTTCTAAACTCATAGAAACACTAGCCACAGGATTCTTCTGGTTGCTGTTTGTAATTATGCGTGTTGATTATAATCCGCAAAGAAGCTATAGTGTTGATTTGAATCAGAGGTAAACTGTGGATTCGCATGGGTAGCATACGGGTAGACAGACGCGCAGACAGACAGACAGACAGACAGACACGCAATTTGGAAAGGTAAATCAGCGTGTTGATTGTGGTCACATAACAGAAGAAAAAGCTGTGGATTTGCATGTGTAGCATATGGAGTGGCGTCGCTTGTCTCCCCAGTGCCGAGCAAAAACTGCGCTCGTCACAGCGTTGAAATTACCAAAAAAAATTTCCGCTTAGACGTCCATTTAACAAAGCAAAATCAGGCTATCACACATACACGCACACTAAAAAAATATTCGTTCAGAAAATCTTTGTTTACATTTATATGACGTTAAAATTATCATATCACTGACTCCCGCTGGAAAACCCCTTTAAACGCAAAACAGCAGACTATAACACAAGCAAAATAATGCATCGTGCAGAAAATTTCATTTATTTCGGCGACGATTAATGGCAACTGACTTCCACTTGATTGTCGCTTTAACTGCAAAAAATAAGACTATCAAGCAAACCAGAACACAAAAACAAAATGGTCGTCATTCAGGATATTTACATTTTGAGTTAAATTGAACAAAATGACTTTTATCTGAATGTCCTTTTAACTGCGAGAATTCAGACTATTACAGAAGCAAAAAAAAAAAATTCTTCGTTCAGAAGATCGTTGTTTACAATTTATATAACCTTAAAATGGCCCCATTGACTTCCGCTTGGATGTCCTTTTAACTAACACCAAAATGAAACTATCCCACATATATATACAAAGAAGCAGATGTTGTTTTTGATAAGAAGATCTTTGTTTACATTTTATATGACGTTGAAATTATCAAATTTGTTTCCGCTTTGATGTCCATTTAACTAAGCAAAATCAGGCTATCACACAAGGCAACACAAACACGCACACTAAAAAAAATATTCGTTCAGAAAATCTTTGTTTACATTTATATGACTTAAAATTATGTTCTCACTGACTCCCGCTGGAAACCCCTTTAAATGTGAAAAAGCAGACTATAAGATAAGCAAAACAATGCATCTTGCAGATTTTTTTTTTTTTGGGGGGGGGGGGGTGGCGACGATTCATGCCCACTGACAATGTAATGATCCTAAAGACTTTTGTTTGATTGTCCCTTTAATTGCAACAAATCAAACTATCAAGCAAACCAACACACAAAAACAAATATTGGTCTTCATTCAGGATATTTTAAATAATCGGGGTAAAAGGAAATAAATGACTTTTAATTGAACTGTGGATTTGCATGAGTAGCATACAAACAGACAGACACACAATTTGGAAATTATTTGATGGTGAAGATTCTAAGTTTTCTTGACTTCCAATTTCAAAGAAGATAAGGGGTCTTGTGGGCGCGCCACTCGTTTTGTCAAAACGTTTTTACAAAACGCGGGGCGCGCCCCGTGTTTTGTAACAAAGTGTGAAATGTTTTGACAAAACACGGGGCGCGCCCCGCGTTTTTTTAAAAATGTTTTGACAAAACACGGGGCGCGCCCCGCGTTTTGTAAAATGTTTTACATTTTGACAAAACGCGTTACAACAGCACCGCCCTGATATGGCCCAGTGCTGGCTCTCGTAATTCGAGGAAAAAAAATGTTTATCTCCCCTTCCAAAGTCCGAGAGATCAGTTCATATCACTTTATCACTTTCAACTTATTATGACCACGTTACCTTTTAAGGCGTTGCAATTGTCATCAGCCTCAATTATACCTTAATATCAAATGAATAGTGATCATAAGCGAAAATAAGTTGTGGTCATTTGTGGCACACAAAAAACGACACAAAAAGACGCTCGTCCTTCTTATATATCTGTGCAAGTCTTCTCGAATGTCGTTACCTCGATCTCTTATCTACGAAATATTTATCATGAGCGAAAATAAAAGCGGTAGGCAAAAGTTGCAAAACAGACTACCACAATTGCGCCAGTCTTCCTGATACTGTTGCGCCTGCTTTTAAGACTACCACCCTTTTGAGACCCTGTTTCCTCAGATTTGGAACGTCAGGCAGTCTCTTTTATTTTTGGATTTGTGTTTTCTCAAATGTTCTGTTCAAGACCTCTATACATTGACCTCCATTTGCAGATTCCTTTCTTCCAGGACCTTCTTCTTTATTCATGGGCTGAAACTCCCACGTTCACTCATGTTTTTGGTATGCGTGGGTTTTTACGTGTATGACCGTTTTTACCCCGCCATTCAGGCAGCATACGCCGATTTCGGGGGAAGCATGCTAGGTATTTTCGTGTTTCTATAACCCACCGAATTCTGACATGAATTACAGGATATGTTCCGTGCGCACTTGGTCTTGTACTTGCGCGTACACACGAAGGGGGATAAGGCACTAGCAGGTCTCTACATAAGTTGACCTGGGAGATCGGAAAAATCTCCACCCTTAACCCACCTTCTAAGACATGATTTTCTCATATTTGTGGAGGTCTTAAGGAAGGAGGTTGCACTGTATCAGTAAGGGTCTGTGGACGCGTACCCCGTGTTATGTGCAACGCTTCCCAGTTGTCTTTTACCTCAATTTCTTAATCTACGAAATAAGGATCCTGAGCAAAATTAATAGTAGTATCTATATATATATACGACTTGTGTCTGTCTGTGTGTGTGTGTGTGTGTCTGTGTCCACGATGCACGGCCAAAGTTCTCGGTGGATCTTTTTCAAATGTGGAGACCGTATTCAGCTACACCCCGGACACAACCTCATCGATGAGATATTTCAACACGTGCTCTCAGCGCGCAGCGCTGAACCGATTTTGGTTTTTCTCTGGATCCATTCCCAGTAACTCTTCCTTATCTTCTCCAGTGTTTTCAGCCACGATTATTCGGCTTGACTTCTTCCCGGCGCAGCCGTACCCGGCGAAGCGGGTATTCATCTAGTTCACAATATATAAGCGGATGAAAGACTACCACGATGGCGCGTGTCTTTCTTATATGTGACCCCCCACCACGAAATGAGTCGCATGTCACCTCGCGCGGTTCTCCGCTAGGCTTAATATAAGTCCGGGGGGACTGTGGTAAAAGTGTGAGGGTCACCGTAGTCACAGGCTTATAACTCGAACAGTTTTCGCTCTTTTCTAAAACGGTTTTTACCACTGGGTAGAGCATAAAACACTCTTTAGGAAAATGTAAAAATATTAAAATCATGCAAAGATGACATGCGACTCATCCCGTGGTGGAGGGTCACATATCAGTGTACGGATGTGTAAAGTAGCGTACCCCGTGTTTCGACGCCCACAATTCTTTAATAAAGACTTCATCATACGAAGGAATACAATTTAATATCTTTGCCACAAGACTACCACAATGGCGCGTGTCTTTGAGATATACGTCAGTGTAAAGATGTGTATAGCTGCGTTCCCCGACTAGATAGTTTTAACGTCCTTTTAGGACCAATTGGCCTATCTCACGTACCCCGACCAGTTAATTTTAACGTCCTCTTATGACCAATTGGCCTATCTCACGTACCCCGACCAGTTAATTTTAACGTCCTCTTATGACCAATTGGCCTATCTCACGTACCCCGACCAGTTAATTTTAACGTCCTCTTATGACCAATTGGCCTATCTCACGTACCCCGATCAGTTAGTTTTAACGTCCTCTTATGACCAATTGGCCTATCTCACGTACCCCGACCAGTTAGTTTTAACGTCCTCTTATGACCAATTGGCCTATCTCACGTACCCCGTGTTGAGAGGCCCACTGCACGTAGTTCTCCTTCAGCTTGTCCGTCATGGCCTTCGTCTGTTCCACCAGCTCGTGCACCTTGGTGGGAGCTGCAACACACGGAACTGCTGTCAGTCAGTACACAGTAGAACGTTGTGTCAAAGCATAGACCAAATAGCCTGGACCGCCAACTCGTCACGTGACCCTTCGAGGTTACGACTCTCGACTTTCAGGGGCGCGTGACGTCCGGTTTGAAAGGCCAGCGATTCGAAGACAGTGAAAAGAAAGCACGCTCCAGTTATTTGTGACAATGGGAGGTGACACTGAACTGGATTTTCCAAAACTCCAAACTAAACTTAACAAAACTAATCGAAAAACATGTTCCATATGCACTTTTGCTGAGTTTATTTTAGCATTTTCAGAACTTACCTCGGCAACTTCGTCCATGTTTACAATCAACACCGGATATGACATCCCCCTGATTTCTGAAAGGCCATGTAAGCGTAGGTTCCTAAATGCGAGCGTCGCTACCTCGTAATAGAGAGAAAGAGCGGAGAGAGAGCTAGTTGACGGTCCAGGATAAGTGGTCTATGGTCAAAATTACCGTCCTTCTTGTTCAACGCATGATCACAGCCACAACTTTGGCCAGGTTTTTGCATGAAAAAAGAGCATTATTTCACACAAGCCACACAACAAAACTGGTTATTGGTGCATTATGTGCACAGTGGGATTTGTTGTTGTTAGTGTGTGGTTGTGTGTGCGGTTGTGTGTGTGTGTGTGTGTGGTTGTGTGTGTGTGGGGTTGTGTGTGTGGTTGTGTGTGTGTGCGGTTGTGTGTGTGTGTGTGTGGTTGTGTGTGTGGTTGTGTGTGTGTGTGTGGTTGTGTGTGTGGTGGTGTGTGTGGTTGTGTGTGTGTGTGTGTGTGGTTGTGTGTGTGTGTGTGTGGTTGTGTGTGTGTGGGGTTGTGTGTGTGGTTGTGTGTGTGGTTGTGTGTGCGGTTGTGTGTGTGTGTGTGTGTGGTTGTGTGTGTGTGTGTGTGGTTGTGTGTGTGTGGGGTTGTGTGTGTGGTTGTGTGTGTGTGCGGTTGTGTGTGTGTGTGTGTGGTTGTGTGTGTGGTTGTGTGTGTGCGTGTGTGTGTGTGTGTGTGTGTGTGTGTGTGTGTGTGTGTGTGTGTGTGTTCTTCCCTTTTTGGAAATAAAGGTAGCTTCAGAAAAGGCAGGCTCGCCACTGAAAAGGATAAGAACAAAGTCTGGGATTGGAACTCGGGGCCCTTTGCATCCAAAGCGAGATACACTCCAGAAGACCAAGCCCTCCCCCTGGCAAATTTCTGCTTCTAAAATATATGAGATAAATAAGTAAAAGCCTGCCCGCTTTTAAAAACCCCATTCAACTTGTTTTACCTGTTCGATATATTGATTTGTACGCACCCGAGAAACGAGAACAATGGGCCAGGTCACGCGTGCTCGTGTTTACAACAGCAACAACTTTGACCATTCAAGTGTAACTTTCACTTCTGACAAATGTCAGTGGAACTTAAAGGCTAAGATTTAGTGTGTGTTTGTTCTGTTCTGTTTACTTTTTGCATTGCTTTGTCGGTGTTCTTTTGCGGTATTTTCTTCGTATCCCTTTAGGCCTAAACAAAAAATAGGTGTGGTTACGGTAACCCGACCTACCCTATTTTTAGGGGCCGACCCTATAACTTTTTATTACATTTGTCAAAAAAAACAAAAACAAAAACAAAAAAAAACGAGTGCAGAAAACGCAATGAAAGCGAAATCGCCCGAGTCGCACACTTATTTTCCTGTCAAGTAGGTTTAATTTGTACACATTAGAAAAAAAAGTTTAAAAAAAAAGAAAAAGTGATTGCCTACCTTCCTACCCTATTTTGTTTTGGCTATGTTACCGTAACCACACCTATTTTTTTTTTTGTGCCTTACTGTTTTTACTAGCCGCAGCTGGTAGGCTAAAGGACAAATGTCAAGGGGAACGTAAAAGTTAGGGTTTAGGTATTGTATTCTTTTCTTTTCTTCTCTTCACCAAAGGTTGTTAAAGAAGCAGTGCTTTTGAAGGTTTTCCGCCGAATAAAGACTAGTGTTTAAAGAAATGAGCTTTCCTGAGGTTTTGAGTAACGGCCTAACAATAGGCGGTCTGTTAGTTGTTGCCATTGCTTCTGCTATTACCCTCTCCCCCCCCCCCCCCCCCCCCCCTTCCTCATTCTTCTCCTTTTCTCTTTGTTCCACTTCTGAAACCTTGACATCTCCTCTCATACTCGACATCACGCATGATCTTATACCCCCATTCCACACAACCGTTCTAGGTCCCGTTCCCGTACCGACCAAGGACGGCTGCCACAACAATGGAACGCTGCACAAACAGCCGTTTTCAGCATCTTTGAGCAGCGTCTGACCATAGTGGCAGCCGTCTTTGGTCGGTACGGGAACGGGACCTAAAACGGTTGTGTGGAATGGGGGTATGACAACTCAGTGTGTGAGAGCGCTACCGTTGCGTTACCGTTGTTTTAAGTTCCTTTAACGATCCAAGCGTTCCGTTGCCGATGGGTTGAGGTTCCATTACCGTTCATTCTGATCGGGAGGGGAACGGCTACAATTTTGAACATGCAGCCCAAACTCAACCGTCCCTACCGACCTTACCGTTCAAAGCAGTTCCGTTAACGATCATTTACGTTCCATTGCGGTTCCCTCCCGATCCCTCCCGTGCCCGCACCGTTCCTTGGTTGGTACGGGAACGGGACCTAGAACGGTTGTGTGGAATGGGGGTGTTACACAAACTGACCTTATTAAAGAAATCGCAAAAATGAAAAAAGATGACACATCCCTGCAATACGCTTTTCCCGGAGAACACAGAAGACCAGCTATTACAGCACTATTTGTTTTTAGATCAGAGGGTTACAGCACTACTTGTTTTAAGATCAGAGGGTTACAGCACTACTTGTTTTTAGATCAGAGGGTTACAGCACTACTTGTTTTTTAGATCAGAGGGTTACAGCACTATTTGTTTTTAGATCAGAGGGTTACAGCACTACTTGTTTTAAGATCAGAGGGTTACAGCACTACTTGTTTTTAGATCAGAGGGTTACAGCACTACTTGTTTTTTAGATCAGAGGGTTACAGCACTACTTGTTTTTAGATCAGAGGGTTACAGCACTACTTGTTTTTAGATCAGAGGGTTACAGCACTACTTGTTTTAAGATCAGAGGGTTACAGCACTATTTGTTTTTAGATCAGAGGGTTACAGCACTACTTGTTTTAAGATCAGAGGGTTACAGCACTACTTGTTTTTAGATCAGAGGGTTACAGCACTACTTGTTTTAAGATCAGAGGGTTACAGCACTATTTGTTTTTAGATCAGAGGGTTACAGCACTACTTGTTTTAAGATCAGAGGGTTACAGCACTACTTGTTTTAAGATCAGAGGGTTACAGCACTACTTGTTTTAAGATCAGAGGGTTACAGCACTACTTGTTTTTAGATCAGAGGGTTACAGCACTACTTGTTTTTAGATCAGAGGGTTACAGCACTACTTGTTTTTAGATCAGAGGGTTACAGCACGCACAGATAGACAACATTACAAAAATACAAACAGGTGAGGTGAAAAAACCAGTACCGGCTTATCTTATCTTGGCGCTGATTTACAGACATGTCTATGTCTGCGGGGGTTGCTTCGGTGTTTCCAAACCGAAAATCCAGGAATATCTAGGCAGTATCATTTGTAGTTGTGGAGTTGGTAGAAACTTAATGTGAGATTTCCCTCTACCCCCTCCCTCTCTTCTGTTAACCTATGGTCTAACCCTGCCTCCCTGACCTCTGATCCGGGTTTACCGTCATATATCCTTTATCTGGTCGATAGAATAATGTGAAAGGGACGGGTGACTTAGGATGGGGGGTCGGGTAGGGCGTGTGGCTGAAAGTGGGGCCATAGATGGGGCGGCACGGGTGTTGGAGGTGGCGTTCGTTGATATGGGTCTGCCTGTAACTGTTGGAGTCTCTCTTCTTGCAGCAAGTCTCTCTTTGTCTGTCTCTTTGTCTGTCTGTCTGTCTGTCTGTCTGTCTGTCTGTCTCTCTCTCTCTGTCTCTCTCTGTGTCTCTCTCTGTCTCTCTCTCTGTCTCTCTCTCTGTCTCTCTGTCTCTCTCTCTGTCGCTCTCTCTCTCTCTCTCTCTCTCTCTCTCTCTCTCTCTCTCTCTCTCTCTCTCTCTCTCTCTCTCTCTTGTCTTGTCTTGTCCATCCGTCCGTCCGTCCTTCTGTCTGTATAATATACATATATCCATGTGCGGTTGCACATGTTCAAAATAGCAGTAGATCCGTGATTCACTGGCATGACAATATCATTTTGTGTGTGTGTCATCTCCTCACGCGACATGAACAAGTCGTGCTGATGCGACTCCGCACTAGGCATAACCGCCTAAATGCCCACATGTCCCAAAAGATGGAGCTGGTCCCCTCCCCTACGTTCAGCTGTGGACTAGAGGACCAGACCACTGAACACATCCTCCAGCGATGCACCATCCTTGAGAGTCTGAGAAAAACCGGGTGGCTAACTGCAGTCTCCCTCCACTGCAAGCTGTACGGAGGAAAGGAAGACCTGGAGAAGACGGCATCATTCGTCTCGCTGTCCGGGCTGACAATATAACGTGTGATTGACAAGAAGAAGAAGAAGACTGGCATGACGAGAAAAAGAAGTGAGGTAGTGTTGTCGACGTCATGCCAGACGTCATGCGGTACTTACGTATGACGCGGCCCAGGTCGCCCCAGTACTCGGGCACGTGAATCAGGTGAAGCTCGTTGTTGGGTCGATGGACATGGTTGATGTACCCTGCACACACATTACACAATAGCAAAATATTAGTATCAACATCAGCACCATTTCACTCATGTATATGGTTGTCATTGGTATTGTCGTCATCGTCATCATCATCATCATCATCATCATCATCATCATCATCATCATCATCATCATCATCAGCGTCAGCGTCCGCGTCAGCAGCAGCTCAACTTTCATCACGACAACATTTGGTACGCTCAGCAAAAGCATCATCACATGTAATATCAAAGGATTTTTGTTGTTGACAAGAAGCATACAACTGAAGAAGCCAAAAGACAGACGTATAGAATTCACCAAACGTCCCTTTTCTGATCTTTCAAGTTCGTGCTTTTCAACGCTTGTTGCCATTAGAAATTATCATGGTTATCAATAGAAACTAATTTTTCTTCAATTTTCACCCACCCCCACCCCTCTCCCTAATCCTACCTCCATCCTTCATCCTCCAGTGCAAACATCCTAGTCACATCCGAGCCCCGAAGCACACTTTCATTCTTGGTGCAAAAAAAATCCATTTTCCATCGAAATTGAATCAAGCTTCTCCATGACGTGTAATTATGACAGAAAGTGAGCTCCCCGTTTCGATTTTTCTTCTGCGAAGGAGAGCAGAAAAAAATCCATCATATCTATTTCAAAGAATTCCATTTGCATGGGAGGATGGGTGAAAACGAAGCCCTAAAAACGCCACAAGAGAAGCCATTGCCATCGCAATAGTAAAATGAGTCCGATGATGATTTCGCTTGGAAGAAAATATTGAACACGCAGCGGAGGGAGGGGGGCCCGGGGGGGGGGGGGGGGCAAGTTTTCAGGAGGTTTCAAATTGTTGTACAACTGTACTTCGAACGCCTTATATCGCGAAGAGCGCTGTAAAAGAGTCCAGAAGACAAGCGGTTGTACAAAAGATCACATTGGTGTCAAAAGTATCACTGAGGTTACTGCCATTTACAATTTGTGACCCTCCATCGCGAAATGAGTCGCATGTCACCTCGCGCGGTTCTGCGCTGGGCCAGAGACTATAGAGTATACAGTCTGTATACTCTATAGTCTCTGGCTGGGCTTAATATAAGTCCGGGGAGTGTCTGGTAAGGGTCACCTTAGTCACAGGCTTATAACTCAAACAGTTTTCGCTCTTTTCTAAAACGGTTTTCACCACTGGATAGAGCATACAAAACTCTTTAGGAAAATGTAAAAATAAGAAAATCATGCAAAGGTGACATGCGACTCATACCGTCGTGGAGGGTCACATTTATTTATCCATTCATTTAACATGACATGTTAGTGAATGGAACGTTTAGTTTTTGGAACGTTGACAGTCTCTGTTTTTGGATTGTATCGCATTATTTTGTTTGTTGGTTGCTTGCTACTAGCTTGCTTGCTTGTTTGGTTGCCGGATATCATTTCTCTTTTAATATTGCTTTTGCGTTTATTTTACGATACTTTGGACAGAGTGTCTCTTGAACCAACGGTACGACAAAGCCTGTAAAAAAAAAACTCGCATTTTTGGTAACGTGACATTACTTTCCCAACACGGAGCTACTTTGATGCTAACTGCATCTTTGCGAAGAGGAGTTCGTTTACCGCAATCGGTTTAGACGTAACACGCAAAAAGTACATTACTGGCGGTACTAGGAATTACCACTGTAATGGTTATACTCTTTCTCCTAATCTCTGTCTCTCTCCCTCTTTGTCTATGTCTCTGTTTCTCGTTGTCTCAATCTCTCTCTCTCTCTCTCTCTCTCTCTCTCTCTCTCTCTCTCTCTCTCTCTCTCTCTCTCTCTCTCTCTCTCTCTCTCTCTTTGACTCTGTGTCTGCCTGTCTGTCTATCTTTCACACACAAACACGCACGTAGGCACGCACGCACGCACGCACGCGCGCACGAAAGCACGCACGCATGCACACACACACACACACACACACACACACACACACCCATACACACACACACACACACACACACACACACACACACACACACACGTTGACCAGTTCACTGAACAAAAACACGAAACGCGGACAACGACGACAAAATAATGACTAATGGAAGTTATTACAAACTCGAATCAAAATAGCTGGAAGCGTGCCACAACACCAGCTCCGTTTTTCTGAGTGCGATCAGTCAATCGTGAAATATAACTGACATCCCTCTGGAACGAGCCTGAACTACACGATAAACAAATCCCATTTACAGAAATGGAACCCAAAGCTGGACCATTTTAGCTCGATTAACAGATAATGAGGCGATAAATACAAAAGTTCCACTGCAATGGAACCTAAAAGCATGGGTCTCAAGGACATTTGACAAATGATGATTGTTATCATCCAGTTGAAAAATGACGAGGGGTTTAGTGATGCGTATAATGGCAGCAGCTTGTCTGTTGCACAACGTATCTGTTAAAAATGTTTAGCTGTCAAAGTCCCTTTAGACTCTGTCGAAATGCAGTGACGGTTCGATCACAACAGCCCCGCTTAGCCCAATATGTTGAAGGAACGTAACAAAAGAGAAGAAGCATCTTGATCAAATATTCATCGTTAGGGATTTTGTGTAAAGCGCCCGGCTTAAAAGCTTTACGATCCGATGACAGTAGGTATTTAAACGAGGAGCGGGAACCGAATAGATAATGAGGAAATAAACTCTACGAATTGACGCGAAGTCGAATACAAAACCGCTTGGGATACACATGGGGAGTCAACTTTCTTTGCAAATTTCTTCCTCCACTTCCTCCTCTCTTTGTTCTTGCTCAAACTGTGTCAGAATTTTCTTTCTTTCTTTCTTCCGTTATGTTTGTTTGTTGAAAGTAACAACTTAGCAGATCCTATTTTTAACCTGCATACTATCTCTATTCCTCTATTTTTCGCCTGTTTTTTTCTTATAAATACTAATATTTTGCCTTAAAAGCTTTGCGACTAGATGATAGGATTAAGTTCGGATTAGGAACGAAAGTCGAAGAAAACGTTAATAAGCGTAATGGGATACTGCGGGGACCTGTCTTCTTTAAATTCTTATCACGGGATTTTTGTTACATGTTTATCTTCTCTTTAAATCCTCTCTTCCCAGTCCCTCCTTTTTTAGATTGTCGGTTCATTTCATTTTTTGGGTCTTGTAATGTCCTTTTTGGCTCACGTAAGTGTAGCCTATGCGATCGTAACTTTGTCTGTCTGTGCGTGTGTGCGTGTGTGTGTGTGTGTGTGTTTGTTTGTGCGTGTGTATGTTTGTGGTAGACATTTTAACATTTCGTCATTTGAAGACGTCACATTATGGCGTAAGAGGGTTAGACGTCACGCGAAGGAATTACTGAAAGTCTCGGTCATTGTTATTTTTTATTTTGAGCGGGCCGAGACTAGTTGGCAGTCGTGTCCCTGTAAGTAGGCAACATGCAGACAGACAGATCTAGATCTAGAGTCTCGCTTTCTTGCACAGTTTCACCTATGCTTACTGTGTGTGTGTGTGTGTATGTGTGTGTGTGTGTGTGTGTGTGTGTGTGTGTGTGTGTGTGTGTGTGTGTGTGTGTATGTGTGACGGAGTGATTGAGTTTGTGTTACTGTTTGTCGATTTCTTACGTGAGCCTCGAAGGCTTCGCCTCTTGTTTCTCTTAGTAGCTGCATGCGGTTTTCAGCATAAAAGCGTTGCCACATTAAGACTTGATCAAAGAGTAATTAGAAGCGGGAGTGACAAACAGCTAGAGTAAACCCACTCAGACGAAAGCGAGGGCAAGTCTTTATATACAGACTGTATCACCATTGGCCGTGAATGGTGAATGCTCGCCTAATAGGCTACTGAGCTTTACTGGCCGATGTGAATGCGTTATATATTGTGTGTAAAAAATGTCTGTTTGTCTGTCTGTCTGTAAAAAATTCCATTTCAAACGGCAGAAATTAATATGTAAGCGCCTAGGGCTATATCTAGATTAGGCGCATAAAAATGATCACAACAATAATAATAATAATAATGGGAGTCAGAAAGGAGAGGGTTAGGGGGTGTGAAATGCTGTTTGTGGTTCTCAAATCTTCCACATCCCTCGTTTCTTTCTCCGGTATCTTTGCTTCACATCTTTCGTCTTCGTCCTCCGGTTTGCAGCTGTAATTGCCTCCCTTTGTCTGTCCGAGTCCTCGTTTTCCGTTTCTTTCCCATTCGTACATTTACAAAATATTTTCCTACATCTGAATAAATTAACGTGACAGTGTAAATGAATCATAAGTAAACAATAAAACAGTATAATTTCGAACAACGATTTTCTTTTAGGTCTATCAAACCTGCCCAACCAATTTGTGAAGATGGAAATGAGTTTTGGTTTTCCTTGTCAGTAAAGGAAAAGAGGAATACGCAGCGGTTAACTCGGGACTGGGTGGCCGAGTGGTAACACACTTGCGCTCGGAATCGAGAGGTTGCGTGTTCGACCCTGGGTCGGGCCGCTATTTTCTCCCCCCTTTCCTAACCTAGATGGTGGGTTCAAGTGCTAGTCTTTCGGATGAGACGAAAAACCGAGGTCCCTTCGTGTACACTATATTGGGGTGTGCACGTTAAAGATCCCACGATTGACAAAAGGGTCTTTCCTGGCAAAATTGTATAGGCATAGATAAAAATGTCCATCAAATACCCGTGTGACTTGGAATAAAGGCCGCGAAAGGTGAACATTCGCCTAACAGGCTTGAGGTTTGCTGGTCGATGTGAATGCGTGATATATTGTGTAAAAAATTCCATCTCACACGGCATAAAGCGCTTTGAACTTCGGATAAGGCGCTATATAAATAAAGAGAATAATAAAGAGAATAATAAAACTCTTAGCTGGAAACGGTGATGTTAATTACCTGCCAAATAACAAATAAAAATATTTTTCGAGCTAAGAATTGTAGGATCGATATTACGAGAAAAAAGGTCGGGTCCTTTTCATATTCCCAATTAACAAACTTTGCTGCTAAACTTTCAAGAAACGTCAAGGTAAACTTACACATAATTAAGAAAACAAGAAAAATACAACCACCTTGAGCTGAGGCTGTACTTGCATAATTGACGCACAGGAACTATTAAGTATTTCAGACTTTGCCCAATTAAAAAGAAACAACAGAAGAAGAAATGGAAGAAGAAGAGGAGTGAAGGAAAACAAACTGATTTATCGTTAATGTCTTCGCATCTTAGCTTTCTAATTACGTGTCATGAGAAAATGTCCCACCCAGTTTTAATTGCTGACGTCAAAATATTTCTGTTTCCTAATAAAAAAAAATACATATATACAAAAAAATAAGTATGTACACGCTATATTTTTTTTTATTTCGTAAGGCAATTCAGAAAGTTGCGACAAAAATGAAACACACGCTTCCAGCCACTTATCAAAATGAATACGTTGCCAGTCTGACTTGGTATGCTGAAAATGTTAACGAAGGATATGTCTTGATTTCGTCACAAGGTAATGCAATGTTGTAATTGATGGAAAAACAGCACAGACACACGAAACTTTGATGCTGGTATAAAAAAAAAACCGCCCTCTGACGAAGTTGGAAACCCTGATAAGAGATAACACTGTATGCTGTGCACCTGTCTGTTCCGCGTGTTGTGCGGAGTCGTTTCTACATCCATGAGTCAAAGGGTATGTTTGCTTAAAGGCACAGTCCTTCGTGTGAAATCAGTTGTGCCCACCATCTCAGGTCTGACCACGCTTTTACATAGGATAAGGCGGTATGTTGGTATTTGTCCATGATAGAGGTGAAAAGATTAGGGCAAAAGAAGTAAATTTAAATGTGTGGTTTTTTTTAATTTTTAATTTTTTTTTTTTAAACCCTATCTTTAAGCTGTTGATTTAAAAATGTAAGAAAAAAGAAAAAAGAAAGAGGGAGAAGGAAAAAAAAAAGAAGAGAAAGGAAACTGAGCTGAACATCAGGAATAAATTTATGTTATGATTATTTTTATTTATTTATTTATTCAAACATTTTAGTTTACTGATAAAGTTTGTTGATTTAAAAATGTACACATTTGACAGAGAAAAGAAAAGACCTATGAAGAAGGTTTGCTCCAAGCCACACACCAAAAACAAAAACAAAAAAAAAGAAACATAGGATAAGGCAAACCCTCCGCTTGGAGTACCAAAAATAAACAACAAGACTGTAGCTGTCTGCGTTAATGAGTTGGATGTTTGTCATGATTTAAGGTCTTAAAAAGCCACTGGTTATAAAATTACTAAAAAAAAATAATCATCAAAATATAGACAGTGAGAGAGAGCAAGAAGACAGGCGACAGACAGTCGGCCAAAGGCACGCACAGACATAAACATGAAGAGAAGAAAGAGACTCGTCGACAGCAAAACTCAGAGACAACCAGGAAATCAATTCAGTCAGATATAGATAGAAAAGAAAGGGGCACGATGTTGGAACAGTTGCGCAATAAATCTAGAAACTATCAAGACCCATTAACACACACACACACACACACACACACACACACACACACACACACACACACACACATACACACACACACACAGTGAAGGAGAGAGCGAGAGAGAGATGGAGAGAGAGAAGAGAAAGAGAAACCAAAACTGGGTCAATCGCGCCGGTTTTTCTCTCCCAGAAAATCGCTGAAGGCTTTTGAGGTCGTAATTTGTCAGCCAATTTTTGGTCTCATAAATGCGGACAGCCTCTTAGCACCCTGGCCATTTGTTTCTGCCAGGTCTTCATCAGGGAAGCAACAGTTTCTCGTAAGTTATCGATTGTCCCACGCTACGCCGCTTGGGGAAGAGTCTACTTTGCTTTTTTTTTTTTTTTTACTGACCCCTTAAGGGCTGTTCACATGGAAGACTTGAAACCAACTATTTCCCCCACTTTTCAGTGATTTTTGTCAGGACTAAGTCTGTTGAAAATCTAGATAATTCGTGAGAAAGTTTATTTTCTGTAAAATACGTGTTCGTACTGTCTGTTCACTTAAAAGACCACTGGGTGGATGATAAGTGACAGCAACGTTGTAATGTTTTGTCTCACTTAAACGTTCCTGTAACACACCTTGCTTGTTTTCGATTCTGTTGAACAGTGCAAACGCCTGGATTTTTTTTTAAAGGTACTGAACTTGTCAAATCCAGGTGCACGGAGCCCCTGGGGCTTTTAGTCATACCTCAGGCAGCTATCCGTTAGAAGAACTACCAAGTTTCTATGACTTGCACCCAAAGAGTCAAGAACTGCGATTTTTTTTACGAATTAATTTCGTACTCTGACCCGGCTAGTCTTGACCTATTTTTGGATCTAAATTTAGATCGGGTAGATCACCACATCATGCACAATAAGACACGTCACTAGCAAACTATGTCAGACGTCATCATGAGTTTGTGTAAACTCGAACTCCGACGAAACACCACGTAACAACTAAGTTAATGTATGCACTCGCGTGAAGAAGAAAGTGTCGAGCTTCACAGATGTCGTCGTTGGGTAGTTTTGGGTTTGTTTTACTACCATAGGAGCCGGGATTTTTAAACTGTAAATGCACTCAGCTGCAACAAAAACGCAAAACGAAGGCTGTGAGCTGCACAGTGCCTTTAAGCAACTATTCTCGGCTGACGTGCACATTCGGGCTTGTCCGGTCGCCTTCGTTGTTTTCTGGCTATACCTTACCCAATCGGGAAGCTCTAAAAATTAAAAACTGCCGCAAGTCAGACAGGATTCAAACAGCGTTCAACTGAGTTTCCAAGTCGCGGAACTAAATCGTTGGGACCGTTCACATGGTAGACTTTATTTCTCACTTGGCCTCAGCGACTCAGCGACGACTTCAATCCAAATAAAGTTGGGGAAAGTTGACTGAATGGCTGTCATGTGAACAGCACTTTATTTCTACTCTGCAAAGAAGACCAGAGTGTTCTTCTGAGGAAAAAGAGCGGGGCTCAAGATTTCTATCTTTTCGTTTGAGGAAAAAGACCGGGGCTCAAGATTTTTATCTTTTCGTGTGTGTGTGTGTGTGTGTGTGTGTGTGTGTGTGTGTGTGTGTGTGTGTGTGCGTATGTGCGTGCGTGTGTGTGTGTGTGTACGTGTGTGTAGGTGTGTGCGTGCGTGTGTGTGTGTGTGTGATGGGGGGGGGGTTGTTCCGCTGTGTTAACAGTACCAGTCCGTGGTCGGTTTATTTATTTCTCGTTAAAAAGAAAACCGTTCGCGTCCATAGCGCGTTTCTTGATACAGTCCTGGTTTTATACAGTCCTGGTTTTATACAGTCCTGGTTTTATACAGTCCTGGTTTTGAAGGTAAATCGAATGTCTTTACTGTGTACTTTACTTACTTTTACTAACTTGGAACCAAACTTCAGAGTATTTTTTTCAAGGTAACTATCTATTGTTATGCTCTTTGTATTCCATGGGGCAAAACTAACGTGTAAATACGTAACGGAATCATAAACTAGCTATAGGAGCGTCTGAGTTTACCGTTCAGATCAAAACAAAGCTACAGACACTGTTTCACAATTGTTAACTGTACCAGCCGCCCACAAAATACAATCACACCTAAAATCAGAAACAGAAAACACAAAGAGTTAACTGGGACTCAAAACCGCGACAAAGCCCCCCCCCCCCCCCCCCCCCCCTCCTTTCTCTAAAACAGCAACTCTAGCCATTGCTGTAATGTCTGTTGAGATCCAGCAGAGTCGGTTCAAAATACAGAATGAAATGGAATGGGTCTATGTTTCCTAATGTGCTTATCGTACAGTGGTTCCTCTCCTAACGACCACAATATTTTACTGCTCACTCAATATTACGACCTACTTTTCTCTGACGGATTATTTTTCCTTGTCTCTTCTAAAAACAACAAAAAATGTATTTCTTGCCTCTCTATAACGCCCACTCTCTGTTACGACTTACGAACAACCATCACTGGACTTATAACGACTTATACCCCAACATTAGTCTGCACGAGTGGATACTAACTAGTCTGGTCTTCGACCACTACGGCCGACCGACTGACTATTAGGGTTTAACGTCCTCTTAGACCAACTGGTCTATATTGGGACAGGTATTGGTAATACGTTGAAGATATGGTGTGATACTTTGATTCGAACAAGCCCGCTGTGACTGTCTTCTTCGACACACCAGCATTGGGTTTGTCTCGTCAAAGTATTGAAATACGATCATGATAATCAGAGACGAGAGATGATGCATGCGTGTCTTCGTGTTTTCCAAGCCCTGAGACTTTCGCTGTGAACGTGGGATCTTTTTCGTGCGCATGTGTGCACACGGGGGTGTTCGGACACCGAAGAGAGTCTGCACAAAGTTGACTCCGAGAAATAAATCTCTCGCCGAACGTGGGGATCGAACCCACGCTGATAGCGACCAACTGGCTACAAAGCCAGCGCTCTACCAACTGAGCCACGTCCCCGCCCCATTTTCTATTCAGCAGCTAAAAGGGCCTTACAAGACAGTAAAGCCAAAAGATAAAAGACTTTTTACCCCCGTAAGATGGCGATCAGTGTCAGCTTAGCAGTTTTGTTTTCATAAGGCTCTTCCATCCCAAACCCTTAATCCTTATTACAACGTCACGTATAATCCTATGTCAACGATCCCCATCCAACCTTTCAGTGTGAGAAATACAGCCATTTGAAATTGCTGTTCTTCCACCGCTGAGATAGGTTGCGGCTGTTTTATGGGTCTTACAGCACTAAAAGTGTTAGGAAACTCAACCAATGCACCAGAGTCCCGATTGTGCAACAGCCAATCGTCTGTTTCACGTCATCTAAGCCATGAGAGTTTCCGGCCTTTGCTTTTAGACCGTAAGAGCAATGTTGTGTTAAAGAACTAAATACATTTTTTTTTAATTGGAGATGAGAAAATGGTTTAAACAGGAAAATTTGCGCAAAAAAGATGTGTGAACAAAGTTAGAGTTAAAAACAAAAGAACAGCGACAAATTACCGTTAGATGTAAATAGATTTTTCTTTCTCTCAAGATGGCGATCAGTGTCAGCTTACCAATTTTGTTTTTTCATAAGGCTCTTCAATCCCAGCCCTTAACTTTTATCACGCAACGTATAATCCTTTGTCAACGATCCCCATCCAACCTTTTAGTGAGAGAAATACAACCATTTAACATTGCTGTTCTTCCACCGCTGAGATAGTTTGCCGCTGTTTTATGGTTCTTACAGCCCTAGAAGTGTTAGGAAACCCAACCAATGCACCAGAGTCCCGCTCGTGCAACAGCCAATCGTCTGTTTCACGTCATCTAAGCCATGAGAGTTACCGGCCTTTGCTTTTAGACCGTAAGGGCAATGTTGTGTTAAAGAACTAATTACATTTTTTTTTTTAAATTGGAGACGAGAAAACGTTGGGGAAAAAAAGGAAAATAGAAAATGGGCGCAAATGTGATTTGTGAACAAAATTAGAGTTAAGCAATTACGTAGACAAATTACCGTTAAATGTAAATGGATTTTTCGAAAGACGATTTCAAAGCGAAATAGAACAAAACCGTGTTTTCGTATAGGAGGTGTGATATATGCACGCTTACAAAACAGATGACAAAACACTATTCATGAAGACAGACAATACGAAATAGCAATTATAAGATTTCTTTAGTAACAAACACAATTTGCACATGTAGTAAACGAGGTAAACTATTGCTTTATTTAGGCCAAAAAAAAATAGGTCTGTTTACGGTAACATAGGCCAAAAACATAGGGTCGGTAGGTCGCGATTTTTTTTTTTTTTCCAAAAAACCATATTTTTACGTTATTTTGCAAAAAAAACTAGATTTTTTTTTTTTCCCCAAATGCCAAAATAAAGTCTAGGGTCGCGCGAAAAAACTAGGGTCGGTCGGGTTACCGTAAACAGACCTTTTTTTTTTTTTGGCCTTAGGGCATGACTTCGCGCAGTATCCAATCAAGCAGAGAAATTGTGTTCAGCAATGGATACAAGGCGGCAGCCAACAATAAGCGGGCATAAAATATAAACTCATCAAACATGTACGCTACGTTAAAAACCACTAGCAAATACACTTAAATTAGCATTGGAGCATCTCTCATTGATGACAGAACAAAGAGATCATGCGTGACAGCACGTGCATATTTCACAACTTGAACTTTTCTTTTGAGGACACTTGCTGGAAAAAAAAAAGAAAAAAAATCAGTTCTACGCATACACTCTTCCAAAAAAGTTAAGGATCGGTTGAAAAAATGGATCTAATTATAAAGAATTGCCAAAAAATTAAACATCGACATAATAATTAAAAGATTAATGTGTTTGAATTAACAAATGAACAATGAGTCTTGACCTAGACTTTTGTTTGGCAGGCAGAGTTATTTCCCTTTGTGGGACTTCTCAAAAGCTTCTGCATTTTGGAAGATAAAGGGTGTGTTTTTTTATAGCCCCATGAAATTTGCGGAACGCATGCCAGGGCAAAAGGTTGTGATGCACGAGCTACAACAGGGTCCTGGCTATGAACATCGCTCACCAGCTTGTGTTTAAAGGTTGACACGCTGACACAATTATGCACAGTAGCAACATGCCCTCACGAAGAAAACTGAGCGATCTGGATAGAGGAAGGGCAATAATATGGCTACAAGACGGTGTTGCTGCCAGGCAAGTGGCCCAGAGGCTTGCGGTGGCTCCCTCTGTCATCATCAGACTAAAACAGAGATTCCACGCAACTTGAAGAGTGCAGAAGCGACAACGTTCTGGTCGGCCCAGAGTCACCACACAAAGAGAGGATCGCTTCATTCAGAGGCAGGCCATGCAACAAAGAATGCGGCTACGGCAAACAACATTAGGCAACGCCTGCAAGCTACCACCAACACTGTTGTTAGTGGTCAGACGATCCGAAACCGCTTACACAACTTTGGCTTGCGTGCAAGGCGTCCAGTCCGAGGAACAACCCTGACTGCTAATCACCGAGCAGCTCGCCGAGCCTAGTGCACTCAACATGTGAGGTGGCAACGTCAGCAGTGGGCTCAGGTGTTGTTTACAGATGAGTCCCGCTTTTGCTTGGAACCTGCTGATGGTCGCATCCGAGTGTGGAGGCGTCGCGGAGAGCGCTTCGCAGAAGGCGCTGTTCTGGAACGACAGCGTTTTGGCGGAGGCTCTGTGATGGTCTGGGGAGGGATCAGCACACGTCTAAGGACACCTCTGTACCATGTAGTGGGCAACTTGACCGGTGTCCGCTACCAGAATGAGATCCTGCAACCCCTGGTTGTTCCAGCCCTCCAAGCGATCGGCCCTCGTGCGATTCTTCAGGATGACAACGCACCTCCCCATCGCTCTGCAGCTGTAAACACCTTCATCCAGCAGGCCAGGGTCAACAGGATGCTGTGGCCAGCCAACAGCCCAGGACCTGAACCCCATAGAGCACATGTGGGACGAGCTTTGTCGTCGGGTACAGCAACATCACCCTCCTCCTGCCAATCTGGGTCAACTGCTGCAATGGGTCCAGCAGGAGTGGAATGGAGTTCCCAGACATATGCAACCTGATCCACTCCATGCGCCAACGATGTGTTGAATGCCTGGCACACAACGGAGGGCACACGCGTTATTGACACTGATTCACATTGTTGTGAATTCCATTTTTGAGGGTTGTCACGTTTGACACACTGTAGCTAAATTGTCGCTGCCGCGTTCGATCTTTGCTTTGTTTGTCATTACTCCTTGGTTGTTCAATTATATAATCTAAAACAAAATGAAAGAATTCGGTCTTGTCTGTTTTGTGTGGCGTGCTTGTAAAAAAGTGATCCTTAACTTTTTTTTGAAGAGTGTATATCAGTCAATTTTCCTTCTTCTTCTTCTTCTGCGTTCCCGTTGCGTCAATTTGTCAACCCGAAGGGCGTTCCCTTGAGGGAAGTAAAGGTCACGGAGGTATAATCATTCAGAAATATTGAAACTTGATGAGATAAAAGGTTGTTTACGTGATCTGTTTGTCAGGTTTGACATTCATCATCCCGAACTTGCCATGAAGCGGAAAACCCGTTTGTCAATACTCTCTTTCGCCGTCGTGTTTTTAAGTTGTTGAAGTACGAATTTATCTGGCTTGCGGTTTCTAAGTTTGGGTCCTCTTTTAAATGCTTGATAAATGTACTGTTACATTGATGGATGACTCTGTGAGTATTTCTAGATCTGATTAGAGGTCTGCTTTAGCTCTGGTCTGCACAGTTCCGATGGGGGCGGGGACGCAGCTCAGTTGGTAGCGCGCTGGTTTTGTAGTTGGTCGCTATCAGCGTGGGTTCGATCCCCACGTTCGGCGAGAGATTTATTTCTCGGAGTCAACTTTGTGCAGACTCTCTTCGGTGTCCGAACACCCCCGTGTGCACACATGCGCACGAAAAAGACCCCAAGCGAAAGTCTCAGGGCTTGGAAAACACGAAGACAAGCATGCATCATCTCTCGTCTCTGATTATCATGATCGTATTTCAATACTTTGACGAGACAAACCCAATGCTAGCTGGTGTGTCGAAGAAGACAGCCACAGCGGGATTGTTCGAGTCAAAGTATCACACCATATCTTCAGCGTATTATCAATACCTGTCCCAATATAGGCCAACTGGTCTAAGAGGACGTTAAACCCAAATAGTCAGTCAGACAGTTCTGATGGCAAAGATTTGACCTACGTGCCTTTGTCTATGTGGGCGCGGCCACGTGGTGGTTTCTAATTGGCAATATACGAATTCCGGATATAACTTTGTCAAGTTTTTATAGGCTGCAGGGAGTTACTTTTCTATCGAAAAAGAGGGCACATAATCCCACGTGACAAAATAGGCCACTCATTATTGAGAGGCGTGTCTTAAGGTCCTGGTATCTTTTTTTTTTTTTTCTTAGCTCCTGTTTTCGATGACTTATTTCGAGGTCCCTGGCCTTTATCCTTGTTTGCCTGCATATATTTTGTATGCAGGTGGTTGCTTTCTTGTTTTGTTTGTTTGTTTGTTTGTTTGTTTGTTTGTTTTTCCTTACTTTACCCCTTTTATTCTCTTATTTTGTTGTTTTATTTTTTCAATCCCGTTCGATGGATGCCCGGACATGCTAGTTAGCACCCAGTTGAGCACAGCGACACACGCTGAACAGAAATGGTCATTTAATGAACTCCTACTATGGCTGACCACAAGTGACAACGCGTGCCGTTTTCGTCTCCCTGGACCTGCGTGCTGGTCCCTTCCTCTCACTGGATAGTAACGCTTGTTATGGCTGACCAGTGCCCAGTCCATCGATTGAGCGGTCAATGTAATTAACCACAGTCAGGCCTTGGTCAGTCGCGGGCCAAGGTTCTATAGACCAGGGAAGAGACGGACTGATTAATGAAGAGTATCGACTCCGAGATGTGCGTATCGTTTTTGGTATATAATTATAGTGGCGGATGGGTTAACATTTATACTGAAAACGGAATGGCTTCAGTGTGGATCTCACTGTCTACTGTGCTATACACTGTGCAAAATACCATTGGGTTTTCAATGCGCAGTAATATCAGAAGTTCGAGATTTTTTATTTGAAAGAGAACCTTTCTTTCTTTATTTGGTGTTTAACGTCGTTTTCAACCACGAAGGTTATATCGCGACGGGAAAGAGAACCTACCCAAACACTATTATTCGTGTAAATTCATTAAATCTAACCTATAATAAAAACAAAGCTTCTTCTTCTTCTTCTTCTTCAGCGTTCGATGATGAAAAACTTAGCAATTGACAGGACACAAAACAATGCAAGCATCCATTCCCCTTCATTCTTCCTCCAACACACATATCTTGTCACATCCCTATGATCCTCTCCGCGTCCCTCCTCACCCTTCGGTCACATATGGCATGATCTAAACTAGAGAAAGAAGAAAGCAATTTACAGGACACAAAAACATGCAACCAATCATTCCGCCCCACACTTCCTCCAACACACAACACACAATATCTCGTCACTTGCCTATGATCCTTTCTGCCTCGCTCGTCATCCCCCTTGGGTCACATATATGAGATGTGACACCTAGGATCATCCTTGCACGACCGGCACGGTTGGCCTAGTGGTAAGGCGTCCGCCCCGTGATCGGGAGGTCGTGGGTTCGAACCCCGGCCGGGTCATACCTAAGACTTTAAAATTGGCAATCTAGTGGCTGCTCCGCCTGGCGTCTGGCATTATGGGGTTAGTGCTAGGACTGGTTCGTCCGGTGTCATAATAATGTGACTGGGTGAGACATGAAGCCTGTGCTGCGACTTCTGTCTTGTGTGTGGCGCACGTTAAATGTCAAAGCAGCACCGCCCTGATATGTCCCTTCGTGGTCGGCTGGGCGTTAAGCAAAAAAAAAAAAAAAAATCCCCTTTGGTCACATATATCAGGGCCGGACTAGGCTAAGAGGAGTAGTCCGGCCCTGTATATGAGATGTGACACCTAGGATCATCCTTGCACGCCTACTGTGAACATCACATGTTTAATCTTCAACCGTCTCTGTGCAATACCATGTTTGGCCTTCATTGAGCCAGAAGTTCACTTCGCGAAGTCTGCTTCATGAAGCTTGCTGCTTAAAGATCTGTCACTACATGTTCAGTAACATTAATATCAGGCAGAAAGGCAACTTCATGTTTTGCAAAGACAGACGATAAAGTATTCACAAACTTGTTTTTGTCCTCGTTAAATATATAGCTCCTTCTTCTTCTTCTTTGTTCATGGGCTTAGACTCCCACGTTCACTCATGTTTTTAGCACGAGTGGGTTTTTACGTGTATGACCGTTTTTACCCCGCCATTCGGGCAGCATACGCCTATTTCGGGGGAGGCATGCTGGGTATTTTCGTGTTTCTATAACCCACCGAACTCTGACATGGATTACAGGATCTTTTCCGTGCGCACTTGGTCTTGTGCTTGCGCGTACACACGAAGGGGTCACTAGCAGGTCTGCACATAAGTTGACCTGGGAGATCGGAAAAATCTCCACTCTTAACCCACCAGGCGGCAGCGACCGAGATTCGAACTCACGACCTCCCGATTAGGAGGCCGACGTCTTACCACCACGCCACTGCGCCCGTCGAAAATATATAGCTAGTACGTACGTAGAAAGTAAATACCAAAAACAGACAATCATCTCTTCCCATTACTCATATTCTACAAAATCTCTCCATACTTCTTTTTACCACGTTCCTCATCAGCCTATCCTACGTCTCACAGCTTCCACTACACATTCGACATGACACCTGGTGGTATCCCTGCACGCAACCAGTAAACCGATCGCTAGTAACTGAGAAGTTGCATCACGCAAGCGGATGGCTCTTTGTTGACCCGTTAAGAATAAGGCCTACAGGAAAAGGTTCCTTATTTCAGATTCCCCGACCGATCCCATTTCCCACCCCCCCCCCCCCCCCCCCCCAAGACTCTAGACATTTTGTTTAGCCTTCAAAATTATTTTAATTTAAAAGAACAAAGGTCTTTTTTTTCGCAGACTTTGCAAAGGAAGGTTACTCTTGTCCGACAGCCAGGGAACACAGTTCGCGCGATTTCTGGACAAGAAAAAAAGCCGGCCACATACGCGCCTGTGTGAATTAAAATATAACTTTCTATAAAAAAAAAGATATAATGGCCTCGCCATCCGAAACAAACTTTCTGTGTGTTGCCTAGTCACCTTGGATGGTATTGTAGTAATCGCTTTTCGCTTTGTATCCTATGCCGAAGATTAAAACTGAGATACGATAATTATTGTAAACACATGCAGAACTCTGTCCACATCAAAAGTGGCATTCCAAAGTAAGAGGATATATTCGGACACAGAGGTTAAGTCTAGTTCAATCACTGAATGATCTTCACACCAACAATGACACAGCCAAGGAAGAGGATTATTTTATTCGGACACATAGTTTAAGTCTAGTTCAATCAGTGAATGATCTGTTCACATTAAAAGTGACACTGCCAAGAAGCAACTCATTATTGACGATGTCCAGTCTTTGGCGGGATGTTCAGAGCCATCTTTGTTCTCTTCTCTTGTCACTGAGAGAAACCGTGAGAGTTCTGTTGAATTCAGAGCGGACTCGCATGTAGGCCTTTGGCCGGAGATAACGACATTTCACCAGGAATACTAACAAATGTTCCAAATGTCAAGACTTTGAGCTGCTCTTTGGTCGTAAAGGTCACATTGCTGACGAATGCAATAATGGCCAAACAGAATAAAAGGAGATGAGGTCTGAATGCACAGTCGTTTTTCTTTTCTTAATCCCTTTACGTTCCGTGCAATGCATCCTCCTCAGATCCGTTTCCTTTGGAACGCTCGTTTCTTGCTGCGTTGCGGTGAATAACATGTAAAGAGAATACCTTCGGTTTTTCTTTGTTTTGTGTGTGTGTGTGTGTGTGTGTGTGTGTGTGTGTGTGTGTGTGTGTGTGTGTGTGTGTGTGTGTGTTTGTGTGTGTGTATGTGTGTGTGTGTGTGTGCTCCCTCCCTCCAGCCCTCCCTCTCTCTCTCCCCTCACTCCCTATCTCCTTCTCCCCTGTCCCTTCCTCTCTCTCTCTCTCTCTCTCTCTCTCTCTCTCTCTCTCTCTCCCACTGTCTCTCTGTCTGTCTCTATCTCTCTTTCTCTGTCTGTCTCTCTGTCTGTCTCTGTCTCTCTCTCTCTCTCTCTTCCCCCCCCCCCCCCGACACCTCCACCCTACCACAGTGAGATAGCGACAGGCTGACGACCACACAGTATCATCACGACCTCACATCACCTGCACTACTAGCGGGCTCATCTCCTCAACTGAGGACCAATTACCAGTGTCTGAATTCCAATTTCATGTATCAGGACACGGAGCCGCTTGAAAGGAGGGACCAAAGGTGGTGAAGAATTAGCAGTCAGCCTAAGGTTATTTCCATCTGACCTGGCTGTAATGATCATATATGACGATTGACCCGAGGGTGAAGGAGGCGAGGGATACACTGGGGCAGCGGGAAGCGCTGGTTGGATGAGTTCTGATAGGTTGGACCACGAACCTCTTTCTTTCCTCGCCTCGCCACATCATATCTCTCTTCGTTTTTACATTTAGTCAAGTTTTGACTAAATGTTTTAACGTAGAGGGGGAAATCGAGACGAGGGTCGTGGTGTATGTGTGTGTGTGTGTCTGTCTGTCTGTGTGTGTGTGTAGAGCGATTCAGACTAAACTACTGGACCGATCTTTATGAAATTTGACATGAGAGTTCCTGGGTTGATATCCTCAGACGTTTTTTTCATTTTTTTGATAAATGTCTTTGATGACGTCATATCCGGCTTTTCTCGAAAGTTGAGGCGGCACTGTCACGCTCTCATTTTTCAACCAAATTGGTTGAAATTTTGGTCAAGTAATCTCCGACGAAGCCCGGACTTCGGTATTGCATTTCAGCTTGGTGGCTTAAAAATTAATTAATTACCTTGGTCATTAAAAATCTGAAAATTGTAAAAAAATATATATTTTGTTTTTAAAACGATCCAAATTTACGTTTATCTTATTCTTCATCATTTTCTGATTCCAAAAACATATAAATATGTTATATTCGGATTACAAACAAGCTCTGAAAATTAAAAAATATAAAAATTATTATAAAAATAAAATTTCCGAAATCGATTTAAAAACAATTTCATCTTATTCCTTGTGGGTTCCTGATTCCAAAAACATATAGATGTGATATGTTTGGATTACAAACACGCTCAGAAAGTTAAAAAGAATAGAGATAAAGAAAAGCGTGCTATCCTTCTCAGCGCAACTACTACCCCGCTCTTCTTGTCAATTTCACTGCCTGTGCATCGAGCGGTGGACTGACGATGCTACGAGTATGTATACGCTCTTGCTGTAAAAATGCAGTGAGTTCAGTTTCATTCTGTTAGTTCGACAGCTTGACTAAATGTTGTAATTTCGCCTTACGCGACTTGTTTATCTTTGCGTTTCTTTCTCTATCTCTCTTCCTGTCTGTCTGTCTGTCTATCTCTCTGTCTCTGTTTCTCTGTCTCTGTCTCTGTCTCTGTCTCTCTCTCTCTCTCTCTCTCTCTCTTTCTCTCTCTATCTCTTTGCCTGTCCCTATGTCTCTGTTTCTGTCTCTGAAGCCCCATACAATCTGTTTACAAATTGATAAGCATGCTTAGAGTTTTTGAATCATTCATACCAAACCCATTAACCTTATAAGCTTAAGGTCAAATGAATAGCAAAATCAAAAATTTTAATAATAAATTTTCATTTGATTAATATACTTACCCAACTCACATATAGCAATTAACCCTTGTTCAGTGCTGGTAACGCTGTATTGGTCTGGCTTTGATACCAGTATGGGTATTGGTCACTCTTTTTTAGAGTTGTCACCCTTGTTACCAAGGGGGCGCGTACAGCGTTACCAGCACTGAACTAGGGTTAATTGGTATATGTGAGTTGGGTAAGATATGTAATTTAATCCAGTCTAAAGGTTTACCTCTTCAAAAATGTTTTCACAAGGACCGCCTTTAACCTAATTTTCTCCAACTCCGTCGACAGAAGAGTCAGTTCCAAGGGGGATAAACAGAGGATACTTCACAACACAAATGGACAGCTTCGGCACCACATCCGATGGCCAATTATCAGCCTATGGGCAGCTTCCTTGCAAGTCGGCGAAAAACGGCGAGCGTGCGATTCCCAATGGACTTTCCACTTTCCGAGTGCACGGTTCAAAGAGAATAATGAGATTTGTAAATTGATTGAAGTAGGCTTGCGAAATGTCAGAATCAGTGTCCAGTTTGCGTGCTGGACCAACGAGTTGACCTCTGGCTAAAGCCGTTGGGCAGAAACAAGGACAAGCGAGAGTTTCCAAGCAATATGTCCTTCTCCCTCTTCCCCCAACTTCCTATCACAACGTCGCCATGGCTAAACTTAGATTGGGCCCAAAAAAAAGTCTGTTTACGGTAACCCGACCGACCCTATTTTTTTTCGCGCGACCCTAGACTTTTTTTTGGCATTTGGGAGAAAAAAAAATAACGTAAAAAAATGGTTTTTTGAAAAAAAAAAAAAAATCCCGACCTACCGACCCTATTTTTTGGGCCTATGTTACCGTAAACAGACCTTTTTTTGGCCTTAAAAAAATATAGAATTGTCATCAGGTAGAATAGGATTCTGGCCGGTAGCTACTGATTTGCAAAACTTTACAGCAGCTTTAAGAAACCCCGGGATATGCCTGAACACATGTGTTTTGACAATGGATGAAAGCCAAAGCAAAGATATTACAGAGATGGAACAGAGATGGAACAGAGATGATATGTGCAATAGGCTTTTATTTTCTTTGTCAATATCTTTGAAAACAAATCTTACAGTAGAAAGTACGAATAGTGCGGCCTGATCTGCACATAACACAATAGATGAATTCCAGAAGTAACCCTGTGAAGGTTTTATAAATTGTGGAAGAGTTGCTCTTCTCTGTTTTCTCACTAACACTGAGGCAAGCCTACAATGTCAAATGTAGCTTGTCTCAGTGTTTCTCAAATGCGAGAATCAGGGGAGACCATCTCGCCTCCGTGTTTGCTTGGAACGGGCACTGGTCTGGAAGAATTTGCACGTCATCAAGTGGATTGGAGAAAAACGACCTTTTCCCAAAACCACTAAGAAGCTAACGCCAACAAAGTAAGGTCGTCTCTATCTCTGTCTCTCTCTCTCTCTGTCTCTATCTATCTGTCTCTCTGTCTCTCTGTTTCTTCATGTAATCAAAGCCACAAAAACACTTGGACACGCCCTTGTTTGGCCAGTGCAATCAACACAAGGACTCGTCTTCTCATCTGACAGCCAATCATCACGTCTGCGGGAAAATATCTCTCTCTTTCTGTCGCTCTCTCTCTTTCTGTATATGTCTCCTTCTCTCTCTCTCTCTCTCTCTCTCTCTCTCTCTCTCTCTCTCTGTCTCTCTCCCCGCTCTCTCTCTCTTTCTGTATATGTCTCCTTCTCTCTCTCTCTCTCTCTCTCTCTCTCTCTCTCTGTCTCTCTCCCCGCTCTCTCTCTCTTTCTGTATATGTCTCCTTCTCTCTCTCTCTCTCTCTCTCTCTCTCTCTCTCTCTCTCTCTCTCTCTCTCTCCCCCCCCCCCCCCCGCTCTCTCTCTCTTTCTGTATATGTCTCCTTCTCTCTCTCTCTCTCTCTCTCTCTCTCTCTCTCTCCCTCCCCCCGCTCTCTCTCTCTTACTCTCCCTCTCTCTATCTCTCTACCCCCCCTCCCTCCACCATTTATTTGTGAACAGTCTTGACAAGGGACAGACTTCGGCAGTCTTGGTCCACCATCTATTATTGACCTGATGCCACGCAGTCATTTTGCAAACTGGCAGCATTCTCAGAGAGCGTGATGTGATGGGAATTAAAGTTCATTTGGCGTCGCCATGGAGATACTAATAACAAGGATGAGGATTCTTCAGCAAACTCCGGATCCTCCTGTCAATCACCACTACCATCGCCACAAGTGCAGTGGAACCTCTGCTCTGACCCTCCATTATACGACTCCCTCTACTATACGACCTCATTTATCAGACGTTTGCTTCATAGTGTCTCTACATTAACCTCCATGATAAGATTCCCTCTTCTATACGAACTCACTAGTTCAGACGTTGTCTTCATAGCATCAAGAAATGTACCGGCATTATAAGATTCCCTCTTCTATCCGACCTCACTTGTTCAGACGTTGTCTTCATAGCATCAACAAATGTACTGGCATTATAAGATTCCCTCTTCTATACGACCTCACTTGTTCAGACGTTGTCGTCATAGCATCAACAAATGTACCGGCATTATAAGATTCCCTCTTCTATACGACCTCACTTCATAGTGTCACCAAATTTACCTCCTTTATTAGACTCCCTCTAGTATACGATTTCACTTTCGCAGACGTTTTCTTCATACAGTCACAAAATGTACCTCCATGTAAACACTCCATCACTTTAAGACCAAAGTGTCTCAGATTTTAGGAGGCCTTTGGAGACCGGCACTGTTGGCCTTGTGGTAAGGCGTCCGCCCCGTGATCGGGAGGTCGTGGGTTCGAACCCCCACCGGGTCATACCTAAGACTTTAAAATTGGCAATCTAGTGGCTGCTCCGCCTGGCGTCTGGCATTATGGGGTTAGTGCTAGGACTGGTTGGTCCGGTGTCAGAATAATGTGACTGGGTGAGACATGAAGCCTGTGCTGCGACTTCTGTCTTGTGTGTGGCGCACGTTATAATGTCAAAGCAGCACCGCCCTGATATGGCCCTTCGTGGTCGGCTGGGCGTTAAAACAAAAAGGAGGCCTTTGGACACAGGTACCACTGTGACGCCTTTTCCTTGATGATAGAACATGTCGTGAAGTAATGATCACCCGCCACGGTCGTTGAAGGGATGGTGATTGGTGAGACGTTACTAATCTTACAATTGTGCGGATACAGTGAATATGTAGAATAGATTAAAACAAAAAAATGCGTCTTTATAATAGGAACTGTTGCAGCTGAAGAAAGCTCTCTCTCTCTCTCTCTCTCTCTCTCTCTCTCTCTCTCTCTCTCTCTCTCTCTCTCTCTCTCTCTCTCTCTCTCTCTCTCTCTCTCTTTTGCTTATTTCATCCCACCAATTCCACGAATAAACCTTTATCAGATCAGTCTTGCCTTTTCGGGTGCAGCAATGTTGAACTCGCTTCCATCATCTTTCAAACGTTTGAAGTCACTTAAAAGTTTTAAAAATTATGTTCACAATCACGTCAAATTTTGATGATTAAATTTTTTTCTCTCACAAGCCCCCCCCTGTCTCTCAAACACACACGCTTGCACGCACACGCACATTTTATTTAATGATCTATACGCATGGACGCACACGCGCACACGCACATTTGATTTAGTGATCTATCTGATAATGTATGACTGATGGCACTGATGCTGCG